>NC_071337.1:3524030-3831530 GCF_027744825.2 Synchiropus splendidus
TTGGAACAGATCCACTTTTACTCGGCTTTAGATTCAAGGCTTTCTCAGGACTAAACCTGGGACGTGTGGGTACAGGTAGCTAAAGGTGAACTAGTCCTGTTCCCGCTCATTGTAACTGGCGGGACTTCGTCTCTCTGCCTGTGAGGGGAAGCTGCTTCAAGATCTCGACTCAGCGGGGTCCATGTTCGGACCGGAGCCGTCTGAGACCACACAGGCTCAGATCTCTGTCACGGCAGCGAGAAAGAGGGTGTTTAGACACACAGGAATCTGCAGTGACGGGAGGGACAAAAAAAGAAAAAGTGTGGAGGCGCTTAAAGTTGTGGTCATTCTAAAAAGCCAATTCATATTCATTTAAAAAGCTGCGTAAAAACAATTAAATAATTTGTCGACTTGGATCATATTTTCTCTGACAGTTCCATAACAAGAATATTAGTTTGGACACAAGAAAAACATTTAAAAAAAAATTAAAAAAGAAGCACAAATTTCTAGTAAGCAACAAAAGAAAGATTTGTTGTTAAACATGGCTGAAACTTCTTGAGGTAACTTCTTGAATCAAGCAAACTCCTCTGCCGGGAGAGAAATCCCGAGCCAAAGCTTCATTTAACGCTGGTATGGTCATTTGCTGCCCACTAGCCTCAAAATCACTGAAGCGTCACTGCTCACTACAAACAGTTTGTGCCAGTGTGAAAAAAAAAAAAAAATCAAATTAAAATGTGAACAAATCCACAGCTTGGTTTTCCTCAAGAGTGCTCATCTGACGCACGGGGAGGGGGTGGGGGGCGGACGACGTGGTTGGTGGATGCACGATGAGAAATCGGTGAAAGCCTGAGGGAGGAAAAGAAAGATGCTGAACAGAAGGAAAAGTCAGAAAGGTCGGGAGAATCCTGATGTCTGGGGCTGTGTTATGGGTCAATTCATCAAGAAGATCGGCAACACTTTAGTTCCGCGAGGAGCAAACGTGATTCTGTCACTATGTTTCACCATCACCTGATGCACTTTCATGTCGTGAGTTGTGTTTTTCGGTTATGCGATCTCTTTTTTTGTGTGATCTCGTGAGATTTCAGACTAGGAGAACGTGACTCTTGACCTCTAACACACAACAATCAACAGCAGACTTTTCCGTCCCTGACAGATGAATAAAAAGCCAGTGTTTGCAGGTCATGTCGCCCTGATTCAGAACCATTACTCAAGACAAGACAGCCAATAACCCGGAGAATCCTCGACATTAAAGTGCAGCTCCTGTCCAAGGCATCAGCGTCCATACCCTGCTAGCTGACCTGCTTGCCACTTGAAAGGCTCCTGAGCTATATAGAACTATATCATATCATTGGTATGAAAGTTGAGCGACTCACCAGCGGAGGCTGTTCTTTAGTATGGAGATTCCACCCTGCACAAAGAAGAACAGAAGTGTCAGTTCATGAAACAAATGTACAAAGTGCTGTGCTCCAGATGTCCTCGAAAGGAACTTGTAAATTCCGAGCTCCGCTCCCAATGATGTGACTCAACGGCCGATTTCCCAGTCGGGCGGTGGCAGAATTCTCCAAGTTTGCAATCCAAGATGGCCGCTCAACAGCCAGGAGACCTCCTCTTTCATTTCTTAAATTCTTTCTTTCTCTAAATTGGTCCAATAGACAGTATTATTTGATGCTTTTTATTATTATTTGATATGATTTGATGATTATTTGATTTTATTATTTGATATATATATATACATATATACATATATATTTATTTATATATATGTATATATATATATATATATATATATATATATATACATACACACATATAATATATATATATATATTAGTGGTGGGACTTTAACAAGTTAATTATGATTAGTTAATTACAACATTTATTTAATTTACTTTAAATTAAATACATTTAAAGTAATTTTTTTTAATAAAAACTTGAATATAGCCACCATGGTGATTTATTGTGCCACTGTCAAACTGATGCTAAATAAACAATATTTTGTTGTTTAACTCAATGTATGGCTCCATCATTTGATTCAGTCAGATACCGGATTCATTCAAACTGAAAAATGGGGCTTCTTGAGGTAAATATTCTTATACCATTAAACTGCGATTAATTGAGATTAATTAATCACAAATTCCCTAATTAACTAGATGAATGTTTTTAATCGAATTCCACCCCTAATACATACATTTCAATATATACATATCGATATATTTGAAATGTTCATGCTGTATATGCGAACTACAATTCGGACCATGCTAACATCGCGATGGCTGCGACTGTGTTATGGAGTGTCTTCCTTTGGCAGCTCAGCTGCGATGTCATTCCCAGCTCTGAGGTGACTGGAACGCAGCATAACTATTGACGTGGAACCATCAAATGGTTCATACATCATCAATAGAATTTGTGCCGTTAAAGGTAGGGTATGTGAGTTTTTTTCCCCAGGATAACTTCATTTCCTATACTGCTTAAAACCCCTTTCATACCCGGATAAATACACACAAAACCGAGACACTTCATTGTGAAACGTACAGGACTGTACAAACACCGTCCATGTTCATATATATATATATATATATATATATATATATATATATATATATATATATATATATATATATATATATATATACGTGTCTATCAAACGGCTGCCACAAGTCCCGCCCCTCCCCTCTCTGTGAGGGAGGCTGTGCAGGTCTGGAGGCGTGGCTTTCATGGGAGAGTCTGAATTAAACTGCTGACTGTCTTTCAAGCTCACCTACCACACCTTTAAGTAGTAGCACAGTACACTTGTGGTACAGTCTTTAAGTGAGAACACTAGAGTTGGGGAGGCAGCCAGAAGCCAGGGCATTTGTTATTACAACAGTAAAACATGTCGGTTGTCGACACACACGTCAGCACCACTGAGGTACTGATGTACTAGTCCAGTCTAGCCCTGACAGTAGCGGTAATGCAGCGCATGTATGTCTAGTTGCGTGAAGTTCACAAGAAGGTCTGCGGAGGTCTTGCCGAAACAGTGCGCGAATGTTTCACCCAGGACGCAGCTGTGGTTAGCAGGCAGGTAGGTAGTTGTTTGCAGCTGCGGTTTGCACTGTAAAAAGTGAAGGAATGTGGTCGGACAAAAGAGACACGCACACGCAGATAGGCCTATGACTCACTTCCTGAGCGAGTCTCAGAAAAGGTCAAACACAACGGCAGGAATGTTAGAAGATGAAGAAATACTCCAGGTGGATCTGTGGCGCACATTTGAGCCCAGGAGTCAGGTGAAAGAAAGGCCTCCACAGGAGTCCGCAGGAGAACTTACGGGACTTTCTGTCGGCAGTAGAAAATCAGGGCGATGGCGGCTGCCAGGGCCACCAGGATGGCGATGACGATTCCAGCGATGGCGCCGTCTGACAGGCCCTGTTCCAGCGTCCCCGCCTCTGAAACAGCCAATTCAGACGCTTCAGATATGCACTCTTCAGTTGACCTCCAGAAGTGGCGGTCCAGAGTTGGACCCCGGCTCCACCCCGGAACAGAGAGGCGAAAGGCAGCTCACTACTGAGGAGGCGTGTGTAGATTTACACTAGGTTCTGAGTGCCCTTCACTATGAAGTGACTGATGTCCCTCGATCTTAGGAGAATTGGGACACACTACACTGACATGTGAACGCGCAGAACCGAGTGTTAGGGTGAGAAATGGGACACAGTCATTGTCTCTCGGGTGGCCTGGGACACCTCCACTGAGAAGACCTGGAGGAGCCGTGTGGGGACAGGGAAGTCTGGGCATCCCCGCTCAGACTGCTGCCCCCGCGACCCGGTCCCAGATAAGCAGGAGATGAAGACAAAGAAGAAATATTCTATGTCGGTCACAGCCAGTGTAAACTAAATACTGGAGGTGGGACTAGATAGAGCTATTTACTTATGGGTCTTATAATGAATCATGTTTTAATTTTTGACACCAGAATGATGTAATTCAATGCAGAACTCAACACAAAAGCTTAAACACCAAGTGGCAGTGCTCCACTGACGTTTTTACTGCATAAAGTGTCCAGAAAACCCTGTGTTTAAACTTAAATCTGCATGCTCTCATATAGTCTCCTTCATCACGGATGTTTTCACTATATAAAGTGACTAAAAAAATGGAAAAGATGTGACAACTCTGTGGTGTTTGTGTCCAATTTCGTTCCGTCTTTTCTACTGCCAGTGGGCCAGGACTTCCTCCCACTGGTTTTCTGAAGGTGCCGCTCGGTGAATAGGACCAGGTGACTCCGGAGACCTGTTCAGCTAGTGTTTTATTAGCACAACAGCGCCTGCAAATATCATGCCACTCCTCGCAGGATATCAAACCTTCCCAGGTAAAAAGGTCGCTTGCGTTTCCCCGCGAACGCGCTGCAGGTGACTTCACGCAGGCCACATTCTTTCACATGCCTATCCTCACATGTCACATGAAAGCACCTTCCGTCCGTGTGTCTATATGTTAGCACCTCAGACATTCTCAAACAACAAGAGTGTCGAAACCGAGCAGAGCCTCGGGGCCGCAGACGGTGAGTATCGTTCTTTACATAGACGCCAGACAGAGCAGGGCGACCTCCGGAGAAACCAGACCACACCGCGTTCGGCTCAGGTGGTGCCTCTCGCCACTTCAAACCTTCCAGAGGTGTGAAGAGATCAAAGGCCTCCATATTTAGGAACTCATGGAGAGTTAGCTGTCCAGCAACAGATCACTGGACGAGTTCAGCTTCCGTCTGCTACAGCTAGCGGTTGGAAAAACTCTTTGATCTCTGTTAGACACGTGACCCCCGGGTCCCACCAGGGGAGCTTCCAGGTGACAGGTTCCACCGGAGGTCTGGCCAGGGGAGTGGCTTAATCCTCCAGCCACGAGAGAAACACAACAAGCCGCTGCAGTTACAGGGATCTGGATTGAGTAATAACCACTTTCATGGGATCAGCCCATTTAATACAGATCATCCTCTGAATGCGCTGTGCTGTGTTTTGTGTTTGTTTCACACAAACAAATTTAGATCACTTCCATCTGAGGATGAAGGCAGTGAGAGTGAGTGTCAGCTGCATCTCTCTCTCTCTGGACACTTCAACGTAACGTTCCTCCTGTACGACCCATGTCTCAATATGACCACGTTTCTGGCTCTGTCATCATGGTGGACACGCCCAGGGAAATTGTTTGAAAAGCTTGTCATGCTTCTGTTGATTCAATCAGTTTTTGTTGTTTTGTCACATCCATTTAGTCACAAACAGCCGCCCTTTAATTTTAAATATTTAATGCTCAAACTCGTCACAAAAAAACTAAATCTACTTCTTTATTTTTGTTTTCTTGTTCGCACCTTCTCAAGGAACACAGTCCAAAGTGCTGACTAAAAATGAGGCGTTTAATCTCACTGGCATCTGTTTATAACAGGGTGAGGAGAGATCAGCGTCTGATATCTTCACTGACCTCGACTTGATATGGATTCGCTCGCTGCCAGGTGGGGAGTGTTATAAGTGCAGGTCACGAGGCTTTTAGAGCAGTGACTCATTCGGCGCCTCGGTTTCGACTGTTGAGTTGCGCGGTGTGGGGGCCACTCTCTAGCTCCCTGCCAACGTTCCTTTTCATCATGGAGAAGAAGCCATTTTGATGGTTGATAATTAACGCATCATATTGAATCTAGGCAGTGTAACAAAGTAGGGCGACCTTTGAACTGGAGTCAGAATCAGTGCACTGACTTGTGCTGAAGTGCATGTGCAAATAAATGATGGGAGCTAGGCAACAACAACACACACCTTTTTACTTCTATTTTCATGAGTAAATGAATCTTCAAATGAACATTTTCAAGCAACTTCTACTCCACGTGAAACATCTTTATATCCACAAAGAGAGGGAACCTTGTGAATGAATCTGGCCTGGAACATCTGTCTCTTGTTGATGGCATCACTCAGTTCAATACAGTTTGAGTGAGAGGAAAAGGTCCAAAGGGAGGGACACTGGGTCCAGCTCTCCCTTCACATGGAGAAACATGAATCACAAATCTTTTTCAGAACTTCAGGGTTCAGGATGGAGAGGCACGGTTCACTGCACAAGTCTGGACCTTACTGGGTGGAAGCATGATGATGGATATAAACCTGAGAAACGAATTGTTCCTCTGGAATTACCTTTAATGTCATGTATTTCCTCAATGCAACTTGCCTTCCCTAGCAATCCTATAGATAAGCCAAGCAATGGACCATTGAAATGACTGCGCCCTTTTTTAAAAGTGTTCCAGCAACCACAACTTATCCTTCCTTTCCATCTTATACACACCCATACCCTCAAAAACAAGCATTTCAACAAACAAAAGTTCAACCAATGAAAAGGCGACCTGACCTTTGACCATCATGTGGTGTGTCCCCACGGTCTTCTTGCCCGTGACGGTGTTGTGGGCTTCACAAGTGTACAGCCCTGTGTTCTTGTACACCGCTTTCTCGATGACGTAGTTGGGGCCCTTGACGGTGGTCGCTGTGTCGTTGAACTTCCAGATGATGTTGGCGGGAGGGACGGAGGCCGCAGCGCAGGTCAGAGTGACGGCGTCGTCTACTTCGACCTCCTGCTTGCCGGTGATGGTGACCGGCTCTGGTCCGTCTGGGGGTGCGGAGAAAAGAGCGGGTGAAATCTTTGGTTCCTGCATGGACCAGTGGAATTCACCTGGACGTACAGTTCACCACCAGCTTGAACTTGGCATCTTCGCTGTTGACAGGGTTGGCGAGGCGACACGTGTATTCTCCGTTGTCGTCTTTGTCCACCGGATTGATGGTCAGAGTGCTCTCGTCCTTGGAGAAGGTCAGCCGTCCGCCGGCGCTCAATGCTGCGCCGTTTTTCAACCATGAGCGTGACAGCACTACGCCTGCCGTCGCCTTGCATTCGAGGCTCGCGGTGCCGTTGCCAGAGATGAGCGTCGTCTTGGGGCCGGTGATGCTCACCCCTGAGATGGCCTCTAAAGACAAGACAATGTGGGCGCTTATCAAGATGGAGAACCACAGTAGGTTAGTGGTAGAAGATAGGAAATGTTCAACGAAGACCCCTGAGCTGAGATGAATCAGAAACCGGGGCATAGGTTAGAGAATTAAACGCTGAACTGGGTTCTGGTTGTTTTCAAGGTGATGGAACCCAGCTGTGAACGTCCTGGTTGGACTTGTTCCACTGGTTTCACCCTGACACAATAGGCTCTGTGGAGAACAGCACCTCACTGATGAGAATCTCACAAGAGTCACTGAGTCAGCCATGTTTTTTTTCACTTTTGTTTATGTTGTATACAAAAGCGATTAAACCTGAAAGCTCTCAGGAGGTGGGTCCACTGGCCCGCGAGTCACTCAGGAGAACCAGGGCCAGGATCTAAATCTGAACGCTGTTTTTCACAGACAGCTTGGTTAAAGTGGCCCCTGTCATCAAAAATGACACCTGCAGACGTTACTGTGAGTCAGTCAACTGCCACTTCTCCTAGCCTGGCGCCAAACAGCCACTTATCAACCTCACCTTGTGCTCCAATAAGAGTCCACTCCAGATGCTAGTGCAGTGTCTCACACCCTGACTCACCCATGACGGTGAAAGAGACCTCCGGTGACGACACATGACGCAGGGTCTTGGCGTTCTTGGCGATGCACGCGTACGTTCCTTTGGTCTTGTCGAAACCCTCGGCCTTGATGTCTTGCAGCTTCAGCACCGGACCCGCGGCCTTCATTGGCTTCTTGTCGTGGATCCAACTGAAGGTGGCGGCCGGACTGGAGACCGCTGTGCAGGTGAGGCTGAAGTCTGAGCCGGCTCGAACGAACGGCAGAATGGGAGTCGGACTGAGGGACACCTTCTCAGGACCATCTGTCAATCACAGGAGGAGACATCGAGCGCTTCTGTCAGTGCTAGTGGCACAACAGTACTGGTGAAATACTCTACAACAGTCTACAACAGAATCCTACAAAGAAATGAAACACAGAACTGCATGTTTTCACACAACTCAAATGTCGCATTATAGTGAGACTTCAAGAGCAAGTTTCAGGTTTTCAGACAGGACTCAGTTGTCCTCTTCCTTCCTTTTCTTCTGAATTAAAGGTGGAGTAGGAAATATTCCCGACCCCGTCCCGTGGAGGTTGAAACATCAGTCAAACTTAGCTGCCATTTGTCCCGCCCCTCTCTTCTCTCCCTGAACGTGGGCGACTGGGTTGCAGCTGCTGTGAGACTTCAGCAACACGTTTCATACGATATCGCTTGGCTTAAGGATTAAGAATCTGAAAGTCATATTGACCGATCTGAGTAATGGAAGAGAAGCACATGATGGACCCAGAGAGGGCGGCAACCAATTAGAATTTTTGGTTTTTAAATCCACAGAGTTCTCCTCAGGATTTGTTCCTTAGCATAGCAAATGTCCAAATTTCTAAAGCCCTGAGGAGAAGCCTGGCTACAACTCTGCCTCTCCAATCTGCCATGTTGACCTTCAGTTTACTTTAAACCAGCAGCAGATGGACCTGCTTTTTGACTTCAGAGACAGGGAGAAGTTGCTTTGTTAGCAAAAACCAACCACAAGTGTCGGTTTATCGTGGGTCCCTGCTGTTGGTGAGCCGGCAACACTCAAAGACAGCGTTTCTGTGACTCAATGGATTGACTTGAAAAGCTCACCAGCAGATGAATGAGGCAAGAGGAAACTTCACAACCCCCTCATGTCTTCATTTTCAGGCTTAACACATTCACTTGAGACTTGTGAAAAACTCTGACACCACCAAACACCCCTCAATATCAACCTTAGACCTCAACAAATCCAGAGCTTCAGTTTGGTCTCCATGGCCTCCACAGATCTTAACATCAACTCCTCTGGGAGTTTTGGGTGCCTCCCCTGGAGTTCAGGGTCTCAAACCCCAGATCTCAACCAAAAATCATCTTCACTTTTCATTTCTTCTTAAGCCCTGCATCATTGAGGTCAGGGTTCATCACCAGTCAATGGCCTTTTAACCTGTTACAGTACAGTGTGGGGGAGTCTGTTGGGGAGTACATTCTGAATACAAATCATGAGTAACTGTATTCTGTTACAGTGACAGCTGAACTGGTGGTATTTAGAATATGGTTGCCTTGTTAAAATTAACGGATGACTCAGTGGTAGTTTGACCACATGCAGCTGAGAGAGGAAAGAGACTGGTGAAATGTGACAGCGCAACTCTGTTTGCCAGCAACCAGGTACGCTTCTAAAGAGACTTGAAGGTTTAGCACTGACACCTTGCTTCTTGCATTTGTTAGCATAACAAAAAAAGCAGTGGAATTTTTACAGGGTTTCCGCTACATATAAACTAGCGAGGCAGTGGGCCACGGATTAAACCATCAGAAAAAAAAGATGAACTCTCACGTGATCAAATGTATAACATTTTGTATTATGTATTTTGTAATTGTATTAAAACAAAGTGGAAACATCGAAACAAATGAAAAACACATGACACATCACGGAGGTGGATATGGACATGACGGTTTTTGGCATTTTTAACAGAAAAATCCCAAATAACAGAAACATCATTATGACTTGAAATCCATCGCTCGCAGAACATCGCTCATTCCGGCCGGACATATCAAGAGACGCGTGAGGACGGCTGCAGATTGCTGAGATATTTACTTATGATTAAAAACTGGCGCCACCAATAAAGTAAATGTCAAAACTATCCCCTCAGCTTCAAGTTTCCTTTTTCTCTTCCTGATTGGCTGTGTGCCGTTTTTTTTTACTGTCAAAAAATCGTGGCGGAAAGCCTGTTCTTTTATTTATTTACTTGTTTAACCTAGTCATGAAAAAATTTATTAAAAATGGGTGTACATTTTGCTAAGTGATGGAAAATATTGGTGACCATAAACAGTGAATGTTTTTGAAAACCCTTTGCCAACATTAAAACACGGCCAGGAAAAGACTAGTAGACTTATTTTGAGCTTCCTTTGTCTTTGCTGCTCTATCGGGAAGCTTGAGCTGAACATGATGACACCATATAAAGTCATGCAAAGTATTCGGAATGCATTACAAAAACCTTTTGGGGCATGTAGTGGAACACATTCTAAAAGTGACTCTCCCATCATGTGACTCAGAACTTGGATGCAGAACTCACAAAAGACGGTCAGGTTGAAGGGGCTGCTCTTCTCTGTCTCCAGTTTGTTGGCTGCCGAGCAGATGAAAGGCTTGGCGGCGTCGGAGCGCAGGACATCCCGGATGGTCAGACTGCTGGACTGTTCCTCCTGCCCGCGACATCGCACACCTCTTTCAACCACAATTCAACAAGACAGCAAGAGAGGAGCTCCGATCGGCTACCTCCTTCAGAGAGATCCGTTTGTCGTCAGCGACCACCGGCGCGGTTCCGTGAACCCAGCTGAACTTGAGGAAGGAGCCCTTGGCGGTGCACGTCAGAACCACCGTGCTGTTGTGCTCGATGGCCTCCTTCAGGTCCGACTGGATGGCGACGTTGGACACCGGCTCTGGAAAACACAATTCATCCAGCCTTCAGCTTGTGTCTGACAGGAAGCCTCCCCAGTTTTAATGACATGTGTCAACAATGTAGACTGAACAAACACACAGGCAGACATATTTAAACGCCATAATAAAGACACACACAGTGGCATGAAAGCAGCATGCAGCATGAAACTCCTGTCAGTAGCTCATAATCACAGAATATTATTATGGGCAAGACAAATAAAAATACATTTAACTCAATATAAAGTGGAATTGAAAGGCATAAGTAGATAGAAAATAAATAAAGAGAGTGCAGAAGTGTTGCTCTGAAGAGCGGGATGAATGAGAGAACGGAAGGAATTCCTTAGAAAGCAGGAGGCCGGGAATTTTGTTTTGTTCCGGACCAGTGCCCGAATTCTCCACTGCCAATCGCGTCCTCTTTCCGTCCCTCTAAAGTCAAGCAGACTTGCTGAGCTACCCGACTTCACTCCCTCATCTTCCTCAGTCAGAAGGCAAGTAATTACAAATGGTTCCGAGAGGGTTTGTAATTTGGGTTTTCCCCTGCCACTATGGATCCTGGCTCTGGCTAACTTTGTAATCACGCAATTAATGGGGTAAAAGTTATCATTGTCAGTGGGTGCGTGAGTACGTTTCGATACCAATGCCACGCCCTTATTCGTCACCATTCTACCTTTCACATTCAGTTTGAATTAGACACAGTCATCTATTGCATTTTCTTGGAGCGAGACTAAAAAATGCGATGCATTTCACCTCATTTTGGCCATGAAAAATAAAGTATATTGGGTTAAAGGTATGCTGGAGGCTTAAGGTTGCGACGCTTGTCTTATTTCCGCCAAAACAAAGCGGGCGAACCGGTTTGCACCTACACCCAACCTGGCGCCTATCAGTGAGCGGAACCTGCTTAGAAATAGCAGCATTTATACTTTTCTTGGGTCCAAACGGGACGTGCTTCAGAGAAATGTCGTTTCCACTGACCGGGTTCGGTTAAGTGGGTACTGGTGTGTAAATCGGCGAATGAAACATCAGCTCAACGTTATTTATCAGCGACTTTAAACACGCAAAAGATGGAGACGCACCGAGAACTCGCAACTTGATCTCCCCGGTCCTGGTTCCGGTTGCCGTTTGCAGAATGCTGATGCTGTAATCTCCGCTGTCCTCCTTCTTGGTGGCGTTCAGTCGAAGGTTCCCAGTCTTCGGGTCGATCCACGCGCGGTTCTTGTACGCGTCGTCCACCCTAAGTTCCGTCGGCAGCAAAGTGGCGACGTTGACCTGGTCCTTTCCGTCGCTGTAGTTCCAGATGACAAAAGCGAAATCCTTCAGATCCGTCAGCAGCGTCTTCAGAACCACATCTTTCCCCAAAGTGATGTCCACGGGACCCGGTGGTAAAACATCCTGCGTCGACGAGGATCCTGAAAAAAAAAAAGTCGATTCAAACACAACTCAAAACAAAGTTTAAATATAATATATAAAGCAATATTTTTTTTTTCAGTCTTTCACATGAAGCGAGTTTCTTACCAGTAATGAGTAAAAAAGCCACGAGCAGTTTGAGGTCCATCTCGGCGGTTCGAGTCCTGCAAAAGACTTGAGACGGTGATACCTGCCGCTTTAAGTGGGGAAACACCCAGCGCCGAGCCCAGGTGAGCGCGCGCGCACGCTCGCAAGCCGGCGCGCGCGCACCCACCCACATACGCGCGGTTTGTTTGAAGTCTTTCTCAAATAAAAACATAAACAGGTGTTCACTGAATACACACATTAACACGATTATAGAAGCCATTTCATCGGATACTGAGCAAGTGCTCGCATAACGACAAAACACGTTCAACACCGAAAAACGTCCAGTTCCTTTCTTTTATATATTGACAAACCACTTATATAAAGTTGTCAACTTTGACCAGACAGTTTCATATTCATAACCTATTTTCGTATTTGCTGTCGCGTCGGGGAAATTATCTTCATCGTATTTGTTTGATTGTGATGCCACCTGGCGGTCAGTTAGAGAGCACCTCCCAGTTGGCGAATGGAACGTTGTGAGAGTGAAGCATAATCCATGCGAAGAGGTTTGATTTCTTATTAAAACACAACAGAATTTTCTATCACTGGGTGATAGGTAGATGCGAGAGTGGGGACGGGATGTAGATTATGTCATTTGGACAATGAAGGGATGAATGGTTTTGGAGAAACAAATGGATTTTTTTTTTAAACTGAAGAAATGAATAAGTAGAAAATGGAAAGAAGACAAACGAATGGAGGATAGCAAAAGACAAGGAAGGAATCAATGCTTTGAATATGTTCCTAAGAATTGCAAGACACAGCATGGAATGAAGAAGAAATGATGTAGAATGGAAATATGGAAACTGTTGCAAAGCATTTTCAGAGGCCATATCAGACACTTGTTTCATGTTAGTGTGAAGGAATATAATACGATACTAACAATGAAAGAAACCAAATTAATTTAATATTGAATAATGATATGGTTTAATGTTAAAAAGGTGTGAATTAATGGTATTCTTTGTCTTATGACAGTTGAAAAGGAATTATTGAGGAAATGGAAGCAGTGTATGGACTGTTGTTTGGATTGTTGGATTGTTTTTCATTTCTTTTAAACCTCTGTGATCATGTAAGGTAAAATAAGACTTTATTAATGTGGCAAAGGAGAAATTCAGAAATGAAATAAATGGTGGCTAAAACCCTGCGTGACAGGCCCGTGTGACTGTGGACCCTAACACCCACTCACCACTGGACTGTGGACGGAGAATTGGTCGAGTGAACGGGAAACGAGCACCGAGACGCGGAACTCCAGAGAGGAAGCAGTGTCTGAACCCTCCAGTCGGTTTTGTGGTCCTTAACACAATTAGGTTTATGTGAAATTGTGAAAACGGTTGAAAAAGACGATTTAATAAAAGCTGGAGCCCTGCACGTGTGTACCCACATATTGTGCGAGTTAACTTACTAACAAATATTTTTATTTCATTCAGTTCTCCGTTATTTTGTCTTCACAAAACAAGAATTAATGAAAAGAAAAACAGTAGCACAAAAGTGCGACGCTTCAATCTGACCCGCGAATATGTTGCGGAGCGTCACTTCAAGTGTGCGTTTTACATTCACGAACAATGTTGCGTTATTTCAGTCCCATAATCGGTGAAAAATAGCATTTCGGGTCAACAATAAATCTGTGATTGAGTTTAAAGTAATAGAGAGCTCTTACTTGTCTCGACGAAGCGGCGGCTGACGGCTAGCGGAGGAACTCACGGCGGATGTGGTGAGTCGTGGTGCAAGATAACTAGAAGAACTGTCGGGATCCGGCGCATTCAGAACAGTCCTCGAAATACTGCGAGCTATTTCTACATTTCAAAAAGCGAGAAGTTAAGATAATGATGTAATGTGATATTAGTATCATATCACAATATTATATTATATTATATTATATTATATTATATTATATTATATTATATTATATTATATTATGGACGGTAGCAAAAGACAGGGAAGGAATCAATGTTTTGAATATGTTCCTAAGTATTGCAAGACACAGCATGAAATGAAGAAGAAATTATGTAGAATGGAAATATGGAAACTGTTGCAAAGCATTTTCAGAGGCCATATCAGACACTTGTTTCATGTTAGCGTAACAAGTGTCTTTAATATAACAAGTATAATCTAATCTAATCTAATCTAATCTAATCTAATCTAATCTAATCTAATCTAATCTAATATAATATAATATAATATAATATAATATAATATAATATAATATAATATAAGATTAGATTATAATAAACATTTATTAATAATATAATCTAGTTTTAATACATTCAGTTGTTCATCCTGACAAGCAGAGGGCGCTGTCTGCAGGCGGCAGAACAATCACAAGACAGAAATGACGTCATGTCCGGCCGCGGTCCGCTTGCACACGCTCCAAAATGTCCAAGATCGAGATGCTGCGTCTGCTGATCAACCAGCGGCTCACCGAGGCCGCGGAGGAAATCTTCTCCGTGTTTGGACGAACCATCGCCGAGTATCAGGAAGAGATCGCCCAGTACAAGCTGGAGCTCGAGCGTCAGCGCCGCCTGCTGGATCTCTCTCGGACGCCTCTGGTTGCTTTACCGCCGCCGCGACTCGAAGGTTTGTCAGTGGCTTTTCACCGAAAAAGTCGATTGTTAGTGAATGATCGCGTCACTTTGGGGTTGAATGGAATCACTTAAGAGTCGTAGATGTGGCTGCTCACGGGTGAAACGACTGTTTTAAGTTGTGTGACTTTTGTTTTTGTTCATGACGAATGAGTCCGGACCCGGAGTTTCTGCTTCAGATAGACTCGTACTCCACTTGTGTTTCTCAATGTTTAGAGTCAAAGTCAGCATAAAATTGAACTATTGAGTCGGAATAAAGCTGAAATCCGACAAGAAGCATGTTAGAACGTCACATTGTTTTGAATATGTTAATGAGTATTGCTAGAAACAGTGTGAAATGAAGAAGAAATGATGAGCAATGGAAATGTGTAAAATGTTCCCAAGCATTTTCAGAGGCCATGTCAGTCACTTCTGTCATCTTGGTGTGGGAGGAAATAATACAATAATAATAATAATAATTAAAGTTAAACAAAATAATTAAAATTTTAATAAAGATAAGGTGAACAAAATATATTTTTAAAATCACATATTTGTATAATAAAGATGAAAATGAATGATATTCTTAGTCCGATGACAGTCAAAGGAATTATTGAGGAAATGGAATCGATGTTGGAACTGTTTATGATGGAGTTTTAATGATTGTTTTCCAAGTTATGAAAAAATGATTTTGCATCGTGTTAAAAGAAATGAAAAATACCATACTCTCAAAATACTATGAGAGTCTAACTTGCTTTTGTGTAACTGCTTGGTCCTGTTTCTGCAGGCAGCTGCGAACCTCCATGTCTGCAGCCGGTTCTTGACCAGTCGGATCCTGTTCCCGTCAAGCAAGAAGAAGAAGAAGAGGATGAGGAGAATGAGGACGAGGAGAAGGAGGACGGCTTCGGGCAGGACCAGAGGTTGACTCTGCATGATGACGGAGCCCTGGAAGACTCGGCAGATGTCAGTCACCAGCTGGACTCGGATGAGGAGGACCGGCCGTCCGCCATGTCCTACATATGCACGGTGTGTGGACAGACCCTTCCGGACCGGGCTCGCTGGACTCGGCACATGCACGCCCACCGCCGCTCGGACCGCTCCTTCACGTGCGACATCTGCGGCAAGCGGCTGACACGCTGGGACGGCTACCAGAAGCACCTGCGTGTGCACACGGGCGAGAAGCCGTACTGCTGTGAGGCGTGCGGCCGGCGCTTCAGCGACAATTCCAACTACAAACGGCACGTGCGCACACACCACGCTGGACTCAGACCTGACAACATGGAGTCCTGACTCCCAAGGGTTTATGACTCCCAAGTTTTAAGGCGACAAACAGTGCATCTTGTGGGTTCAGATACGTAGTTTTGCATCACAAACTGTTTTGTAAATAAATATATGTTGTCTAACGCTAAATTTCCAGGTTTCAGATGTTATTTTTGTGTAAAATTTAAATTGTTTTGTCTATTTTTCAAAATAAATAAATAGTTTTGTCAGTTTTCCTGTTTAAAAAGTAAAAGTAAGTTGAATTATGTTTCATCCTAATCGGGAGCTGTGGCAGTGCAAGTGGGGCGTTCATAGATGTGTGGATGAAGCTCGGATGAGTCACCCAAGTCTGGTCCTGCTTAGGCTCTGGACTCCACGGCCCCAGGAGGATCTCGACGTCTCCCTCAGTGTCGATGAGAGGGGTGATAAATGTTTTCATGGTGCTGTTTGTCATAAGAATTTATTCACAGTCTTTGACATGAATACACCATATTTCACTGCATAATTATGAATGTTATTATTGGACTGTATATCGACCGTTTCCGCGGAATTATTTTTGTCACTTCATGAGCTAGTTGGAGCATAGCTCTTCGAGCACTAGAGGGCGCGCTTTACCAGCGAACCTTTTATTTTGAGTACTATAAAGTCGGATCATTAATATTCCTATCGGTCCAGTAGTTAATTATTTAACTGAACAGATGATAGATTATGTGCGTGCGTCTATCCAACACTTCCTCAAGTCTGTTGTCGGACCTGGGATCGGTCGGTCACTTGGACCTTGGAATGTTTCCGACATGAGACTTGGTGAGCCCGGGCTCCGAATCATCGGGTCAAGATGAGACTTTTGGTTCTTCTGTTCCTCCTGGAGATCCACGCTGCTGCTGCAGGTAAATGCGCAACAAAGTCGCTTCCTCATGTCAATGTTGGTCTGCGTCTCTTGAGCTACTTGATGTGTCGATGTTGGAAGGAATTCAGGACTGGGTTTTCTTTTGCTGATCGTCTTTACTTTCACTTATAACGGGAGGCAGTTGTGCCTTTGTTTCTTTAGTAATCATATCTCACATACTAATACAGAACTATAACTTCACATCACAATATATTAAATATATATAAATATATATATACAGTGGAACCTCAGTTTTCGAACGTCCCAGACTTCGAAATAATCGGAGTTCGAACAAAAATTTCAAGATTTTTTTGCTTCTGATTTCGAACGAAAATCCAGAACTGGAACGCCCCCGAAAAAAAAACTAACGTGCGCGGACCGATCAGCTGACCCGCGACGCGCTCTGTTATTGTGTATAACGCAGCCTCTGTATGCAGACGTGTCCCGTTAGCTCCATTTACTGACTGTTTTTTCTTCATACTGAGGTGTGAAACCTTTCCTGTCTCCACACTGGACCGTGGTAGAGTGTCACAGGGGAGGTGCTGGAGCGCTCACTCCAGGGTTTGATGTCCTGTTGTGGGCTGGAGCTGGGACAGGGATGAGGCCAGTCTGGGACAGAGCGTGACTTGGTTTATGACTTTGTCACAGCCAAACTGCACAGAAGCGCACATTCAGAGCTGGACACGCACCGGGCACCTCTTCACTTCTGGAGAGACCTCACTCACTCGGCAACCCCTCCCACATGCAGCGGCCACACACATAGAGGAACAGCCACCTGCAGCAGACACTCGACATTCACTCCTACAAAAGACTGTTTTAAGGCTTGGAACGCATTGTTGCTTTTTCCATTCATTGTAATGGGAAAAATCGATTCATTAATTACAACAAAAAAACATGTTAAAATATTACCTACCAGGCGGCCATCTTGGAATAGGTCATAGTCATAAATGCAATGTTACTAATGATTGGTATCGTGTTTTGGTTTTCCTCATTGGTTACCTAATTGAAAGACACTCGGTGGTGTTCAGACGGACGATGACGTCCTCATGTCAGCAGAGAAATGCTTTGGCTGTGACTCCTGGAGGATTTGACCTGTTGTCTCTTGTTTTCCACAGCGCCACATTCACTCAGGTATTTTTACACTGCATCATCTGGAGTTCCAGACTTCCCTGAGTTCGTGGCTGTTGGTTTGGTGGACGACGTTCAGATCCTTCACTACGACAGCTACAGCAGGAGATCTGAACTCAGACAGGACTGGATGAAGCAAGTCATCGCTGATCAGCCAAGTTATTTAGAGAGAGAGACACAGAACTTCTTTGGTTCACAGCAGGAATTTAAGAACACTATTGGTGTTGTGAAACAACGATTCAACCAAACTGGAGGTTTGAATTTCTCTTTCTATCACACACACACAGGGTTATGACATCATCTTTGTGAGGACCTCTCATTGCCATCACCCTTTCCCCAGCCTCTCCCCCAAAACCTAACCATCTAGAACACGTCGAACCTGAACCAGGACTGAAACCCAGTTATTTTTAAGTTTTAATCTTCCAATTGAGGCTTAACCTTTTGGGGACCGGCAAGTGGGGACCCCACAGAATATGATGATGAATCCAAACAGAGGAACCTGACGACCAGACCTGACCAGATGATCGGCAGACAACAATGTGGCTTCAGGTTCTCATCAGGAACAAGGTTCTCCTCTCAGCTGCAGTTTGGACCTTTGACCTTCCATTCTGCATGAAGGTTCAGATGTTTCCTCACTTCTGAACACCTGCTGAAGCAGAGGTGGAACAGAGGAAGACACCACCTGTTGCTCCTCAAAGAACTTTGGGGAGACGTCAGGTTCAGATGCTGAGACTCCCAACTCACTGCTGCCTCCTAGTTTGTCAGGAAAGCAAGCAGGAACACAGGTCAGGTCAGAAGCCGTCACATGGTCCAAGAGCTTCTGTCTCAGGGTCACAAGTTCCCATCTCACTCCACTGTAAAGAGGCCCCACCTGACTTGCCATTGATTTCTCAGTGACATTAGAAACAGCTTCTGCTCCTAAACATCAGAGACTTGGACTGAACAAACACAACAGCATGAGACAGAATCCACTCAGTCTTCACTTCCTTAAAGAACCTCTGGATCTCTTGATCTTCACTGCTTCCACTGGAAGCTTCTCTCCCTCCCACTGAGTCCAAACATCCTCAACACTTGAGTTGATTTGTGGAGGTGAAGTGGAGGACTGAGTCAGGATGCTGCTGTGAGCTTCTGCTTGTTCAGTGAAAACCTCTCAGCAACAGAAGAAGGAGCCTTGGTTTAGCGTGAGAGACGAGGGAAAGCATGATGTCAGTGGGATGTTCCCCAAAAGTTAGTCACACTAACTTGTGTGTGTTGATAACAGCTCTCACTCTGCTGCTCTTCTCTCTCAGGGGTTCACACGTATCAGAGGATGTTCGGCTGTGAGTGGGACGATGAGACTGAAGAGGTCAGAGGTTATCGCCAGGATGCTTATGATGGAGAAGACTTCATCGCGTTCGACCTGAAGACTCTGACATGGATCGCTGCAACACCACAGGCTGTCATCACCAAACAGGAGTGGGACAGTTATGAGGGTAGAAACAAATATTGGCAGCACTACCACACCCAGGAGTGTCCTGAGTGGCTGAAGAAGTATCTGAACTACGGCAAGAGCCGCCTGCTGAGAACAGGTAGGTCACATGACCAGAGGCTTCACCGCCTCTTCCTCTCCTGACTCTCCAAACATGAATGTGCTTGTGACTGCCTTCCTGTCTGTGTGTGTCTGTGATGGACTGCTGCGGGAGCCTGTTCCCCTTGCTGGCTGGGACCAGTGTTTGACAATGGGACGCAAAGACTTTCTCTCTGACTCTGTGACGGAGCAGCTCCGACAGTCTGTCACCGAGAGCTCCTGCGCGCTCTCTATTTTCCCCTCCTACTCAGTGGCTGCAGGCAGACGCACGCACAAACGCACACACTTCAACAATTAGTCCGGTTAGCGATCACAAAACTTCTTCAAACTTAATTCACACTGTTCTGCTGACATAAATGGTGGTTACTCACGTAACCCAGGTTCTATTTCATATGTGCTCCGCCCTCTAACGGCCTTCGCAATTGGTTAATCCACATCGAGGCACTGGCCTCGGCCTGAGACTTCGATTGATTGGCTCTCCGCCCAGGAAGGCGCCACCCACCGCGTATAAATCTCCCCTGCTCCTGCCGCTCTGCTCCTTTTGGAACTCAGCGGAAAGAGGCCTGCTGGGCAGCCAGTTAGAGGGCTACGCACATATTCATAGAACCTGGGTTTCGTGAATAACTACCATTTCTATTTCATATGTGCTCCGGCCTCTAACGGCCTTCGCAATTGGTTAAAAACCTCGGCGAAGGCCGTAGGGATTAGTTCACTCCCAGCAAGGCCTAACAGAAGACAGAAGACAGGAAGGAACAAATCAACGACCAGAGGGTCCAGCCGTGGTCGAAGATCCCTGGACAGACAAAATGGTGTGAGCCACCGAAGTGTCCGTCATGTCTCTCAGATAGTTCTGAGCAAAGGTCGAAGCAGATGACCAAGAAGCAGCTTGGCAAATGTCCTCCATAGAAGCACCTCCGAAGAGTGCAGCAGATGAGGAGACGGCCCTGGTTGAATGAGCCCTGAGGCCCTCAGGGGCCACAGAGCCTTCGGCCTTGTATGCAGCAGAAATGGCCATACAAACCCAGTGGGCAAGGCGCTGTGAAGAGACAGCCCTGCCTCTCTGGCTGCCTCCATAGCAGACGAACAGGTTATCGGTCAGGCGGAAGCCCTTTGTCTTGTCCACATAACAAGCTAGGGCCCGCACCGGGCACAGCCGGTGCATCCTTGCCTCCTGATCAGACTGATGGGGTGGGGGATAAAAGGCCCTCAACATCAGGACTTGAGACTGATACGAAGTCGTGATGACCTTCGGTCTGAAGGCCGGGTTTGGGTGGAGGGTCACAGAGGTCAAACCTTCACCAAACGACATACAGCGTGGGCTCACTGAGAAGGCCGTCAGATCGCCCACTCTCTTAGCTGAAGCTAAGGCTAGAAGAAGAACCGTCTTCAAGGACAACACGTCCAGTGGAGCAGCTGCCAGTGGTTCGAACGGGGCTCTACAGAGCCCTTCCAGGACCACCTGCAAACTCCAGGGCGGAATTAGGCTCCTCGCGGGAGGCCTAATGCGCCGGGCACCGAGCAAAAACGACTGGGTGACTCCTCACGGAGACCCGGTCAAACCCTTGGTGCCCAGCCGAAATGGCGGCCGCAAACACATTAAGTGTAGACGCTGCTCGGCCCTTGTCCAACAGCTCCTGTAAGAAGGACAGGATCTCCGCCACAGGGCAAGCAGACGGCGAAAGCTGTCTCGCTGCGCACCAGGTAGCAAACACTCGCCACTTAGAGGTGTAAAGTCTGTTAGTGGCTGGTGCACGGGCGCTCTGCACCGTCTGGTTGACTGCGTCCGACAGACCCATATCCAGCAGTCTCACCCTTTCAGCAACCAGACCTTGAGAGGTCGACCCAGGACAGGACGGGACAGAAGCCGGCCCCGCACCTGCACCAGAGCCCCGTGGGTGTCTGGAATTGTCCAGGGGGGGCCCGTCGCCAAGCTGATCAGGTCCGGAAACCACCTGGTCCCGGGACTGTCGGGGGCCACCGTGATCACCGTCAACCTCTGCGTCCTTACACGAAGAAGAAACGGCATCAATAGCCTCAGCGGAGGAAATGCATACAGCAGTCCTCGCGGCCACGTCGCGTGCGCCAGAGCATCCACCCCCAAGGTGGGGTTGTCCGACGCCCTCAAGGAGAACCACAGAGGGGCTTTGTAGTTCGTCCTTGACGCGAACAAGTCCGCGACCGGAACCCCGAAGTGAGCCCAGACCGCCTCTGCCACGTGAGGCGCGAGACCCCACTCTTCCGCCGACACGCCTCCTCTGGACATTCTGTCCACGTCCACGTTCAGCACACCTGGAACGTGACGCGCTCTCAGAGAGAGAAGGTGAGAAGCCGCCCACAGAAGGATGTGCGCTGTCACTCTGTGTAAAGAGGGAGCTCTCACTCCCCCCTGGCGGTTGATGTAGGCGACCGTCGTGGAGTTGTCTGACCTGACCATCACGTGATGGCCTTCCAGACTAACAGCTCCAACAGATTTATGTGCAGCGTGGGATTCGACCAGGGTCCTCCCACGCACTCCTCTCCTAGCGCGCCTCCCCATCCCGATAGGGATGCATCTGTGAATACGTGCACGTATCGCTGGACGCAGCCCATACGGACACCTTGGTGGAGACGACTGCTGGAGGCCCAAAAGGTCAGATCCGGGTGAACTTGGGCCGGAAGGACCACCAACTTTGATCTGTCCCTGACTGGGTCGAGCCTGAGACGCGCGAACCAACGTTGAAGGCGTCTCATGTGTAAGAGACCCAGTTTGACTACCGAGTGAGCAGCCGACACGAGACCTAATAGGTAGTCATGACCTCGCTCACTCTCAACCTCTGGGCACCTCTCGCCGTCGTCACCGCGAGGAGAAGTCTCGACAACCTCTTGTCTGACAGCCGCGCTCTCATAGAGTGAGAGTCGAGGAGAATCCCCAGATATTGAGTGCAAGTGCTGGGCTGCAGCGCACTCTTCTGGAGGTTGACCGCAAAGCTCAGACGTGAGATGTGCCGCAGCACTATCTCCGTGTGACGTCGCGCTTCGTCCTCCGAAGCCGCCAGGATGAGCCAGTTGTCCAGATATGACAGGATTCTTATGCCTGCCGATCTGAGCGGCTCCAACGCGGCATCCACCACCTTCGAGAAGGTCCGCGGAGCCAGGGAGTACCCGAAGGGCAGCCGGTCGAACTGGTAACAGTTGTCCCCCACTGCAAACCTCAGGTAGTGCCTGTGGCGCTGCAGGATGGGAACGTGGAAGTACGCATCCGTCAGATCCACGGAGGTCATCCAGTCCCCTGGCCTGACACCATCGAGCAGTTGCTTTATTGTTAGCATCCTGAACGAGCGGGAGGAGATGAAGGCATTCAGCCGTCGCAGATCCAGAACCGGTCTGAGACCTCCCGACCTCTTGGGGACCAAGAAGTATACCGAGTAGAACCCTCTCTCGCGATCCTCCTGAGGCACCAGAGAGATAGCTCGCTTCCGAAGGAACGACTCCACCTCCTGCTCCAGACACAGACGCTCTGCTGGGGAGCGAGGAGACGTGAGGCGGATTCCCATGAACCCGCGGGGACGGCGGCAGAACTGAAGTGCTTAGTCCCTGCTTAATGATCTGTTTAACCAAGGGGCGAGGGGGCTGCACAAATCCACCCACACCGAGTGGAAGTCTGTGAGAGGTTGGGCCAGAGACGGAGAATGCCCGCCCGCCACATCTTTCGGAGGGCGAAAGATGTGGCGGGGTTCGCTGAAGACACCGTGAGCCGCGACCTTCCGGCAACACGGGAGACGTCAGCAGCGTGGGAAGCTGGGAGATGTAGTCCCCTGCTCGACACGGTGACGGTAACGGTGACCGAGGCGAAGCAAAATGGTCACCCGTGACGACACTCACCCGAGCGCTTGGAGAAGGCGGGCGGGACCTCCCGGAGGCAGGCGGTGCAAGATGGCTGCCGGAGATGACAGCTGCAGAGGCGCTGGGAAATGAAGTACCTTGGGCCGATCAGCACTCGAACGGGGCCGGCTTGGCACGGGCGGTGCAAGCTGGCCGGTGGTCGAGGAGGCTAGTGTTAGCTTAGCCTTTTTGGCTAGCGAACACGAAGCCTGGACACGAGGGGGGCCTACGGAACCTACGGATAAAGGCATCAGATGAGACAAGATACTTCTTCTGTGGTTTATTAGCAGAGAGGGATCTTGGGCGCTTGTGAGCGGGTGTCCTACCGCGGGGAGCGGCAGATGACGGACCGGCGAATGAAGTCGAGGGCTGGGGACCCTCGCGGCGGCGGAAGGGGTCCTCTCTGCCGACTCTCTGGCCCGGACGTTCCCTGGAACGAGGCGCCGGAGGTCTCTGGGCCATGCGGAAGTGCTCTGAGAGCTTGGCCGATGACTTCTGGGTCTCCATCAATTCCATCAGGCCCGAGACGTTGGAGCCGAACAACGTGTCGTCGGAGATCGGCGCTCCGATCAGGTTACGCTTTTCCGGCTCCTTGAGCCCCGTCTTCCCGAGACACAGGTTGCGGGGCGCCATCTGGGTGAGGGCGCATGTGCGTGCACCGTCCACCGAGGCCACCAGCGCCATCTTCTGGAAGGCCGCGGTAGAGAGCTGGATCCTCCTGAGCTCGTCCCACGACACGGACTCCTTCCCGAACAGCAGCCTGTCCATGGACGCTGCCAGGAAGGTCATGTTGTTTGCCAGGGAACGGACGTGCATGCCGCACGAATAAGCCCGGTCCAGAAAGGTGGCGGTAACGCAGTCTTTCTCCTCCGGGAGCCGCTGCTTACCGCCCGCTTGTCCCCCAGAGGTGGCAGCCCCCTGGTGGGATCGACGCCCTCCACCTTGGAGTAAACGGCATATCCCCTTGGCGGCGCCTTGATTGTCAAGGGCGCCTGGAGATCCTTGGCCTAGTGGGCCCACAGCCTGGCCATCTTGGGAACCGTGGCTGAGGGTCTGGATGCCTTCTTCGCGGCCTTTGCGAACAAAGGTATCGAGAAGTCCTCCTCCTCCGGTTCCGCCTGGGCAGGGAGGGACACCCCGAGTGTCTCCGCTGCCTCGCGGAAAAGTTGGGGCATCTCGCTCATTGGGTACCTGCTCAGGCTAGGTCCCGCCGGAGTACTCATGCCCTCGTCCACCAGCCCCGGGTCGTCGTCGTCGTCATCGGGGAAAATCTTAAGGTGGACCTCCTCCTCGTAGAAACGCCGCTCATCCTCCTCGGTGACATCCGCCCAAACCATCCTCGCTGGGGGTGGTTTGGGAGTGGACTGAGGAGGCTGAGACGCTGGAAGAGAGGCCGACTCCTGGTCGGCTCTCTTCCAGCGTGCCAGACCCTCCCGCCTGCGCCGCTCTTCTCCTGGAAGAGCCACGCAGGCGGGACATGAGTCCAGCAGCTTCAGGTGCTCATGCCCCAAGCAGACGACGCAGGCGTCATGCTTGTCGGACTCACCGAGAACATCAGCACAGGACGCACAGGAACGCTCCATAACAACCCGATGGTTATAGTCGCAGGCTGAGTTCCAAAAGGAGCAGAGCGGCAGGAGCAGGGGAGATTTATACGCGGTGGGTGGCGCCTTCCTGGGCAGAGAGCCAATCAATCGAAGTCTCAGGCCGAGGCCAGTGCCTCGATGTGGATTAACCAATTGCGAAGGCCGTTAGAGGGCAGAGCACATATGAAATAGAACCGAGGGTTGTCCGACTTCTCCCCGGCTCATACACACTCGAGTCACACCCAAACACACGAAACTAACAGCAGCCAGCGAGACGCGTGTAGCAGCCGGCCGAGCAGAAGGCGCATGTTCCGAACAGGAGCAGTTCTGCTGCTGTTTATTTATGTGCACACTTTCGCGCGGTTTGTGTCACACGTCTGAAAATTATATTTGCTGTTAGTGTGATTTCCTCGGAGAAATGGCCTCATAAAAATAAGTACGTGGAAATAGTACACTTAAATGAAAAGACTGAAACTGTGTTTAATTTTAAAATGGAATGTGATGTCCTATGATTCATGCAGGGGAGGGGAAAAGAGGTATTTAAGCAATCCATTTTGTATTGTTTAAATAGGGTGAGTGATGGTGGCAGAGGACGGAAACCCGTGATTTGAAAAACTAAATTGTGAGCTGTTTATGTTTTCTGTTTTTGGAAAGCTAACTCAGTTGTTTTTGTGGAACTCCGTCCAGTTTTCCCTGTACATTTTGGAAATAACCTTCACCTTTCACCTTCTTCTGCCGCTTATCCGGGGTCGGGTCCCGGAGGCAGCATTCTGAGCAAGGAAACCCAAACTTCCCGGTCCACACAAACCTCCTCCAGCTCTTCCCGGGGGATCCCGAGGCGTTCCCAGGCCAGACTGGAGACATCATCTCTCCAGCCAGTCCTGGGTCTTCTCCGGGGTCTCCTCCTGGTAGGACATGCCCGGAACACCTCCCCAGGGAGGCGTCCAGGGGGCATCCGAATCAGATGCCCGAGCCACCTCAACTGGTTCCTCTGGATGTGGAGGAGCAGCGGCTCCACCCCGAGCTCCTCCCGGATGACCGAACTCCTCACCCTATCTCTAAGGGTGCGCCCAGCCACCCTGCGGAGGAAACTCATCTCAGCCGCTTGTATCCGCGATCTCATCCTTTCGGTCACTACCCAAAGCTCGTGACCATAGGTGAGGGTGGGAACGTAGATCGATCGGTAAATCGAGAGCTTCGTCTTGTGACTCAGCTCTCTCTTCACCACGACGGTCCGATACAGCGACCGCATCACTGCTGCCGCTGCACCAACCCGTCTATCAATCTCACGCTCCCTTTTTCCCTCACTCGAGAACAAGACCCCGAGATACTTAAACTCCGCCACTTGAGGCAAGAACTCTCCACCGACCTGGAGAGAGCAAACCACCGTGTTCCGGTCGAGAACCATGGCCTCAGACTTGGAGGTGCTGATCCTCATCCCGGCCGCTTCACACTCGGCTGCAAACCGACCCAGCGCATGCTGAAGGTCCCGGTCCGATGAGGCCAGCAGAACAACATCGTCCACAAATAGCAGAGATGAAATTCTGTGGTTCCCGAACCGGATCCCCTCCGACCCCTGGCTACGTCTAGAAATTTTGTCCATAAAAGTGATGAACAGAACCGGTGACAAAGGGCAGCCCTGGCGGAGACCAACATGCACTGGGAACAGGTCTGATTTACTGCCGGCAATGCGAACCATGCTCCTGCTCCGGTCATACAAGGAGCGGACAGGCCCTAGCAGAGGGTCCCGCACCCCATATTCCCGGAGCACCCCCCACAGGACATCGCGAGGGACACGGTCGAATGCCTTCTCCAAATCCACAAAGCACATGTGGACTGGTTGGGCGAACTCCCATGAACCCTCGAGCACCCGATGGAGGGTATAGAGCTGGTCCAGTGTTCCACGACCGGGACGAAAACCACACTGTTCCTCCTGGATCTGAGGTTTGACTATTGGCCGAAGTCTGCTCTCTAGTACCCTGGAATAGACCTTTCCAGGGAGGCTGAGGAGTGTGATCCCCCTGTAGTTGGAACACACCCTCCGGTCCCCCTTCTTAAACAGGGGGACCACCACCCCGGTCTGCCAATCCAGAGGCACTGTCCTCGACTGCCACACGATGTTGCAGAGACGTGTCAGCCACGACAGCCCTACAACATCCAGGGATTTCAGATACTCTGGACGGATCTCATCCACTCCCGGGGCCCTACCACCGAGGAGCTTACGAACAACCTCGGTGACTTCGGCCCGGGTGATGAGAGAGCCATCCGAGTCCTCAGTCCCCGCTTCCTGAGTGGAAGACGTGACGACGGGATTGAGGAGACCCTCGAAGTATTCTTTCCACCGCCCGACAACATCACCAGTCGAGGTCAGCAGTCTCCCCCCCCGCGCTGTAAACAGCACTGGTGAGGCACTGCTTCCCCCTTCTGAGGCGACGGACGGTTTGCCAGAATTTCTTCGAGGCTGACCAATAGTCCTCCTCCATGGCCTCTCCGAACTCCTCCCAGACCCGAGTTTTTGCCTCCAAGACTGCACGGGAAGCGGCACGCCTGGCCTGCCGGTACACGTCAGCTGCCTCAGGAGTCCCACAGGCCATCAAGACCCGATAGGACTCCTTCTTCAGCCTGACGGCATCCCTTACTTTCGGTGTCCACCACCGGGTTCGGGGATTGCCGCCGAGACAGGCACCGGAGACCTTGCGACCACAACTACGTGCAGCCGCACTGACAATGGAGGAGGAGAACATGGACCACTCAGACTCCATGTCACCTACCTCCCTCGGGATCTGGGAGAAACTCTCCCGAAGGTGGGAGTTAAAGACCCCACTGACAGTGGGTTCCGCCAGGCGTTCCCAGCAGACCCTCACAATACGTTTGGGCCTGCCCGGTCTGACCGGCTTCCTCCCCTGCCAGCGGATCGCACTCACCACCAGGTGGTGATCGGTTGACAGCTCTGCCCCTCTCTTCACCCGAGTGTCCGAGACACGTGGCCGAAGGTCAGATGACACGATCACAAAATCTATCATAGACCTCCGGCCAAGGGTGTCCTGGTGCCATGAGCACTTATGGACACCCTTGTGCTCAAACATGGTGTTTGTTATGGGCAAACTGTGGGTGGCACAGAAGTCCAGTAATAGAACACCGCTCAGGTTCAGATCGGGTAGGCCGTTCTTCCCAATCACGCCCCTCCAAGTCTTGCTGTCATTGCCCACGTGGGCGTTGAAGTCTCCCAGTAGAACAATGGAGTCCCCGAAATAACCTCTTTGCTGCATATTCCTCCTTCAGATCACTGCTGAGCTGTCCTCTCTTGACCCTTGACCTTCTGTCTTCACCTTCACCAGAGCTTCCAAGAGTGGCTCTCCTCCAGAAGAAGCCCACCTCTCCAATCATCTGCCACGCCACAGGTTTCTACCCCGCAGCAGCCGTGTTGTTCTGGACCAAAGACGGAGAGGAGCTTCACGAAGACGTGGACATGGGAGAGGTTCTTCCCAACCCTGACGGAACCTTCCAGATGACGGCCGAGCTCAGACTGTCGAACACGTCTGTGGACTGGGGGAGGTACAGCTGTGTGTTCCAGCTGGCTGGTGTGATGGAGGACATGGTGACCCCCCTGAGGAAAGAAGACATCTGGACCAACAGTAAGAACCGTAGAAGTGAAGAGCTGAGTCTGGAGAGCAGCAGGACTTCCTCATTCTAGCTCAGGACAAGTTCCACCTCCTCATTTAGGGGGTCTTCTTAGTGTCCCAGCACCTTCTCCAAGTGTGTTGTGTGACTGAAGGTGAATGTTGTCCAGCTGTTGGAGTGTGTTGCTTTCATCACAGACTTGATCAGAAACCTGGATCTGGACTGAGCCTCCCACATTGTTTCAACCTTCATGTCCAAAGTCTTTCACCTTGTGACCTGTGTGAAGCCACACTCTGACGTGGTGATGCTGTTTTGTCATCGTGTCTCCAGGAGAGCCCGACCTGAACCTGGGGCTCATCGTCGGAGCTGTGGTGGCAGCTGTGGTTGCACTTGGTCTGATGGTTGCTGGATTCTTCGTCTACAGAAGAAGAACTGGTGAGGAGTCACACACAGATGCTCAGCAGTTGTTGTCTCGTGAGTCCTGTCATGTTCCTGACAGTAACCAGCCTGTCGTTCTTCTCATTCCAGCCAAAGCTCCTCCATCTTGTAAGTACAGCTGCTTCACTGTCATCACCACCATCCACTGATCCTCCTTGACTGCAGTGATGGTTCCTGTGTGATCAGGCTGTGAGCTCAGATCAACTCTCTTGTTTCAGACAACAACGCCTCTGAGGAGGATCTGCCTCTGAAGCCGGAGACACGCCCTCCTGCTCCAGGTAAGTGAGCTCTCGTGGACCTTTGAGCTTCAGCTTCAGACAGGACCTTCATCTTGTGACGTGTGAGTGAGAGACACACAACTGCTGAGGTCAGCAGGTGTTGACTGAGATGGCAGTGATGGTTCCTGTGTGTTCGGGCTGTGAGCTCAGATCAACTCTCTTGTTTCAGCCAACAACACCCCTGAGGAGAATCTTCCACTGAAGCTGGAGACACGCCCTCCTGCTCCAGGTAAGTGAGCTCTCGTGGACCTTTGAGCTTCAGCTTCAGACAGGACCTTCATCTTGTGACGTGTGAGTGAGAGACACACAACTGCTGAGGTCAGCAGGTGTTGACTGAGATGGCAGTGATGGTTCCTGTGTGTTCGGGCTGTGAGCTCAGATCAACTCTCTTGTTTCAGCCAACAACACCTCTGAGGAGAATCTTCCACTGAAACTGGAGACACGCCCTCCTGCTCCAGGTAAGTGAGCTCTCGTGGACCTTTGAGCTTCAGCTTCAGTCAGGACCTTCATCTTGTGACGTGTGAGTGAAAGACACTCAACTGCTGAGGTCAACAGGTGTTGACTGAGATGGCAGTGATGGTTCCTGTGTGATCAGGCTGTGAGCTCAGATCAACTCTCTTGTTTCAGCCAAAATCTCTGAGGCGGATCTGCGACTGATGCCACTCAGATTCTGGCACCCAGTAAGTGAGCTCTTGTGGACCTTTGAGCTTCAGGTCCAGTCAGGACCAGTGGTGTAAACTTGTTTTTTTGCAACCCATCCCAGACTGATGAATCATGGAACGACGCCATTCGCAAACCAAGATGTCCTCGGCACCGTTATACACACCGACTGCAATATTGTACATGCAATCATGAGTAGATGTTCAATAAAGCGCAGCTTGATGTGGAAAAAGAAAGCGAAAAAAAAAAATCCCATTGTCGACCCCTTTACTCCCCCTGTATGGTCGACACATCAGGAAGCTCTCAGCAGAAGTCAGTACAGAGCTGGAGGTCAGGCTGTGTGAGATCGTTCCTGTACTCAACTGCCATCACAATGATACACTGCATCATGGGGAATGCACTTTCTGAGACATTTTAAGACATTTGAGTTGAGAAAATGGAACCAGTTAATGTACGAACAAAAGAAAATGAGATCAAGACACAATCCGAGTGAATTTAAGACTGAAAGAATGAAATCAAAGAACCTCAAATGTAGCATTGGAAATTACTGACAGACGGATCTTTTCTGTACTCATAAATACGACATGACACATGGTGACCCCTGAGACACGGTGGGCAAGTATTAGGGCCCAAAAAAACAACAACGGGTTCAATGCTCCTCTGAGTCATGACAGATAACGTGTGGGAAACACAGGAGTCTAGTTACCGTGAGGTTCAGGTCCTGTTCCCAAGCCTCTTTGATCTGTCCAAGTGGAGCTTGTCTCATAGCAATTAGCTTATTAGAAAGTAACGATTAGCTTAGCATCACCAAAGCATCAACATAGCTCTTAACTTAGCTTAATGATTAGAGTTAGCACTAGCGATTAGCATTAGCATGAAATACAGCAATGAATAAACATTTAGTTTGAACCAACTTAAAATCCCACTTTAGCAGTAGCATGCTATCAAGCATGGCACCAGAGTCACGAAGCAATATTCTGTTTAAGGTACATTATTTTCTTGGCGATTCAAATTTTCAGGGGGCGGGGCTACCTGGCGTTTCCTCCGACAAATGCTGACATCTGATACATTTATTTTCAATAGGTTTCCAGTTTAGAATAGTTTAGAATCACAGAAAGAAGAAAGCTATCAGTAAAAGTTTGACTGAAAATGTAGAGAGTTGTTCAAAACTGCTGTCATTCATGAAAGACCATTGAGTTTCTGTGGCAGGTGGAGGTGTGTTTTTCACTGTGTTCTGCTCCAGTTGAACCCACATGGGACGTTCTGTTATTGAAGTACGACCAATGTGTGATACACCGTAAAGTAGCAGCCCAATAGCAAGAGTGGAAGTGGGGTAAACCCATGACCCCCATTAGTTTCGACTTTAGAAGGTGGAGTGTAGCAAGTCTGGGTGCTTCACTCCTCCATATGTTGGATGAAACAACAGAGTCTAACACGTCAACAAATGTTTGGCTTTAAACACTGTCATGGCTTGAAAAAGATGGATACATGTGAATTTTTATTGAATCACTTTGGCCTGTTCAGCTTAAATTTATCATGGTTTCAATAGTTTTAGCATGTTGTGTTTCCTGGTGACAGTAATGCCGAGATGAGGAACTGAAGTCAAAACTGTCTTTGCTCACCATAAGTCGGGATTACTTCACTATTGTGCAAATGAAGCTTAGAACCTGGGGGTATTTTTATAGATATTTAAAAAAAAATGATCCCATGGATTATACATTGTCTATTGTCTTCTACCACTATTGTATTTCCACATGTTGGGATGAATAAAGTCTATGTCTGTCTAAAGAGAAACTTTGTACTCAGTTCCTTTCCTCCATATTCCTGTGATATAGTATATATGAATCCAGATGACATGAAAAAGCTTCCATGTGTGGACGGAAGTGAGGCGGCTGTTAATAAACCCAGTCTGACCTGAACCCTCAGGGGTCCAGCGTTTTGATTTTTACCTTTGTATTCAAGCTTTGAAACAATGTACCTGGCCATGTTTAGGGGTCATTGTTTCAGCTGAATGGATGTGCAGTTAATACACTCCAACCCATTGGACTGAAAATCACTCACAAAAAGAAACAAATCAGAGTATGGAAAACAAAGTGATATTTTGCCATTTATACAATAAAAATGTAGGATATGCGCAACCCTTATTGTTATTTTATGACTTTATTAAAAGACATCCCCACTTAACTGCAAGACACGAGTTCACCAAGTCTCAGTGTGTCACGTCTCCTGTTGGCCACCAGGAGGCAGTAGCTGCACCTAAGTGTCTCCGCGCACCGTTACGCTGCATTTTATTTTGAAGTTTAAGTGAAGACGTAACCCAGCTGTCAATTTCATTGTCATATAAATAAAAGTTCACATTAGTAGTGTAGATTATGATATGATGTTTCGTTGTCGCCTACTGTTCTAGTGGGGAGGCGGGGTAAGTGATGCCGCTGCAACGGCTGTTCAAACCCTGCCACATCTCCCTTGGAGATGCGCGTTGTACGTCGGACTGCATCTAGGAAGGCTGTGAGCAGATGTTCCAGAAGTTATCGGTGGACAAGTTGTAGTGAGAATTGTATTGTGTCCTAATGTGATTGCCGTAGTGACTGGTGACGTGTGTGTCAGTATATAGACACCGGAGCGGGTTTTCCATTGGGCAGAAATCCACGTGTGCTACTTGTGAACTGTTGTGACTCAAATAAATCATAGAAACCAACACGGCACGTCTCTTCTCATGACACAAGTCTTCATTTCTCACCTTGCTGGATGGGAATGAGTATTTTATTTGATACTCTTTAAGCAAAGGAACTTTTTTTTTAAGATGGCCAATAAAACACCTTTGTTGCTTTTACATTGAACACTTTAAAAATGGGGACTGGACAATTTGTTAAGGACTTGTTTTGTTTGGGAAATACTGTCTTTTTTATTTTGGTTTCTTTTGTATATGATTAAATAATGCATTTTGGTGTGATGTGATGGATGTCTCCTGATTTCAGTTCAAAATCTAAAACTGGTAGTATACTGACCAAACATTCTTCTCATTGGTTACTAAAGGACTAGAACACCATCTTGTGTTGGTTGTAGTTGCAGATGGTCATGACTCACTGTTAGGAGGTGATGTCTGTAACTGGGCTTGATCAAGAGTCCTCAAAGTAGCGGCGAGTCAGTGGTCTCTCAATATCCAGATATATTCAAAGGGCTTGGTGTTTTACCTTTTACCTCTAAATACTGTTGAAAGATGACGCACAACCTGTGGTTCATGCCCCCACACGGGTTCCAGTAGCACCACGAGGCAAACTGAAGAATGAAACAGAATGGCATCACTCGGAGTGATAAAGAAAGTGGAAGAGCCTACTGAGCGGCTGAATTCAATGGTTTGTGCCACAAAGCACAACGGTGACTTGCATGTGTGCACAGACTCCAAAGACCTCAATGCTAATATAAACAGAGAGCATTATCAGATCCCTACCGGAGATGAAATCACGAGTGAGATGACTGGAGCAAAGTGTTTCAGTAAGTTGGAAGCATCTCAGGGGTTCTGGCAGATCAAACTGCATGAAGAGAGCAGTAAGTAGTGCACCTCCTGCAACCACTCTGCTGTTGATCTTTTATTTATAGTCGGTTTCCCCCTGAAGCAGCCTTTTACTTCCAGCTTATGTCTTCCTGGTCCATACAACACCTTCATGAGTGGTTGTACTATCCCATGCTTTTGAATGGAATGCATGCTGCTAGGGATGTGACCTCAGCTCCGGTGTCCAGTTTGAAACCGATCTCCTCTTCATTCAATTCCTCCCACTCATTGGCATCTCTTGAGCTCAATTCTCCTAAGAAAGCAAAAATCCTCATCTTTTCTTTCTGCCTGTACTTGTGTGATCTCATTTATTTTGTAGCTTGATCACCTCTTGGTCACCTCTCTGTGGGGTAAGGAACCTGAGTTAGTGCGGGAGATGGAGCGTTACCAGTTAGATCTGGTGGGGCTCACCTCCACGCACAGCTTGGGCTCTGGAACCCAGCTCTTTGATAGGGGCCGGACTCTGTCCTTCTCGGGTGTTGCTCATAGTGTGAGGCGCCAGGCGGGAGTGGGGATACTCACAAGCCCCCGGTTGAGCGCCTGTTTGTTGGAGTTCTCTCCGGTGGATCAGAGGGTCGCCTCCCTGAGGCTTAGGCTTCGGGGAGGGAAAACTCTGACTGCTGTTTGGAAAGAGTACTTTGAGGAACTCCTGAATCCGGATATTCCGCCCTCTGTAAGGGAGACAGAGCTCGAGGCTGATGGGCAGTCTTTGTTAATTTCTCGGGCTGAAGTCACTGTGGTAGTCAAAAAACTGCACGGTGGCAAGGCTGCGGGAGTTGACGAGATTCGTCCTGAAATGCTGAAAGCTCTGGGTGTTGATGGGCTGTCGCGGTTGACACGCCTCTTCAACATTGCGTGGAGATCTGGGTCGGTACCGGACGAGTGGCAGACGGGGGTGGTGATCCCTCTATTTAAAAAGGGGGACCAGAGAGTGTGTGCAAATTACAGAGGCATCACACTCCTCAGCCTCCCTGGTAAGGTCTATTCCAAGGTGCTGGAAAGGAGGGTCCGATCGATAGTCGAACCTCGGATTCAAGAGGAACAATGCGGGTTCCGTCCTGGCCGTGGAACTACGGACCAACTCTTTACTCTTGCGACTGTTCTCGAGGGTTCCTGGGAGTATGACCAACCCATCTACATGTGCTTTGTAGACTTGGAGAAGGCGTGACCTACAGCTCACGCTGGATCGGTTTGCATCTGAGTGTGAAGCGGCTGGGATGAGGATCAGCACCTCTAAGTCTGAGACCATGGTTCTCAATCGGAAACGGATGGATTGCTCTCTCCGGGTAGGGACTGAGATCTTGCCTCAAGTGGAGAAGTTTAAGTATCTCGGGGTGTTGTTCTCATGTGAGGGGATTAGGGATTTGGAGATTGGTCGGCGAATTGGGGCAGCAGGGGTGGTATTGCAATCCCTTTGCCGCACTGTTGTCCATAAGAGAGAGCTGAGCCAGAAGGCAAAGCTCTCTATATACCGATCAATCTCTGTCCCGACCCTCACCTACGGTCATGAGCTTTGGGTCATGACCGAGAGAGCAAGGTCCCGGATACAAGCGGCTGAAATGGGTTTTCTCCGAAGGGTGGCAGGCGTCTCCCTTAGAGATAGGGGGAGAAGTTCTGTCACTCGGGAGAGGCTCGGAGTAGAGCCGCTGCTTCTCCACATTGAGAGGAGTCAGCTGAGGTGGTTCGGGCATCTCATCAGGATGCCCTCTGGACGCCTCCCTTTGGAGGTGTTCCAGACACGTCCAGGTGGGAGGAGACCGAGGGGTCGACCCAGGACCAGGTGGAGGGGTGAGACCTCTTCACTGGCCTGGGAGCGTCTCGGGATCCTCCAGTCGGAGCTGGTGGATGTTGCTTGGGAGAAGGGCGTTTGGCGTGACCTCCTGAAGCTGCTACCCCCGCGACCTGGCAACGGATAAGCGGACGACGATGGATGGATGGATGGATCTGCATTTCTTTGCAAAATGTCATTTTCTGTGACATTTCCTGCATTTGGCATCACGAGCTGGACAGTCTTTCCACAAATGTTTCTTTACATTTCCACATCTGCCACATCCTGATGGCTGTGTGTCACTCAATTCTCTTTATGCTACCTGCTGGTCTTTCTATGTATTGCTTCTACACGTCCTGTTGGCAGCTCTGTCCCTCTCAGCATATTCCATATCTTTTCTTGATCAACAGTCCCTTTTTATTTTTTATTTTTTTCAGATTCAATTCGTTTTCTTCTGACACCATGTTACATTGGCTCTTTCTATATTGATTAGAAGACACGAGGCTTGGTATATCTCTTTACTTATGTGTTTTCATAAAACCTACGTGTACAACTTTGTTAACATTGGTTCCGCTTACACAACAGTCGGAGGCAGAGAAGAGCCACACAAGCCTCGCGTGCGTTTCCTGTTATCGGCGTGGGAGCTTCGACTGTTCACACACACATTCCTGTCTCCGACGTTTGTATCAGAATCATCGGATCAGGATGATACATTTGGTTTTTCTGTTCCTCCTGGAGATCCACACTGCTGCTGCAGGTAAATGCAAAGTCGCGTCATCATTTCAATGTTGGTCTGCTTCTCTGGAGCCGCTTGATGTGTCGATGTTGGAAGGAAGTCAGGACTGGGTTTTCTTTTGCTGATCGTCTTCACGTTCACTCTTAACGGGAGGCAGTTGTGCCTTGGTTTCTTCAGTTATCAAATCTCACATACTAATATAGAACTATAACTTCACATTGTCAAAGGTTTAACCGATCTGTGTTTGCAGGGTTGGACCAATAACCCGCACCCACGACCAGTTTGACAACTCTGGCAAACAACCCCTGGCGAAAATTATGGAATCACCAGTCTTGGAGGATGTTCATTCAGTTGTTTAGTTTTGTAGAAAAAAACAGGCACAACTAAAGTCATTTCAAATGGCAACACTCTTGCTTTAAGATACACTCGAAGAAATCAAGAACAAAAAGGTGGTAGTCAGTAATAATTACCTTTTTTGACCAAGCAGAGGGGAAAAAATGGATTCTGAGGAGAAAATTAAGGAATCACCAATTCAATTTCCTTTCCCACCTGCATCAGATTAGATCTGCTCCTTCATCTGAAGATGATTCCTTAATTTTTCCCTCAGTATTGAGTGATTCCATATTTTTCCCCTCTGCTTGGTCTAAAAAAGGTAAAAAAGTTTCTTAAAGAAATTATTTAAGTTTTGTGTCATGTGTGAGATCCTCGTTTTTTTCTACAAAACTAAACAACTGAATCAACATCCTCCAAGACTGGTGATTCCATAATTTTTGCCAGGGGTCGTAGATGGTGACAGATGACACGAACAAGTTGTTGTCGTGGAAGCGCAATGAAAGACAGATATATTTACCTCAAAAAGAACCCAGGGAATTTGTTTGCTGCCTTATTCACTGAAGACAAGAATCATTCTCTCGTCCAACCAACACAAAATCAGATCAAATTAACACAAACACAGAAGACTGATTTATGTGATTGATTTTCGTGAGATAAACACAGTCATAGCCAGAAATGCAATGTAGATAATGATTGGCATCGTAGTGTTTTGGTTTCCTCCCTTGGTGACATCATCAGACGGACGATGGCGTCCTCATGTCAGCAGGGAAATGCTTTGGCTGTGACTCCTGGAGGATTTGACATGTTGTCTCTTGTTTTCCACAGCGCCACATTCACTCAGGTATTTTTACACTGGATCATCTGGAGTTCAAAACTTCCCTGAGTTCGTGGTTGTTGTTTTGGTGGACGACGTTCAGATCCTTCACTACGACAGCAACAGCAGGAGAGTTGAACTCAAACAGGACTGGATGAAGCAAGTCATCGCTGATGATCCAAGTTATTTAGAGAGAGAGACAGGGAACTTCTTTCGTGCACAGCAGGAGTTTAAGAACACTATTGGTGTTTTGAAACAACGATTCAACCAAACTGGAGGTTTGAATTTCTCTTTCTATCACACACACACAGGGTTATTACACCATCTTTGTGGGGACCTCTCATTGCCATAACCCTTTCCCCAGCCTCTCCCCCAAAACCTAACCATCTAGAACACGTCGAACCTGAACCAGGACTGAAACCCAGTTATTCTTAAGTTTTAATCTTCCAATTGAGGCTTAACCTTTTGGTAACCGGCAAGTGGGGACCCCACAGAACATGATGATGAATCCAAACAGAGGAAACCTGAAGACCAGACCTGACCAGATGATCAGCAGACAACAATGTGGCTTCAGGTTCTCATCAGGAACAAGATTCTCCTCTCAGCTGCAGTTTGGACCTTTGACCTTCCATTCTGCATGAAGGCTCAGATGTTTCCTCACTTCTGAACACCTGCTGAAGCAGAGGTGGAACAGAGGAAGACACCACCTGTTGCTCCTCAAAGAACTTTGGGGAGACGTCAGGTTCAGATGCTGAGACTCCCAACTCACTGCTGCCTCCTAGTTTGTCAGGAAAGCAAGCAGGAACACAGGTCAGGTCAGAAGCCGTCACATGGTCCAAGAGCTTCTGTCTCAGGGTCACTAGTTCCCATCTCACTCCACTGTAAAGAGGCCCCGCCTGACTTACCATTGATTTCTCAGTGACATTAGAAACAGCTGCTGATTCTAAACATCAGAGACTTGGACTGAACAAACACAGCAACATGAGACAGAATCCACTCAGTCTTCACTTCCTCAAAGAACCTCTGGATCTCTTGATCTTCACTGGTTCCACTGGAAGCTTGTCTCCCTCCCACCGAGTCCAAACATCCTCAACACTTGAGTTGATTTGGGGAGGTGAAGTGGAGGACTGAGTCAGGATGCTGCTGTGAGCTTCTGCTTGTTCAGTGAAAACCTCTCAGCAACAGAAGAAGGAGCCTTGGTTTAGCGTGAGAGACGAGGGAAAGCATGATGTCAGTGGGATGTTCCCCAAAAGCTAGTCACACTAATGTGTGTGTGTTGAAAACAGCACTCACTCTGCTGCTCTTCTCTCTCAGGGGTTCACACGTATCAGAGGATGTACGGCTGTGAGTGGGACGATGAGACCGGAGAGGTCAGAGGTTATTGTCAATGTGCTTATGATGGAGAAGACTTCATCGCATTGGACCTGAAGACTCTGACATGGATCGCTGCAACGCCACAGGCTGTCATCACCAAACACATGTGGGACAGTGATGAGGGTAGAAACAAATATTGGCAGTACTACCACACCCAGGAGTGTCCTCAGTGGCTGAAGAAGTATCTGAACTACGGCAAGAGCCGCCTGCTGAGAACAGGTAGGTCACATGACCTGAGGCTTCACTGCCTCTTCCTCTCCTGACTCTCCAAACATGAATGTGCTTGTGACTGCCTTCCTGTCTGTGTGTGTCCGTGATGGACTGCTGCGGGAGCCTGTTCCCCTTGCTGGCTGGGACCAGTGTTTGACAATGGGAAGCAAAGACTTTCTCTCTGACTCCAACTCAGTCTGGACTTTCCTCCTTCAGATCATTGCTGCATGACTTTCTTTTCTTGTCTTCAGTCGTCACTGAACGTTGACATGTGACTCTCTGGAGATGTTCCTTCACTCATGGGTTTCTGACCAGACTGAGACCCAGGCAAAGACAGAAGTGGCACTTTCAGAGCCACTGAAGCAGCACAACACAACACTCTCCATCACCGTCTGACTTCACACCTCAGTGCACACACCACACACTGACACACAACTTCAGTCCACAAGATTGTGAGGCAGAGAATCTTCAGAGCATGACTCAGCAACAATATGAAGAAGGTCCTGGTGTCACTGGTGTAGAGAACTCATCTGAGCCTGGATCTTCTGTCTTCACCAGAGCTTCCAAGAGTGGCTCTCCTCCAGAAGAAGCCCACCTCTCCAATCGTCTGCCACGCCACAGGTTTCTTCCCCGCAAGAGCCATGTTGTTCTGGACCAAAGATGGAGAGGAGCTTCACGAAGACGTTGACATGGGAGAGGTTCTTCCCAACCCTGACGGAACCTTCCAGATGAGGGCCGAGCTCAGACTGTCGGACCCGTCCGTGGACTGGGGGAGGTACAGCTGTGTGTTCCAGCTGGCTGGTGTGATGGAGGACAAGGTGACCCTGCTGAGGAAAGAAGACATCTGGCCCAACAGTAAGGTTCCTCCATCTTTGTTCTCAGCAGGTCACATGGTCTCACCGTAGACGTGAAGAGCTGAGTCTGGAGAGCAGCAGGACTTCCTCATTCTAGCTCAGGACCAGTTCCACCTCCTCATTTAGGGGGTCTTCTTAGTGTCCCAGCACCTTCTCCAAGTGTGTTGTGTGACTGAAGATGAATGTTGTCCAGCTGTTGGAGTGTGTTGCTTTCATCACAGACTTGATCAGAAACCTGGATCTGGCCTGAGCCTCCCACATTGTTTCAACCTTCATGTCCAAAGTCTTTCACCTTGTGACCTGTGTGAAGCCACCGTCTGACATGGTGATGCTGTTTTGTCATTGTGTCTCCAGGAGAGCCCGACCTGAACCTGGGGCTCATCGTCGGAGCTGTGGTGGCAGCTGTGGTCGCACTTGGTCTGATGGTTGCTGGGTTCTTCGTCTACAGAAGAAGAAGAACTGGTGAGGAGTCACACACAGATGCTCAGCGATTATTGTCTCGTGAATCCTGTCATGTTCCTGACAGTAACCAGCCTGTTGTTCTTCTCCTTCCAGGCAAAGCTCCTCCATCTTGTAAGTACAGCTGCTTCACTGTCATCACCACCATCCACTGATCCTCCTTGACTGCAGTGATGGTTCCTGTGTGATCAGGCTGTGAGCTCAGATCAACTCTCTTGTTTCAGCCAACAACACCTCTGAGGAGAATCTGCTGCCGAAGCCAGACACACACCCTCCTGCTCCAGGTAAGTGAGCTCTTGTGGACCTTTGAGCTTCAGCTTCAGTCAGGACCTTCATCTTGTGACGTGTGAGTGAGAGACACAACTGCTGAGGTCAGCAGGTGTTGACTGTGAAGAGAATGTAACTGTGGTTCTGTCAATTCCTTTCCCAAACACACTTGTTATGGAAGTAGAGCCTGTAGCTGACGCGTGTCTTCCGTGATGAGAAAATATCCAGTTATTCTTTTTGATAAGATTTATTGGATCCTTCATCTGGTGATAACAAAACAACTGCGGCATTCCAAACAACAAATAACGACAGCACGGTCAGAAACTAGTGTGCTCCTCATGCTTCCTTCACACTTTCTTACGTCAACACGCACATACATCACGTCACGTTGCATTCGAGCAGTCACACCACTCATCCACCGTGCACAACACACAGAGTGACTCTAACTGAGAAGACTGTTTTTTCGCCTCAGTTTCTGGAAGCCATTGCAATTGAGAGTGAGGAGCTCACATTGTTTCCTCTGTTTCAGCTCCCAGTGCTTCTGATCGACTGGTGTCTCCTCAAGATGGAGGTCAGGGTGAGTGAGATGTGTGTGGTGAGGAAGTCTTCCCTTCATTCATGGTGACTTCTTCTCCAGCTGAGTGAAGGTCATGTGACGCTGGAGCAGGAACATTTCACCCATGAACAACAAGACTGTTTCCTCTGCTTCCTCCAGTTGTTCAGTCCAGATTCTCTCTCTTCCTTCCCAGAGTGAGTCACTTGGATGACATCACCCTCCCTGATCCATCATCTGGACCCTCCATCTGTGATCAACTCAGCTCCAGGGGTTTGGATTCTTGTCGTGCAGCAGTGAACTTGAGCCGAGCTTCAGCTGGGGAAGAGGGTCAGAGGTCGTGGACCCTCGTCAGCGCTGGGTTATTTTTATTGTCTCTTGATGGTTTATGTTCCATGGTCTTCATGTGAACAACAGTGTATATTTGGGGAATATTTGGGTTTTCTCTCCTGTTTTCTTTTGCACTGAAGCTTCAGCCACTTGTGTGACGCTTCAATAAACTCACCCCAAAATCTGACCGAGTCTTGAATCCCTCCTTTCTGTGACGAAACTTTGAGGATGTTGTTCACGTCGTCTGCTCCCACAAACATTTTGTAAACTTTCAAAAGTTATTGATTATTTTATTGATGATGAAAGGTGGTACATTGAACCCCAAGAAAGTAAAATAAATAGTTCAATAGAGTTCAACTACAAAGTGCTAAAGAACAACTCCCACTTTGGACTTGAATCTCCCGCTCATCCCTTGACCTTAGACCAGACCTGGGCAAAGTGCGGCCCGGGGGCCAAATGTGGCCCTTTGACTGTATTTATGTGGCCCTCCTGGAGTCAGAGCAAAACTATAAAACTGACATTGTTGTTGTCTCTGACATTTTGTCTTATGGATTGTTTTTTGTTTATTATGATGTAACTGAAACATAACCTTCTTGTTTAATTATTTTTTCTAAATCTTCTCTAGTGGCTATTTTAGGAGCATTTCTTGTCCCTTAAGTAAATTTTGAAATGTATGAGCCACATTGACAATCTTTAAATGGAATGTGGTTTAAATTAAATAAAACACAACAAACCAACAGTTTCTATGCATTTTTACAGTGTAAATTCATAATCACACATGATTTTTATTTTCAATTTTCTCTTGTTCTCCTCTCTTTGTGTTTGACGGCCCTTCTCAACGGTCACAATATATAACCCGGCCCCTTGGGAAATTTAATTGCCCACCTCTGCCTTAGACCCTTAGAAGGTGTGGGAGACGGTGCCCACCACTGGTGGAACGTGCACACAAGCCATCATATGAGGTCAAACTTCCAGCTCTGCTTGAAGACAAGCTTCGCCAGCTCGACGTGCCTGACTCCCTCTGCAGATGGATTACAGACTTCCTGACCAGCCGGAGTCAGTGCGTGCAGCTGGCGACAACTGTCTCCGACACTTGGACCCTCAACATCGGGTCTCCTCAGGGCTGTGTTCTCTCTCCATGGCTCTTCTCTCTGTACATTAACTGCTGCACCTCCAGCCACCAGTCCGTGAAGTTGATCAAGTTTGCGGATGACACCACCATCATCGGGCTCATCTCAGATGGAGATGAGTCGGCTTACAGGAGGGAGGTGGAGCGGCTGGTGTCCTGGTGCAGCAACAACAACCTGGAGCTCAACGCCCAGAAGACAGTGGAGATGGTCATAGACTTTAGGAGAGTCACAGCTCCTCTGTCCCCTCTCATGTTGGCTGGTTTACCCATTCCTATTGTAGACTCCTTCTGCTTCCTGGGAACCACCATCACTGAGGACCTCAAATTGGAGCCAACCATCAGGTCCCTCATCAGAAAGGCCCAGCAGAGAATGTTCTTTCTGAGGCAGCTACGAAAACTACGACTGCCGACGAAGTTGCTGGTGGAGTTCTACACGGCCATCATCCAGTCCATCCTCACCTCCTCTATCACTGTCTGGTACAACAGCGCCACCTCCAGGGACAATTGGTAATCAGCCGTTGTTGTTTTTTTTAAATTTTATTTTATTCATGTCAGCACTTTAATCCAAAGCACTTTCCTAGTTGGTGGGATCCCCACTGACCATGGCAATAAAGTTGATTCTGATTCTGATCAGATGAGTTTGAAAAGGAAAACACCGAGGTGGAGTCAGAATTCTGCCTGTGGCTTCATTGGTGACCACTTTTTATGGAACCTGTGAAACATGAAGGTGACAGTGAGGACACCAAGTGGGAGCTTCAGAAAACATGTCACGAGCAGGCTTTTAGCCAGGATTTTGAAACAGGGTGTCCAAAGCCACGCCCCCAGCTCATTCGCCTGTAGTAGCCATGACAACGAATGACTTAACAAATTGCTTGGTAAAAATCTATTTGTCGAAAAATAACTTTATAAAAACACTTGGGCCAAATAATGGTTAACAGAGATGGATGAACCAAGGAGCTGTTGCCACAGTAACACTTTGAGATGCAGGAGTCTCCTGGGCAGCTGTTTGACTCAGCTGACCCTGATGTATTAAAAAAACTAACATATTTTTGTCATGATTCTTTCCCTCACGACAAGCTAAGTGTCTACAGTTTTGTTCATCTCCTTGCAATATACTTATGCAAGATAAGCAACAGTTGTATCAGCTGTGGATCTGAAACTTCCACGCATTTAAACATTCATTCATTCAAACAAAATATATACAGTATGAAGGCTCTACTCTGCCTCTGGATTAAATAAATAGAACCATATGAATTTTGATTGTTTTTGATTGTATTTTGCTCATATTCGCCAAGTGGTGTCTGACCACCGGCACCGAGGAGCAGGGAGGAGCTTCACGCCAAAAAAAACTCCAATTCACTCTGATTAAAAAAGTTATGAATTTGTTTGTGTGAAATGTTAATTTTGAAATGCACAATAAATATACCGGTGTCTGATATATTTCTTCACATGAATTTCCTTCATTCTGAAGATAACACTGTTTATATATATTCATCGACATGAAACAACCCGTAGGTTGTAACTGACTCTCCATAATGTCCCCAGGTCAGTTGCAAAAGTCATTTCTTTTGTGGAGGACGTCGTCTCCTTATACGGTTCCACAGACTTCAGGAGCCATTTCAGACTGACAAGAGAACAAGTGGAGTTTGGTGACAGAAGTTTTCTGTATAACTTTAGTGCCTGTCATTTCCTCTTTCCATCTTGTTTGGACCTGTCTTTTGCCCTTTTGCTGGTGGTCATCAGGTTTCCCAGCTTTTTCTGTTGCTAGACCTTCCATTTCTTTATAGAAAGCCGCCCTGTTTTTGTGGTCGAGACCAAGGTGACTGCGTGTGAGATCCAGCCGCAGAAGGGTGGCTTCATGTGTGAACTCTGTAAAATTAATATTGTTCAGAATTACAGTGTGTCATCCCCTACAACTCTGATTCAAACAGGAACTCTGCCTTTCTGTTTTGATGAGGTGGAAGTGGAGGGGACCTGAGTGAGACCAGGAGGACCTTCATGAGCTGAGGTCTCTTCAGGTGACTGAGGAGTCAGCTCCATGCCACTGGAACCTGGGAGCGACACTATGGAGAATGTGTCGTCCAAAGCACACTAGACGCTGATATTGTCCTCAACATGTGTCCAGCTCAATGGCTGTTCTTCATCTTTACTTTGTGAAAGGTTCTAAATTCTTGGAATGACTGTATTCAGTTCTCTTTAATGCATGTCGACTATTTTATTAGCAAACATGGCATGTTTGGTAAACATCACAACATCTTGGACATGTCTGGAATTATCTGTTGCACAATTCTAAATGTTATGCTCTTCCACACAGTAAATGTGCCACATCCTGTTCCATAGTAAACGCCCCTGTTTGACTCTCCCGTCTTCATTCTTTCAGCAGTCTCCCTGCTGACCTGCATCTGGACACAGCACCCTCAAAATCACTAAAGAAAACAGTGACCTTCTCCATCATGTGTACTCAAAATAGCCCAGGTTTGGTCCGTTCCCTATGTAGCAGGTCAATAGAAAGCTGCACAAACTAACCTCCTTGACCTTGACTGTAACCATGAATTATGATCTCATAATAATAAATATTCAATACATTGAAGTGCTCCGGTGTCATTTTGCATTTTGTGTCTGCGTGTATGTGCATGTAAGTTGATTTCAACACCTGGAATAACCGACAGATTCATCACCTCATCCATCATTTTCAACAGACCTGCAGATCACTGTCAAATGTTTTGTGATCCATACAAACCTCCAAAGATTGTCACATACAATATGAAAATAGGGAACAAAACAGGCCTCAGTGTGCTATTACAATTGTTGAGATTACAAAGAAATGTCTTTGAGTATTGTGTGATAACATATGTTTACGTGACATGAAAAATAGTGTTCTCAACTTCAAATTATCAGAACGTAAAACATCCGATTGTTGTCAAGCCCTAGAGCCAGTCAGGTGGCACTCCACTCCATCCCAGCATGCACTGGGAGCCAGGCGGAAGTCAGACTGCCACAGTGGTTCAGAAGCAACTGCGGGGCGCCTGGCTCCCGGCCCCTGTTCTCGGGGCTCTCTCGAGATTTGGTGGTGATGGTGTTGGTGCTGAACAGCATGATTCTGGAAACCCCAACTTCCCACAATGCATTGCGCATGGATCAGCTAAGAAAACTGCTGTGATTGGTTCTTCACAGCAGTAACTGAGTGTGTCAGTCATGAGTCGCTGGTGTTTGGATGCTGTTTCTCTCCTTCACTTCCTCCTGCCAGCTCTGGCACTGGGTGGGCATGAGGCCAGCGGAGGCCTGGCTCACCTGCCGCTCATCACAGAAGCAGAGGTGGAGCATCTGGTCGCTCCTGGCCACAAAGTGCCAAAGTTCCATGACAAGTGACGGCGAGCAGGAAACGCTTGATCAACTAAACCACTCAGACAGGTCCATCTGTGAGTGAAATGCACTTCTGAGGCAGAAACCAGAGAAAATCTCAAGCACGGAAATGATTTATCATCAGAATATGATGTTTAATATGACAATTGAATTGGTTATTACATAACATTACACACAGAAACAAAAGGAAAAGGTTCGCGGGCGCCCTCTGGTGGCAATAGTGTGGCAGTTCCAGTCCCAGTGTTCACTTGACAGAGAGAGGTTCGAGAACAGGTGTCAGGTGCTGGTGAGGAACATCGACTCCATCTGTTCACTATTTATGAATAGATGTTTGTCACTTTAAGACTTAAGGATTCGTGTGGTTGAAAGAATCATAAGAAGAACATTGTCAGAAGGGGCTCTGGTTCTGATCCGGTCTGGACTCCAGGAGGGAAATGATGGTTCAGGTGGTTCAGTTAAAGGGCAGAACAGCAGCGCACCTGTCAGTGTCAACAGGGAGGAGTCGATAGATGTGTTAGAAAAGAAGCAGCAAAAACTGCTTGTTGTGTTTCTGCTCGTAGATCACTTCTTCCTCGATTCTCCGTCATCATCAGTAAAATGTTCTGGTCGTCCATAAAAGAGTAATAAAAAGCGCTTTGTTATGCAGACGTGTCCCGTTAGCTCCATTTACTGACTGTTTCTTCTTCATATTGAGGTGTGAAACCTTTCCTGTCTCCACACTGGACCGTGGTAGAGGGTCACAGGGGAGGTGCTGGAGCGCTCACTCCAGGGTTTGATGTCCTGTTGTGGGCTGGAGCTGGGACAGGGATGAGGCCAGTCTGGGACAGAGCGTGACTTGGTTTATGACTTGGTCACAGCCAAACTGCACAGAAGCGCACATTCAGAGCTGGACACGCACCGGGCACCTCTTCCCTTCTGGAGAGACCTCACTCACTCGGCAACCCCTCCCACATGCAGCGGCCACACACATAGAGGAACAGCCACCTGCAGCAGACACTCTACATTCACTCCTACAAAAGACTATTTTAAGGCTTGGAACGCATTATTGCTTTCCCCATTCATTGTAATGGGAAAAATCCATTCAGATTTCGACCCAAACGCTTCTCGAACGGCCGTCTGGAGCGGATTGTGATCGAGAACCGAGGTGCCACTGTATACTGGAACCCCAATTTGCGTGGCCAGAGGGTTGATTCTCAACACATGGTAAAACTCCTTCAATTCTTCGCTTTCCTCGTTGCCCTGTTTTCTAAAGATTTACGTGTGTGCTTGAAGATTTTCTCAGCCACCTCCTTAGTTCTTATTGTTCCTTCGTTTTCTATTGTTGTGATCCGCTATTGTGCGTGTGTGAGTATCATTTGGCTAAACCCACTTGAAGTTTCCCTGTGTTACAGTTGTTCCTCATGTACGTGAGAGTTAGATCCACTACCCAGCGCTTTCTGTTTTCCCCGCCTCGTGACCTTAACTCTGAGCGCGTCTTTTGTTGTCCCCCTTCGTCAGATTCACAGCTGATACATCTCTGTGCTGGTCCTGCATCACTACACGAAAGAAGATGAACCAAACTGTTGTCGAGATAGCATGTAGTAGGAGTAGTAATGTGAGTCCCATCCCTTCATCAGATCAGGAGAGCGAGGAAGAGCGCTCAGTATCTGGGGATCCTCCTCGACACTCGCTCCATCGCGGTTGTCAGACGAGAGATTATCAAAACTACTGCACGCAGTTGCGGCAGCAAGAAGAGCTCAGAGGATGAGGGCAAGCGAGGTGATGACCTTGTTAGGTCTCATGTCGGCAGCACATTCAGTGGTCAGACTGGGTCTGCTGTATATGAGATGGCCTCAACACCGGTTCGCTTGTCTCAGTCTTGACCCGGTGACAGACAGATCGAAGTGGCTGGTCCTTCCGACCCAAGCCCGGCAGGATCTGATTTACTGGGACTCCAGCAGTCGACTTCTCGAGGGTGTCCGTTTGGGCTGCGTCCAGCGATGCCTGCACGTCTTCTCTGATGCGTCCCCAGCGCGCTGGGAGAAGAGCGCGTGGGAGGACGATGGTTGGATCCCATGGCGCACATAAATCAGTTGGAGCTAATGGCGGTGGAGAAAGTGTTGAAGCACTTTGCACCATGTCTGGCGGGTCATCATGTGGTGGCCAGGTCGTTGGAAGGGCTATGTAGAGCCCCATTTGGGCCACTTCTTCTCCTGGCCTTACTGTAGCTTCAGCTAAGAGAGTGGGTGATCTGACAGGAATAACTGGATATTTGTCTTGCATTGCAAGACACGTGTCAACTAAATGCTCGACTTTCATAACAAAGTGTGTTTTGGAAAAGAATAGACGGAACCACACTGACAATACGTCTGACGTTTTTGTTTAAATGTGATCATTCTGAAGTCAATCGTGTTCAGTCTGTGATGTAAACAACATTACTTTTCATTGGTGTCAAGTTTAAATGTACAAAAATAGTCCGGCGTTGGTTCTAATTTTACTTTCGATTGTGACTTCAGGAGGCGGAGACGAGCCGAGGGTGAAGCGTCATCGGCTCCTGTCAGACTCTTCATTCTCTGTCGGAGCTTCGACAGGTCACACGCGCTTCTTCCTTCATCCGCTGCCGGAGACGTTTGTCTCCGAATCATCGGGTCAAGATGAGACTTTTGGCTCTTCTGTTCCTCCTGGAGATCCACGCTGCTGCTGCAGGTAAATGCGCAACAAAGTCGCTTCATCATGTCAATGTTGGTCTGCTTCTCTGGAGCCGCTTGATGTGTCGATGTTGGAAGGAAGTCAGGAGGAGAAAGTCAAGCATGAAGGAAGTGAAGCGTCGATGATGTGCTGTGTGGTGTTTTCAGTGGTAAAATCTTTGGGTGGTACACCAAAACTAAAAGCTATAATTACAACATAATATAGTTGTAGTAAACAGTTGTAGTTGTAGTAAAAAGAACAGTAGAAAAATATCAGAAAGAGCGGCTTGCCTGGCCGTGCGTTAAATGCACGTCATTTGGGATGAATCATTTCATAAGAAATGCATAACTGACACTTTATGCGACTGGAGGCTGGGGTGGCCTGTGGGGTGGCCAGCAGATTATAGGGGTGGCCGTGGCCAAGCCTGGATGTGTGTTCATTTCCATATTAACAGACTGGAGAGTGTTGGTGTTTCCTTCACATCAGATGTGTTGCTGTGTCTGAGTGTGGATTTAGCTCCAGTTGACTCTCAGTCCTTGAAGGTGACGTCAGCTCTCTGGTGGTGTGACGTCACTGACGGTGATAAACACTCGGTGGTGTTCAGACGGACGATGACGTCATCATGTCAGCAGAGAAATGCTTTGGCTGTGACTCCTGGAGGATTTGACATGTTGTCTCTTGTTTCCCACAGCGTTTCATTCACTCAGGTATTTATTCACACTATCATCTGGAGTTCCAAACTTCCCTGAGTTCATGGCTGTTGGTTTAGTGGATGAAGTTCAGATCCTTCACTATGACAGCAACAGCAGGAGAGTTGAGCCCAAACAGGACTGGATGAAGCAAGTCATCGCTGATGATCCAAGTTATTTAGTGAGACGCAGAGAGTTTTGTATTACTCTGCACCAGGTCTTGAAGGACAACATTGAAGTTGCGAAATCACAATTCAACCAGACTGGAGGTTTGAATTTATCTTTCTATTTCACTATCACACACAGTGTATGCTTTGATGTTTTGTGAGGACCTCTCCTGGCCATCACCCTTTCCCCAGCCTCTCCTCCTAAACCTAACCATCCAAAACACACGAACCAGACTAGAACCTAGTTATTTTGGAGTTTTAATCCTCCAGTTGAGGCTTAACCTCTCCTTCACTGTCTTCAGATGGTTTCTCTTCTGAAGTGGTGCTGGTGGGGCCACAGTTTGGTCTCCAGTCTAAAGTCTGTGAGGACAGCTGGAGCTTTCTAAAGCAGGAAAGAGCAGCTGTAGAGTTGGTGCAGCTGGAATCAGAGGTGAGCTGGAGGTGACAGATGAAACATCAGCTGTGATCAAGCTGGTCAGAGGAGGATCTGTCTGCTCTCACTTCTGAGAGTCCAGGACCTTCAGCTTCTTCTTCACATGACGCTCTTGATTCACACATTCTGTAGCTCCTGACTGAAGCGCAAGATTCCCACTGAAACATCAGGCTTTTCAACTCAGGTCCTGTTTTGGACTCAAGTCACTCAAACACTTGTTCAACACTTCACCTGGAGAGTTTGGGTCACACACGTCCTGACAATAGTTCATCCACATAGAAACACACAAGTCTGATTCAGACACTGGAGAGAGACACACGAGGACACACACACACCTGCAGAAGTCGACACACAGATGAGTGAACACATGAAGACACATGTCCAGACACACAGAGACACACACCTGCTCACACAGGTCCATCACCACACACTCATGTACACACTAAAGCACTCAGCCATGTGTGTACAAATACACAAATGATGACACACACACATGTTCACACACTCTCAGCAACACACACAAGATCTGAAATGTCAATGTGGACAATATTGCGCTTTTTTGTGGGGCGTCACTTAAAGAGTGAACAGCTCTCACTCTGCTACTCTTCTCTCTCAGGGGTTCACACAGTTCAGAGGATGTTTGGCTGTGAGTGGGACGATGAGACCGGAGAGGTCAGAGGTTATTATCAGGATGCTTATGATGGAGAAGACTTCATCACGTTCGACCTGAAGACTCTGACATGGATCGCTCCAAAGCCACAGGCTGTCATCACCAAACACAAGTGGGACAGTGATGAGGGTTTTAACAAATATTGGCGAAGCTACCTGACGCAGTACTGTCCTGAGTGGCTGAAGAAGCATCTGAACTATGGCAAGAGCCGCCTGCTGAGAACAGGTAGGTCACATGACCTGAGGCTTCACTGCCTCTTCCTCTCCTGACTCTCCAAACATGAATGTGCTTGTGACTGCCTTCCTGTCTGTGTGTGTCCGTGATGGACTGCTGCGGGAGCCTGTTCCCCTTGCTGGCTGGGACCAGTGTTTGACAATGGGAAGCAAAGACTTTCTCTCTGACTCCAACTCAGTCTGGACTTTCCTCCTTCAGATCACTGCTGCATGACTTTCTTTTCTTGTCTTCAGTCGTCACTGAACGTTGACATGTGAGATGTTTCTTCACTCATGGGTTTCTGACCAGACTGAGACCCAGGCGAAGACAGCAGTGGCACTTTCAGAGCCACTTTCAGATCACAACACAGCACTCTCCATCACCGTCTGACTTCACACCTCAGTGCAGCACTTTTCACACACTGACACACACAAGATTGTGAGGCAGAGAATCTTCATATCATGACTCAGCAACAATATGAAGAAGGTCCTGGTGTCACTGGTGTAGAGAACTCATCTGAGCCTGGATCTTCTGTCTTCACCAGAGCTTCCAAGAGTGGCTCTCCTCCAGAAGAAGCCCACCTCTCCAATCGTCTGCCACGCCACAGGTTTCTACCCCGCCAGAGCCGTGTTGTTCTGGACCAAAGACGGAGAGGAGCTTCACGAAGACGTGGACATGGGAGAGGTTCTTCCCAACCCTGACGGAACCTTCCAGATGAGGGCTGAGCTCAGACTGTCGGACCCGTCCGTGGACTGGGGGAGGTACAGCTGTGTGTTCCAGCTGGCTGGTGTGAAGGAGGACGTGGTGACCCCGCTGAGGAAAGAAGACATCTGGACCAACAGTAAGGTTCCTCCATCTTTGTTCTCAACAGGTCACATGGTCTCACCGTAGAAGTGAAGAGCTGAGTCTGGAGAGCAGCAGGACTTCCTCATTCTAGCTCAGGACCTGTTCCACCTCCTCATTTAGGGTGTCTTCTTAGTGTCCCAGCACCTTCTCCAAGTGTGTTGTGTGACTGAAGATGAATGTTGTCCAGCTGTTGGAGTGTGTTGCTTTCATCACAGACTTGATCAGAAACCTGGATCTGGACTGAGCCTCCCACATTGTTTCAACCTTCATGTCCAAAGTCTTTCACCTTGTGACCTGTGTGAAGCCACACTCTGACGTGGTGATGCTGTTTTGTCATCGTGTCTCCAGGAGAGCCCGACCTGAACCTGGGGCTCATCGTGGGAGCTGTGGTGGCAGCTGTGGTCGCACTTGGTCTGATGGTTGCTGGGTTCTTCGTCTACAGAAGAAGAAGAACTGGTGAGGAGTCACACACAGATGAGTTTATTGGAGCATCATAGAGAGACACAACATGACACTGGAACACAAAGATCACAGCAGTTTGAATGGACAGCAGGGGGCGATCACACTGTCAAGGTGTTCTTGGAACTTCTCTCTTCCTTTGTTGGCCTCAGGGTTTGATGTTTGGAATCACCAGGTGGGAAACCTTCACAAATTCAAACTTGGCTGTTAGTGAAGCATCAACGTAAGTAAATTATTTTCTTGGCTACTGAAATTCTCTGGAGGCGGAGCTACAGGGCCATCAACAAATGATGATGCCAGATACGTTAATTTACTGCAGGATTCATAGCGAACAGAGCATATTCACATTAAAGTGCCAGCGAACACGTTATTTATGTTGTCAGCTTCAGCATGTGAAGAGCTCAGATGTTTCCAGGGTGTTTCAAAAGCAAAAAGGAAAGAAATAGTGCAATTGTGTAAATTGACGATAAATGACAATAATAAACCACTAGCTCCGCCTCCAGAGAACCAGAGTAGGCGGGAAAATAATGGAGCTCCACCAGAACAGTGCTGAAGTTGCTGGAACCTTCACCAGTCTTGTGAGTCCTGTCATGTTCCTGACAGTAACCAGCCTGTTGTTCTTCTCATTCCAGCCAAAGCTCCTCCATCTTGTAAGTACAGCTGCTTCACTGTCATCACCACCATCCACTGATCCTCCTTGACTGCAGTGATGGTTCCTGTGTGATCAGGCTGTGAGCTCAGATCAACTCTCTTGTTTCAGCCAGCAACATCTGTATGGAGGATCTGCCGCTGAGGCCAGACACACGCCCTCCTGCTCCAGGTAAGTGAGCTCTCGTGGACCTTTGAGCTTCAGGTTCAGTCAGGACCTTCATCTTGTGACGTGTGAGTGAGAGACACACAACTGCTGAGGTCAGCAGGAGTTGACTGAGATGGCAGTGATGGTCAGAATGAGCAGAGTGGAGGTGAGGGAGTGACTGGTGCCTCCCAAGACGGAGGTCAGGGTGAGTGAGGTGTGTGTGGTGAACATTTCACCCATGACTGTCTTGTGTGTCATGGTTCTGACTCTGCTGTTGGTTTCAGACAACAAGACTGTTTCCTCTGCTTCCTCCAGTTGTTCAGTCCAGACTCTCTCTCTTCCTTCCCAGAGTGAGTCACTTGGATGACATCACCCTCCCTGATCCATCACCTGGAGCCTCCATCTGTGATCAACTCAGCTCCAGGGGTTTGGATTCTTGTCGTGCAGCAGTGAACTTGAGCCGAGCTTCAGCTGGGGAAGAGGGTCAGAGGTCGTGGACCCTCATTTAGAATCGTGGCTTCATGAATGAATGTGGCTTTGTAGCTTTGGAAATGATTTCATCTCTCAATCAGCGCTGGGTTATTTTTATTGTCTCTTCATGGTTTATGTTTTATGGTTTTCATGTGAACAACAGTGTATATTTGGGGAATATTTGGGTTTTCTCTCCTGTTTTCTTTTGCACTGATGCTTCAGCCGCTTGTGTGACGCTTCAATAAACTCACCCCAGAATCTGACTGAGTCTTGAATCCCTCCTTTCTGTGAAGTGACTTTGAGGATGTTGTTCATGTGAAGGACACATGAGAGTGAATGAGTCACCAAAGACTTGACTCACATTCATCACTGAAACATATACGTCAAGAAAAGGGAGCGAAGGAGGCGGAGCTTCTTGTCCCTGCGAGCTCCACACGGACCTGTTTCAGGGACACTGAGCCAAATATGAAGCCGACACATGGCAACACAGAAGCAGCAGCTCATTCACGCTGATGTGAACCTGTGAGGAGGAGACTGGAGGCCCTCAGAGAGCGTTGGGGTCACTTCAGGTCATACAAGACAAGACAGCTGTTTGGAAGAAGAGAGAACATGGGATTTTGTTGTTGTTGTTTTTCCTTAAAATCTCTCTCTCTCTCAGGGGAAATTGTCATTCTGGTCATTGAAATACAGTTAGCGTAGGTAATATTTACTTTTCTATTTCATTTTTGACCCTAGAATTTTCCTTTCAATTTCTCTGTGTTTTGAAAACATTTGAAAGAAAATCTTGGAAAATTCATGACTCTCGTTGGTTAAACTGAAAACACAGTGAACTGAAAGTGGAGCCTGGCACAAGTCACCAGCCTGGTTTCCTGATCCTCAACTGGACTGAACCAACTCAGCTCTGGTTGTAACCAGATCAACAGGTGAGGTGGCGTTTGGATCAGATGAGGTTTAAAAGGTAACAATGAGGAAGAGTCCGGTTTCTACCTGTCATTTCATTTGTCATCTCCTTCTGCAGCTGCTGTGTGATACAGTGGTTCATTGTGTTTCCAACTGTGATTCTCACCAGGAGCTTCAGCTGTTGCAGTGCAGGTGGGACATTGACAGACCTCACTGAGGGCCGTATGTGGGCCCCAGAGCCTGACTTTGACACATGTGTATGAAGCTCTCTCTCCATGTTCACATCTGTCTGGATGTTAGTGGAAGTTGATGGATGGTTCCCCCAAGTGTCCTGCAGCTCTCAGCAGTGAGGCCTCAGAGTCAAACCAGAGTGTGATGTTGAACCAGCCTCAGGCTTCAGGCTTCATCTGGGACCAGTTCTGGACACCAGTTATGATGAAACACACTTGGCTGTGGATTATCACTCTCTGGAGTGAACTGGTTTCATGAGATGTTCTTATATTGAGCTGAAACTAACATGCAGCAGCAAAGAACTCTGTTTTCCTCCCAGCCACAGCAGAGCAGTCAGTCGATGTGCGACGTGGACTGACTGCTCTGCTGTCCATGGTTTGTATTGTTAAATGATAAACACTGCTGATTATGAGATTAAATGAGATTAAGTGTATGATAATATATATATATAATATTTACAGTGGCTTGAAAACACAATGATCAGGTGTCGACCTAATGATTAAACAGAGCCTACCTGTGTGTAATCTAACCTTAGCATAAATACAGCTGTTCTGTGACAGCCTCAAACGTTGCTAAGAGGACACCGGTCAGTGAGCAGCATCATGAAGTCCAAGGAACACAACAGGTCAGAGATCAAGTTGGGGAGAAGTTTACAGCAGGGTTAGGTTCTAAAAACATTTACCAAGCTTTGAACATCTCATGGAGCACTGTTCAATCCATAATCAAGAAATGGAAAGAGTGTGGCACACCTGCAAACCTGCCAAGACATGGCCGCCACCAAAACTTATATGGTGAACAAGGAGAGCACTGATCAGAAACGCAGCCAAGACGCCCACGGTAACTCTGGAGGAGCTGCAGGGATCCACAGCTCAGGTGCACTGCACAAATCTGGCCTTCATGGAAGAGTGGCAAGAAGAAAGCCATTGTTGAAAGAAAGCCATGAGAGGTCTGGTTTGCAGTTTGACAGAAGCCATGTGGGGGACACAGCAAACGTGTGGAAGAAGGTGTCTGGTCAGATGAGACCAAAGTGGAACTTTTTGGTCTAAATGCAAAACGTTATGTGTGGAGGAAAACATCACTCTCAACACACCATCCCCACTGTCAAACATGGTGGTGGCAACATCATGTTGTGGGGCTGCTTTTCTTCAGCGGGGACAGGGAAGCTGGTCAGAGTTGATGGGAGGATGGATGGAGCCACATACTGGACAATCCTGGAAGAAAACCTGCTGGAATCTGCAAAAGCCTTGAGAATGGGGCGGAAGTTCACCTTCCAGCAGGACAACAACCCTAAACGTAAAGCCAGAGCTACAATGGAATGGTTTAAAACAAAACATATTCCTGTGTTAGAATGGCCCAGTCAAAGTCCAGACCTAAATCCTATTGAGAATCTGAGGCAAGATCTGAAAACTGCTGTTCACAAATGCTCTCCATCTAATCTTGCTAAGCTTGAGCTGTTCTGCGAAGAAGAATGGGCAAAAATCCAGTCTCTCGATGTGCAAAGCTGGTAGAGACATACCCCAAAAGACTTGCAGCTGTATTGCAGCGAAAGGAGGTTCCACCAACTATTGACACAGGGGGCTGAATACTTTTGCACGCCACATTTTTCAGTTTTTTATTTTTAAGAAATTTTGAAAGTCATGTATAATTTTCCTTCTACTTCACAATTGTGTGCCGCTTTATGTTGATCTTTCATCTAAAATGCCAATAAAATATATTTATGTTTGTGGTCGGAATGTGACAAAATGTGGGATAGTTCAAGGTGTATGAATAGTTTTTCAACCCACTGCAAGTGGTAAGAATAAATGTAAGTAAAATGTAAAAGTAAATATTAAAAAATGCATAAATGTGAGTAAATATAAAAGTAAGTAAAATCTCAGAATCACATCAGAAAAACCAAGCCTTTAGGGTTTAAAGTAAATTATCATACAAGAGAAGTCACTGAAACACACAAAATCTTTTGAATAACAATGGCATTATATTTTGTGTTACCCTCTGAAGAGCCTTCGGGTGAGAAGTGTCATCGTGTGCTCAGCTTAGGAAGCGGTGTGGTGTCAAGGTCAAAGTGACCAGGTGATGCGGAGGTGAGGACAGGCGGTTTGGCGTCATCTAGTGGTGATTCTTGGTGTTGCTTTGCCCTGGATCTTGTCACCACTCCTGCAGGGATGTCGTGTAGGGGAGCGATAGGAGGAGCTCCTTGAATTGGGGTTGGACAGCAGTGGGTGGAGCGATCGGCAATGGAGCCGCAACATGGTGCCTTTTGTGTGGCAGAGGCACTTGGATGAAGACCAGAGAAACATTCATCAGTTTGCAGTCCCTCACACTTTCCCTGCATTTCAGCACATTTTTCACACTTTGGGCCTGTTTTATTTTCTTTGGCCTCTCTACATTGAGCCTCTTCCATCCACATTTTAAAAGATTTCTGGTGTTTCTCAAACTCACACTCCCCGTTTCAATTTTCTTTTGTTTTTACTCATTTTCTCAACTTTTCCATTCTGTCTGTTTCTCAACATTTACAATTCATTCACACTCAATGTACCGTTCTCAGGAAACCCAAGATTATTCACCCATTCACACACACACTCCAAACATTCATCCCTGTATTTGTCTTTCATGATTTTCATACATGGAGCTGTACACTTTGACTCCTCCATTTTACTTTTGTTGTTACCCATTATTCTCTTTTTCATAAAAAAGAAACAAAACAAACTTCTCCCTGTGTTCAGTTAACCACTGAACACAGGTCTTTTACACTGAGTCCCCGACTCAGGGAAGCACTGCTTTTAACAGTGAATGCGACACAGATCCCAGACCTTGTCTGTAATCTGAATCCCTCACTCAGGTGAGCGCTTCTTTCATTCACAGATGTGAAATCCCAGACTTCACATCTGAGTCCCCAACTCAGATTAGAGCTCTATTACCTTTGCGCAACCGAGAGCCCCGATCTGGTCTTAGCATTGGATCCCTGACCCAAAGTTCAGCTGTGGTACCAGTTAAAAACAGAGAACTCTCAGCTTCAATGCATACAAAATTTGTGCTTTACTGTAATTTGGGGTTTGCGTTGTTCGATGGATCCTGAGGTGACAGCTGATCCAGAAGCAGTCGTTCCTCCCGTCCTTCATTGATTTGGGGTCAGAGGAATGTTGAATTGAACTCCCGTCCGACACGACATAACAAGACATAACAGGGAGGACAGAAGTAGCGATCACAGTAAGAATAGAGAACACAAGGAGGAGGGAGGAAAAAAAGCAACTCCAAAACTCGGCTCCTGTGAGTGGGGGCGCAGTGTGGGTATCGGACAAAAACACCTCAGCACATGAGCACATCGAAGACACAACAACAGAACTCAAGGACTGCACATATCGGATGGGGGAGGCAGTTGGGATGGAGGACCTCCAGTGCAGATGAGGGAAGCCGCTGCCATTCAGGCACCGCCATTCTTTCTGCACTGAGAGGGAGGGAGGCACAGTGGGGGCCAAAGAAGGCGTTGAAGACAAGGGTGAAGAGGAAGGATGTCTTTGTAATCCTGGGTGAACTACCCACGTCTGCCACTGGTCCAGCCATCGTCCTGGGATCCCACTTCTGACACCAAGTTTGGTGTGGAATTTCTTGACTTCAATAAAGAGAGAACTGTCTTTTATGGATACTTATTGAAGAATCTTTGCAAAGAGAGTGAGAAGACAAGTGCACAGTATGAAGTTGAAACACTTCATACACTTTCATCTCTGGACGGCAGGGGGACACAATAACATTGGAGATAATAAGCAAGAATGTAGCAACAACCCTGAGCATCTGTGAGACGCTCGGTCTGCGCTCAGAGTTCTGATCACAAGGAGGAATGGTTTAACAAAAAACAATGAGGCAGCCTTCACCAGTTACGTTCCATTAGTCTGAACAGAAACAATAATTTTTCCCTCACAAGAGTCACGTGACGCTCCTCAGCGACGCCTCACAGTCGCTCCAGAGTGTGATATTAAACCAGCATCAGGCTTCAGGCTTCATGAGTCCTGGACACAGGAAAGTGATGTGGAACAGAGGCTCCTCCCTTCACCTGTGAACATGAGTCATGACGGAAAGACAAAGTGGCTAAATTCATCTTCCCTCATGGGAGACGTGTCATCTGACGGTGACTCGGAGCAGAGCCCTCATTAGTTTGAGAAGAAAGAAGCCAGTCGACGTCAGATTCACAGATGAAGATTAAAGCTCCAATCTGGCTCAGGAACGTCTCTGTGAGCCTCACTCAGTGTTGGTGAGGCAGATAGTTCATGTCTTCATGTTTGTCTCATGATCTCGATGGTGTCTAACGTGATCATGGTTTTGTTTATTGTTGATGATCTTGGACGTGAAAATACATATTCAACAAAAATAATTCATGAATATTCTCTGATATTAATGATATATTAATTCAAATAAACTGTTACATACACAGAATTACCCATTTTTGTGGTCTTAAAAGACAATTAAATTTTGATCACTATATTTGGTGCAATACCCTTTGAACACTGTATCTTCGCTTCACCTTGCTCAGCTCACTGAACTAATTGTTTTGACTGGTGGAGGCAGAGCTTCGACTGTTGACACTGTTCCCTGTCTGTGCAAGGAGCCTGCAACGTTGATCTCCAGTTCATTAGATTAGATAAGATGGACGTCTTTAGTACCACAGTGGGGAAATTCAACATGGGCTCAAGATGAGACTTTTGGTTCTTCTGTTCCTCCTGGAGATCCACGATGCTGCTGCAGGTAAATGCGTAACAAAGTCGCTTGATGTGTCGATGTTGGAAGGGATTCAGGACTGGTTTTCTTTTGCTGATCGTCTTTACTTTCACTTATAACGGGAGGCAGTTGTGCCTTTGTTTCTTCAGTAATCATATCTCACATACTAATATAGAACTGTAACTTCACATTGTCAAATAATTCCAACCAATGGAGAAGCCACCATCTCACCTGTCAGGTGTCTGAAGGCTTTAGTCGGGTGAACCCATCTGTGTTTGCAGGGTTGGAACTAAAACCCACGCCCACTGCAGCCCTTTGAGGACCGGTTTGACAACTTTGACACAGATGGCATTAATATTTATTCAATTGAGTTGTTGTCGAGGCAGCGCAATGAAACACAGATATATTTACATCAAAAAGATCCCAGGAAAGGTTTGCTTGTGGCCATGCCTGTATTTCAACAATTGACCTGAGGGTAAACATTGCATTTGATTATTCTTGTTGACTTTATTGTTGACATGGTGTATTTGTATTTATTTACATTTGAGTTCAGACCTTACATGATCATCACAATGCTTTCTTATCATTGATATTCCTAATTTTTTAATTTTATCATTGATATTCCCAATTTTCACACTTTATTTTAATGTTTCCAATACTGCAGTTGGGATTTAGTGTGCAATTCTGGGGGCTGGAGGGAATTTGTTTTCTGCATTATTCACTAAACACAAGAATCATTCTCTCGTCCGATCAACACAAAATCTGATTAAATTAATACAAACACAGAAGACTGATTTATGTGATTGATTTTCGTGAGATAAACACAGTCATAGTCAGAAATGCAATGTGACTAATGATTGGCATCTTAGTGTTTTGGTTTCCTCCCTTGGTGACATCATCAGACGGACGATGACGTCATCATGTCAGCAGAGAAATGCTTTGGCTGTGACTCCTGGAGGATTTGACATGTTGTCTCTTGTTTTCCACAGTGTTCCATTCACTCAGGTATTTTTACACTGGATCATCTGGAGTTCCAAACTTCCCTGAGTTTGTGGCTGTTGGTTTGGTGGACGACGTTCAGATCATTCACTACGACAGCAACAGCAGGAGAGTTGAACTCAAACAGGACTGGATGAAGCAAGTCATCGCTGATGAGCCAAGTTATTTAGAAAGAAACACACAGCATGCTTTTGGTTCACAGCAGGTCTTTAAGAACAACATTGGAGTCGCCAAACAACGATTCAACCAAACTGGAGGTTTGAATTTCTCTTTCTATTTCACAATGTGGGGGTCCTCTCATGGCCATCACCCTTTCCCCAGCCTCTCCCCCTAAACCTCACCATCCAAAACACATGGCTCACCTGAACCAGGACTCTGAACCAGACTGGAACCCAATACACCCCCATGTGTTACACGCACACATGTTCACACACTCTCAGCAACACACACAAGATCTGAAATGTCAATATGGACAATATTGCACTTTTTTGTGGGGCGTCACTTTAAGAGTGAACAGCTCTCACTCTGCTGCTCTTCTCTCTCAGGGGTTCACACAGTTCAAAGGATGGTCGGCTGTGAGTGGGACGATGAGACCGGACTGGTCAGAGGTTATCGTCAGGATGCTTATGATGGAGAAGACTTCCTTGCGTTCGACCTGAAGACTCTGACATGGATCGCTGCAAAGCCACAGGCTGTCATCACCAAACACAAGTGGGACAGTGATGAGGGTAGAAACAAATATTGGCAGTACTACCTGACCCAGATCTGCCCTGAGTGGCTGAAGAAGTATCTGAACTACGGCAAGAGCCGCCTGCTGAGAACAGGTAGGTCACATGACCTGAGGCTTCACTGCCTCTTCCTCTCCTGACTCTCCAAACATAAATGTGCTTGTGACTGCCTTCCTGTCTGTGTGTGTCCGTGATGGACTGCTGCGGGAGCCTGTTCCCCTTGCTGGCTGGGACCAGTGTTTGACAATGGGAAGCAAAGACTTTCTCTCTGACTCTACCTCAGTCTGGACTTTCCTCCTTCAGATCACTGCTGAGCTTTCTTCTCTTGACCCTTGACCTTCTGTCTTCACCTTCACCAGAGCTTCCAAGAGTGGCTCTCCTCCAGAAGAAGCCCACCTCTCCAATCGTCTGCCACGCCACAGGTTTCTTCCCCGCAGCAGCCATGTTGTTCTGGACCAAAGACGGAGAGGAGCTTCACAAAGACGTGGACGTGGGAGAGGTTCTTCCCAACCATGACGGAACCTTCCAGATGAGAGCCGAGCTCAGACTGTCGGACCCGTCCGTGGACTGGGGGAGGTACAGCTGTGTGTTCCAGCTGGCTGGTGTGATGGAGGACGTGGTGACCCCGCTGAGGAAAGAAGACATCTGGACCAACAGTAAGGTTCCTCCATCTTTGTTCTCAGCAGGTCACATGGTCTCACCGTAGAAGTGAAGAGCTGAGTCTGGAGAGCAGCAGGACTTCCTCATTCTAGCTCAGGACCAGTTCCACCTTCTCATTTAGGGGGTCTTCTTAGTGTCCCAGCACCTTCTCCAAGTGTGTTGTGTGACTGAAGATGAATGTTGTCCAGCTGTTGGAGTGTGTTGCTTTCATCACAGACTTGATCAGAAACCTGGATCTGGACTGAGCCTCCCACATTGTTTCAACCTTCATGTCCAAAGTCTTTCACCTTGTGACCTGTGTGAAGCCACACTCTGACGTGGTGATGCTGTTTTGTCATGGTGACTCCAGGAGAGCCCGACCTGAACCTGGGGCTCATCATCGGAGCTGTGGTGGCAGCTGTGGTCGTACTTGGTCTGATGGTTGCTGGGTTCTTCGTCTACAGAAGAAGAAGAACTGGTGAGGAGTCACACACAGATGAGTTTATTGGAGCATCATAGAGAGACACAACATGACACTGGAACACAAAGATGGGAGGCAAAGATCACAGCAGATTGAATGGACAGCAGGGGGCAATCACACGGTCAAGGTGTTCTTGGAACTTCTCTCTTCCTTTGTTGGCCTCAGGGTTTGATGTGGACTCAGATGATCTCAGTTTTTCATGTTTGGAATCATCAGGTTGGAAAACTTTCACAACTGACACTAATTCAAACTAGTGATCGATCCTGAAATATTGATACCTCCGATCCCAGATCTTGATTCTCTAATATTGATTCTCAAACCAAAATATTGATACTTTCGATACTTCAGTAATTTGAGGTAGGGTATATTTTTAACAGGAACGCAATAAAAAGTTACTAAACTATTGCGATCCTGTCTGGATACGCGGTTGGTGAGAAGTACTTTTCTTCCGTCCGTTATGTATTAGCGTAGCACGCTGCTCCGTGCAGTCAGGACTCATTCGTAATCAGTGCCGCTGAATGGCAGACCGTAAGCGGATGTGTGGCGCTACTTCAGTGCCACAAACAACTAAGAAGCTGTGTGTGACGCCTGTCTAAAAACAATAAGATGTTGTGGTTAAATCACGGAGTTCAATACGACACATATGCGTCATGGGACTGTTCAGCGTCCGCCTCAGGTGTGGCTGCCAGGTCGGGACAAATGTCTCTGGCGGAGTCATTCCAAGCATGAGGCAGGCAATATCCAGGTAAAGTAAAGTCATAAACACGGTATTTTCCGTACTATAGAGCGCACCGGAATATTAGCACCAAATCTTAGAAGGAAAATGGATCTTTTTCATACAGAAGCCGCACCAGTCTATAAGCCGCGGGTGCACTGTTGCTGTCAGCGCCACAGAAAATGCATGAGGATCACTTCTAGCGATCCTCTAGTACTAGTTTTGAAAACGGGATCCAGTGTCGAGACCGACTCATGAAACAATCTTGCCAATGTTCTGAACTCCAGTCATGAACTCCTCACATCTTATTTACATTTAAAGTGTTAAAAAAGCGTTGTTTTCACCGTCCAGTAGATCGTCTGTGTTGGCAGAGCTGCGGACACGCGGGCGAAAAAAAGCGCAATTTGAGCGCTTTAAAGGTAAATAAAACGCCTGTGATGTCATCGGTTTGATGTGATGAGGCTCAATATTTCTGCCAGCAAAGAGCATGCTCATTAGACTGTAAAAACTAGGGAGGCTCCGAGAGACAGGGAGAGCATTCAACCTCTTTCATGAAAGTTCCCACTCTGGACGTTTGCAAACGTTTCAGATTCAGGTGGTGGACCGCGAACGCTGCATCTGACACACACAAGACAGCAGTGGATTCGGCTGCGGTTGATTCAGTCTTAAACCAACACCTGAGAAAGGCTACTCATCTGGTGCGGTGAAATTAATGATTATTTCTTGGGCAATATGTTATATATCTCGCCACTAAATCCTTATGGAAACAGACGTCCCATTTTCGCGGAGACACCACGGCTGTTGTTTGTGTCACACTTCTTCGGTCTTCTTTTATTATACAGATAGAACACACACAACACTCAAACAATACAGACGCCCCCTAATTCCCCCCTCCTATAGTCACGCACCAACACTGACTCCCCAACAACAAACTGTCTGTCCTTAGCGTGTTGCCGCTGTAGTTGTTGTGCCTCCTGTGACCTGTGTACTACCCCAGCAACACTGGGTTTCAAACAGTCCAGCCGCGAACGCAGCCTGCGTCCAAGGAACAACATGGCTGGCGATTCCTGTGTCGTGGTGTGGGGGGTGTTGCGGTAGGTCAGCAGAAATGAATCCAGACGTTGCTGCACTGGTGCTGTACCTTTGGAGGATTTCAATGCATGCTTGAACGTTTGCACAAAACGCTCAGCCAAACCATTGGTGGCAGGATGATATGGTGCAGATCGAATGTGTTTGACTCCATTTAACCTCAGAAACGTACTGAAGTCTTCTGAACAAAACTGAGGTCCATTGTCACTGACAAGAATGTGGGGGGTGCCATAGCGACTAAGAAGTCCCCTCAGCACTTGAATAGTCCTGTTAGCTGTGGTACTGTCCATAATATGCACCTCAGGCCACTGGCAATGTGCGTCCACAGCGACCAGGTACATATGTCCTTCAAATGGACCAGCAAAGTCCACGTGTATCCTTTCCCAGGGACTGGAGGGCCACAGCCACGGGTGGAGAGGTGCGAGCCCAGGCTCTTTTTGTACACACTGACATGAGGGGCAGGATTTAGCCTGGAGCTCAATCTGTGAATCAATGCCGGGCCACCATACATAACTGCGTGCCAAGGACTTCATCCTCACCACACCTGGATGTGCTGCGTGTAACTCCTTCAGAACGTGGGGGCGCAGTTTAGGTGGAACTATCACTCTCACACCCCACATGAGACAGTCCTGCTGTATTGTGAGATCATGGCGACGCAGTATATAAGGTGACAACTTCTCATCTGCATCTTTTGCAGCTGGAAAACGACCAGTCGAGACCATTTCTAGGATTTGAGACAAAATGGGATCAGACTTGGTGTGACGTCTGATTTCAGAGTTACTAACTGGTAGCATGTCCAGCTGGGCAGTGTAGAACACCTCTACTGCGCTTGGTGTCTCGTGATGGACATGAGGAAGTGGCAACCTTGACAGTCCATCAGCATTTGCATGTAAAGAACCCTTCCTGTATTCGATGGTGTAATCATGCGCTGACAGGAGAAGTGCCCATCGCTGCATCCTAGCCACAGCCATTGATGGTGTACTTTTCAGTGGGCTCAAGATGGAGGTCAGTGGACGATGGTCAGTGAGCAGCGTGAACTTGTTATCATACAGATACTGGTGGAACTTGCGTACTCCAAAGACTATCGCCAAGGCCTCTCTCTCTATCTGAGCATAATTTTGCTCTGCTTTGCTGAGAGTTTGGGATGCATATGCTATGGGTCTTTCAGCACCACCAGGCATGACGTGTGAAAGCACTGCTCCGACCCCGTAGGATGAAGCATCACATGCCAAACGAAGAGGAAGCCCTGAGTTGTAGTGGGTCAGCACTTCTTCTTCTTCACACTAGTAGTGTTTTTGCTTTCTGGAATGCTGACTCACAGGCAGGTGTCCACTGCCACTTCTTCTCTTTGTTCAGCAGTTCATTTAATGGTTGCAAGACAGTAGCTAGGTCAGGAATGAAACGACCATAATAGTTTAACATTCCCAGGAATGAACGTAGCTGAGTGACATCACCTGGTGCTGGTGCTTCCACAATAGCACGTACCTTATCTGGAGATTTGTGGAGACCAGTAGCATCAATGATATGGCCCAGGACTCCTGGAAAAACATGCATTTCTCATGCTTGAGGTGCAGGTCATACTCCTCTAGGCTGCCCAGGACTGCATCCAGTGTTTTCAGATGTGTCTGCTTATCAGGACCACTGATGAGGATGTCGTCCAGATAACAGTGAGTATATGGCAGTCCAAGTAGCACTTGGTCCATGGCTTTCTGGAACAAGGCAGGCGATGACGTTACACACTTTGCTGAAATGTTGACCTCCTGATAGTGATGCAAAAAGATCCTCAATGCGTGGAATGGGGTATTTATCAACACAGAGGGCCGGGTTGATGGTGACTTTGAAATCCCCACAAAGTCTCACTGTACCATCTTTTTTTTGCTGACTGGCACCACTGGTGTTCCCCAGTCACTACGCTCCACTGGTGAAATCACTTCCAGGTCCGTTAAACGTTTCTGCTCTGCTTCTACTCGAGGTCGAAGAGCATAAGGCACGTTTCGTGGAGGACAGAATTTTGGTGTACTGTCAGGTCTCAAGGTCAGTCGGGCTTGAATTCCTTTCATGGTGCCTAGCTGTTGAGAGAAAAAGGCTGAGTGTCTCTTTAACACTGTCTCCAAGTTTTCTTTTTCTACTTGCTCTGTACTATACACAGTTCTTAAGTCTTTCCAGTTCAACTTAATTACTCTCAGCCACTCTCTGCCAAACAATGGAGGTGCATCCACTTTCACTACATACAAAGGCAGTTTAGCCTGTTGTTTATTTTAACTTTACTTGCACTTTGATGACCCCTTCTGGTGCCAGTGGTTCTCCCGTGTATGTCTTTAATATGACATCTGTAGGTTGGAGGGGCAGCCTACTCAGAGTACTTTTGTATAATTCCAAGGGAATCAATGACACTGCAGCTCCTGTATCCAACTCCATCTCCATTTTCTTTCTGCTTCTTCTCTATCTGCCTTTCTGAGGCAAAGAATATAGCCCCAACTCACAGTCTGTGTCAGATTTTGTGTCTTCACTTTCACTATTGCCTTCTCTGGTCTCTACATGATATATTCTTTTCTTTCTATCTTTTGCACTGTGTTTCTTTGTATTACCTCTCTGTTCCAGTCTTTGTGGTTTCTTTTCTTTGGCTTGGTTACTTTTGTCTTTACTCCTGCACATGCGTTTGGTGTGGCCTTTCCTCCCACACTGATGGCAATCGCGATCCTTATACCAGCAGTCCTCTTCGGAGTGATTCATTTTCCCACAGCGGCGGCATCTTTCACCTCTCTGTGCCAACACGGCGTTCACTTTGAGCGAGCTGCTTAATTGCTAGATGTCGCGCGCAGCCGTCTCAGCCGACACTGCGTAATCCACTGCTTTCTGAAAGGCCTTTCTCTGTTAAAAGACGCTTCTGCACGGTGTCACACTTTAATCCGCACATGAATCTGTCTCGTAGAAATGTTCTGACAATCCTTTTAGTACAGCCACATACTGTGCCACAGTTTCCTCTTCACCCTGGTTCCGCTTGTGGAATCGGAACCTTTCCGCTATAACGAGCGGTCTCGGAGCGAAATGAGTTCACAAAACCTCCACAACATTGTCATAGTCTCGTTCCCCCGGCTTGTCGGGAGCAACCAAACTGTGGAGAAGTTCTTAACTCTTTGCCCCCATCACACTAAACAGCAGCGCCAATCTCTTCGCGGACTCCTCGGATGAAGACTGGCTCATTAACTCGAAAAAGTTCACTCCTTAGCTCCTCTCAGTAGCTTGCCTTCATGCAGTGCGTGGTCGATCTTTTTACGTCCATCCACACTTGACTCTCACCGGCAGTTCAGATGAGAAAAGTTCAGGACTGCACGACTCGTCGCCAATTTATGTTATATATCTCGCCACTAAATCCTTATGGAAACACACGTCCCATTATCGCGGAGAGAAACGACACCACGGCTGTTGTTTGTGTCGCACTTCTTCGGTCTTCCTTTTATTATACAGATAGAACACACACAACACTCAAACAATACAGACGCCCCCTAATGCTCAGTCTCAGCATGGCGTCCATTAATCCCATACACAACACAATATGCTTCGCGTTCTGAATGTCACGCTCAGACCGGCGAGTGACTCCTGGTTCCTGCAGTTTCACTTTCATGAGCACCAGAAAACTCACTGTGCTCCGTCAAGTGCTGGTGTTTTAAATATCGTATTGAATTTGTGGTGCCTTTTAACATGCATGTGCTGCAGGATGCAAACCTGACATGACAGACTGAAAAAAGCGTCCGCATTAGACACGCCGTTGCCAAGCGAGCGACGAGTCGGCAGGGAGGGAGGGAGGAGCGGACATGTCACACACTGCGGGGGGTGCCTCATCAGAGCACCGGTGGTCACATTCGGATCGGATTTTGTAATCGGCATTCACCGATCACGCTGAGATCAGCCCTTCATAATCGGTGGCTGATCGATTGGAGCATCCCTTGTAAAAATCAGCCGCATCGTTTTATAAGCCGCAGGGTTCAGACCACGAGAAAAAAGTTGCGGCTTATAGTCCGGAAAATAACGGTAATAGTAATAAAGTTGCTGAAATAATCACTGACATCATGTCACCCATCCAGACTTCAGCCTAGATTAATTCATGGAAGGATTCCGAGGTAGTTCACCATTTAAAGTAGATCTTTTTAATAAATAAAAACACAAGTTTAGCTACCAAAATATTGTATTATTTCCAATCAAAGTTGAACTGCAAAATTAGTTAAATTAATATTTATAACTTGAATATTGTGGCACTATTTGTTTAAATATTTGACCAGCAATTTCAGTTTTGTACTGGCAGAGAGATGGTAAATATGCTGTTTGTAGTGGTTGTTAAAAATTAAAGAATAATTTATTTAAATGTTTTATTTTTTTAGAGAAAATAAATAAATACACAATAAACAAGTTAGCCATTCTTGGAAGCTATGATTAGGAACATAATTGCAACATCAAATTGTGTAATTTCACTGCAAATGAAAATCGTAAACGTGTCAGACGCCGTCTCTTGCCTGTCATGTTCCTGACAGTAACCAGCCTGTTGTTCTTCTCATTCCAGCCAAAGCTCCTCCATCTTGTAAGTACAGCTGCTTCACTGTCATCACCACCATCCACTGATCCTCCTTGACTGCAGTGATGGTTCCTGTGTGATCAGGCTGTGAGCTCAGATCAACTCTCTTGTTTCAGCCAACAACATCTACTCTGTGGAGGATCTGCCGCTGAAGCCGGAAGCACGCCCTCCTGCTCCAGGTAAGTGAGCTCTCGTGGACCTTTGAGCTTCAGCTTCAGTCAGGACCTTCATCTTGTGACGTGTGAGTGAGAGACACACAACTGCTGAGGTCAGCAGGTGATGACTGAGATGGCAGTGATGGTTCCTGTGTGATCAGGCTGTGAGCTCAGATCAACTTTCTTGTTTCAGCCAACTACATTTGTATGGAGGATCTGACGCTGAGGCCAGACATAGACAGACCATGGCACCTGGTAAGTGACCTCTCCTGGTTTTTTGAGCTTCAGGTCCAGTCAGGACCAGTGGTGTAAACTTGTTTTTTTGCAACCCATCCCAGACTGATGAATCATGGAACGACGCCATTCGCAAACCAAGATGTCCTCGGCACCATTATACTCTCCGACTGCAATATTGTACATGCAATCACGTGTAGATGTTCAATAAAGCGCAGGTCTGTGAGATACAACAGTAACTGAGAGATGGAACCAGTAAATGTATGACGAAAAGAAATAGAGACCAATAGACAGAGTGATTTCAAGACTGAAAGAACAAAATGAAAGAACCTCAAATGTAGCATTGGAAAATACTGACAGACGGATCTTTTCTATACTCACAACTACGACATGACACATGGTGACCCCTGAGACACGGTGGGCAAGTATTAGGGGCCAAAAAGAGCCAACAACAGGTTCAATGCTCCTCTGAGTCATGACAGATAACACAGGAGTCTCGTTAGTGTGAGGTTCAGGTCCTGTTCCCAAGGCTCTTTGATCTGTTCAAGTGGAGCTTGTCTCATAGCAATTAGCTTATTAGAAAGTAACGATTAGCTTAGCATCACCAAAGCATTAGCACTAGAGATTAGCATTAGCATGAAATACAGCGATGAATAAACATTTAGTTTGAACCAACTTAAAATCCCACTTTAGCAGTAGCATGCTATCAAGCATGGCACCAGAGTCACGAAGCAAGATTCTGTTTAAGGTACATTATTTTCTTGGCGATTCAAATTTTCAGGGGGCGGGGCTACCTGGCGTTTCCTCCGACAAATGCTGACATCTGATACATTTATTTTCAATAGGTTTCCGGTTTAGAATAGTTTAGAATCACAGAAAGAAGAAAGCTATCAGTAAAAGTTTGACTGAAAATGTAGAGAGTTGTTCAAAACTGCTGTCATTCATGAAAGACCATTGAGTTTCTGTGGCAGGTGGAGGTGTGTTTTTCACAGTGTTCTGCTCCAGTTGAACCCACATGGGACGTTCTGTTATTGAAGTACGACCAGTGTGTGATACACTGTAAAGTAGCAGCCCAATAGCAAGAGCGGAAGTGGGGTAAACCCATGACCCCCATTAGTTTAGACTTTAGAAGGTGGACTGTAGCAAGTCTGGGTGCTTCACTCCTCCATATGTTGGATAAAACAACAGAGTCTAACACGTCAACAAATTTGGCTTTAAACACTGGCATGGCTTGAAAAAGATGGATACATGTGAATTTTAATTGAATCACTTTGGCCTGTTCAGCTTGAATATATTTATTTTAGTTTTAGCATGTTGTGTTTCCTGGTGACTGTAATGCCGAGGTGAGGAACTGATTTTTGACTATTTTGAAGTCAAAACTGTCTTGCTCACCATAAGTCGGGATTAGTTCACTATTGTGCAAATGATGTATTTTTATAGATATTTTTAAAAAAATGATCCCATGATTTATACATCGTCTATTGTCTTCTATCACTATTGTACTTCCCCATGTTGGGATGAATAAAGTCTATGTCTGTCTAAAGAGAAACTTTGTACTCGGTTCCTTTCCTCCATGTTCCTGTGATATAGTATATATTAATCCAGATGATATGAAAAAGCTTCCATGTGTGGACGGAAGTGAGGCGGCTGTTAATAAACCCAGTCTGACCTGAACCCTCAGGGGTCCAGCGTTTTGATTTTTACCTTTGTATTCAAGCTTTGAAACAATGTACCTGGCCATGTTTAGGGGTCATTGTTTCAGCTGAATGGATGTGCAGTCAATACACTCCAACCCATTGGACTGAAAATCACTCACAAAAAGAAACAAATCAGAGTACGAAAAACAAAGTGATATTTTGCCATTTATACAATAAAAATGTAGGATATGCGCAACCCTTATTGTTATTTTACGACTTTATTAAAAGACATCCCCACTTAACTACAAGACACGAGTTCACCAAGTCTCAGTGTGTCACGTCTCCTGTTGGCCACCAGGAGGCAGTAGCTGCACCTAAGTGTCTCCGCGCACCGTTACGCTGCATTTTATTTTGAAGTTTAAGTGAAGACGTAACCCAGCTGTCAATTTCATTGTCATATAAATAAAAGCTCACATTAGTAGTGTAGATTATGATGTTTCGTTGTCGCCTACTGTTCTAGTGGGGAGGCGGGGTAAGTGATGCCGCTGCAACGGCTGTTCAAACCCTGCCACATCTCCCTTGGAGATGCGTGTTGTACGTCGGACTGCATCTAGGAAGGCTGTGAGCAGATGTTCCAGAAGTTATCGGTGGACAAGTTGTAGTGAGAATTGTATTGTGTCCTAATGTGATTGCCGTAGTGACTGGTGACGTGTGTGTCAGTATATAGACACCGGAGCGGGTTTTCCATTGGGCAGAAATCCACGTGTGCTACCTGTGAACTGTTGTGACTCAAATAAATCATAGAAACCAACACGGCACGTCTCTTCTCATGACACAAGTCTTCATTTCTCACCTTGCTGGATGGGAATGAGTATTTTATTTGATACTCTTTAAGCAAAGGAACTTTTTTTTTAAGATGGCCAATAAAACACCTTTGTTGCTTTTACATTGAACACTTTAAAAATGGGGACTGGACAATTTGTTAAGGACTTGTTTTGTTTGGGAAATACTGTCTTTTTTATTTTGGTTTCTTTTGTATATGATGAAATAATGCATTTTGGTGTGATGTGATGGATGTCTCCTGATTTCAGTTCAAAATCTAAAACTGGTAGTATACTGACCAAACATTCTTCTCATTGGTTACTAAAGGACTAGAACACCATCTTGTGTTGGTTGTAGTTGCAGATGGTCATGACTCACTGTTAGGAGGTGATGAAGGTGAAGGTGATCAAGAAGAAGAACTCAGTTCATCACGGGTCCTCAAAGTAGCGGCGAGTCAGTGGTCTCTCAATATCCAGATATATTCAAAGGGCTTGGTGTTTTACCTTTTACGAGGCAAACTGAAGAATGAAACAGAATGGCATCACTCGGAGTGATAAAGAAAGTGGAAGAGCCTACTGAGTGGCTGAATTCAATGGTTTGTGCCACAAAGCACAACGGTGACTTGCATGTGTGCACCGACTCCAAAGACCTCAATGCTAATATAAACAGAGAGCATTATCAGATCCCTACCGGAGATGAAATCACGAGTGAGATGACTGGAGCAAAGTGTTTCAGTAAGTTGGAAGCATCTCAGGGGTTCTGGCAGATCAAACTGCATGAAGAGAGCAGTAAGTATTGCACCTCCTGCAACCACTCTGCTGTTGATCTTTTATTTATAGTCGGTTTCCCCCTGAAGCAGCCTTTTACTTCCAGCTTATGTCTTCCTGGTCCATACAACACCTTCATGAGTGGTTGTACTATCCCATGCTTTTGAATGGAATGCATGCTGCTAGGGATGTGACCTCAGCTCCGGTGTCCAGTTTGAAACCGATCTCCTCTTCATTCAATTCCTCCCACTCATTGGCATCTCTTGAGCTCAATTCTCCTAAGAAAGCAAAAATCCTCATCTTTTCTTTCTGCCTGTACTTGTGTGATCTCATTTATTTTGTAGCTTGATCACCTCTTGGTCACCTCTCTGTGGGGTAAGGAACCTGAGTTAGTGCGGGAGATGGAGCGTTACCAGTTAGATCTGGTGGGGCTCACCTCCACGCACAGCTTGGGCTCTGGAACCCAGCTCTTTGATAGGGGCCGGACTCTGTCCTTCTCGGGTGTTGCTCATGGTGTGAGGCGCCAGGCGGGAGTGGGGATACTCACAAGGCCCCGGTTGAGCGCCTGTTTGTTGGAGTTCTCTCCGGTGGATCAGAGGGTCGCCTCCCTGAGGCTTAGGCTTCGGGGAGGGAAAACTCTGACTGCTGTTTGGAAAGAGTACTTTGAGGAACTCCTGAATCCGGATATTCCGCCCTCTGTAAGGGAGACAGAGCTCGAGGCTGATGGGCAGTCTTTGTTAATTTCTCGGGCTGAAGTCACTGTGGTAGTCAAAAAACTGCACGGTGGCAAGGCTGCGGGAGTTGACGAGATTCGTCCTGAAATGCTGAAAGCTCTGGGTGTTGATGGGCTGTCGCGGTTGACACGCCTCTTCAACATTGCGTGGAGATCTGGGTCGGTACCGGACGAGTGGCAGACGGGGGTGGTGATCCCTCTATTTAAAAAGGGGGACCAGAGAGTGTGTGCAAATTACAGAGGCATCACACTCCTCAGCCTCCCTGGTAAGGTCTATTCCAAGGTGCTGGAAAGGAGGGTCCGATCGATAGTCGAACCTCGGATTCAAGAGGAACAATGCGGGTTCCGTCCTGGCCGTGGAACTACGGACCAACTCTTTACTCTTGCGACTGTTCTCGAGGGTTCCTGGGAGTATGACCAACCCATCTACATGTGCTTTGTAGACTTGGAGAAGGCGTGACCTACAGCTCACGCTGGATCGGTTTGCATCTGAGTGTGAAGCGGCTGGGATGAGGATCAGCACCTCTAAGTCTGAGACCATGGTTCTCAATCGGAAACGGATGGATTGCTCTCTCCGGGTAGGGACTGAGATCTTGCCTCAAGTGGAGAAGTTTAAGTATCTCGGGGTGTTGTTCTCATGTGAGGGGATTAGGGATTTGGAGATTGGTCGGTGAATTGGGGCAGCAGGGGTGGTATTGCAATCCCTTTGCCGCACTGTTGTCCATAAGAGAGAGCTGAGCCAGAAGGCAACGCTCTCTATATACCGGTCAATCTCTGTCCCGACCCTCACCTACGGTCATGAGCTTTGGGTCATGACCGAGAGAGCAAGGTCCCGGATACAAGCGGCTGAAATGGGTTTTCTCCGAAGGGTGGCAGGCGTCTCCCTTAGAGATAGGGGGAGAAGTTCTGTCACTCGGGAGAGGCTCGGAGTAGAGCCGCTGCTTCTCCACATTGAGAGGAGTCAGCTGAGGTGGTTCGGGCATCTCATCAGGATGCCCTCTGGACGCCTCCCTTTGGAGGTGTTCCAGACACGTCCAGGTGGGAGGAGACCGAGGAGTCGACCCAGGACCAGGTGGAGGGGTGAGACCTCTTCACTGGCCTGGGAGCGTCTCGGGATCCTCCAGTCGGAGCTGGTGGATGTTGCTTGGGAGAAGGGCGTTTGGCGTGACCTCCTGAAGCTGCTACCCCCGCGACCTGGCAACGGATAAGCGGACGACGATGGATGGATGGATGCATCTGCATTTCTTTGCAAAATGTCATTTTCTGTGACATTTCCTGCATTCGGCATCACGAGCTGGACAGTCTTTCCACAAATGTTTCTTTACATTTCCACGTCTGCCACATCCTGATGGCTGTGTGTCACTCAATTCTCTTTATGCAACCTGCTGGTCTTTCTATGTATTGCTTCTACACGTCCTGTTGGCAGCTCTGTCCCTCTCAGCATATTCCATATCTTTTCTTGATCAACAGTCCCTTTTTATTTTTTATTTTTTTCAGATTCAATTCGTTTTCTTCTGACACCATGTTACATTGGCTCTTTCTATATTGATTAGAAGACACGAGGCTTGGTATATCTCTTTACTTATGTGTTTTCATAAAACCTACGTGTACAACTTTGTTAACATTGGTTCCGCTTACTCAACAGTCGGAGGCAGAGAAGAGCCGCACGAGCCTCACGTGCGTTTCCTGTTATCGGCGTGGGAGCTTCGACTGTTCACACACACATTCCTGTCTCCGACGTTTGTCTCAGAATCATCGGATCAGGATGATACATTTGGTTCTTCTGTTCCTCCTGGAGATCCACGCTGCTGCTGCAGGTAAATGCAAAGTCGCGTCATCATGTCAATGTTGGTCTGCTTCTCTGGAGCCGCTTGATGTGTCGATGTTGGAAGGAATTCAGGACTGGGTTTTCTTTTGCTGATCGTCTTCACGTTCACTCTTAACGGGAGGCAGTTGTGCCTTGGTTTCTTCAGTTATCAAATCTCACATACTAATATAGAACTATAACTTCACATTGTCAAAGGTTTAACCGATCTGTGTTTGCAGGGTTGGACCAATAACCCGCACCCACGACCAGTTTGACAACTCTGGCAAACAACCCCTGGCAAAAATTATGGAATCACCAGTCTTGGAGGATGTTCATTCAGTTGTTTAGTTTTGTAGAAAAAAACAGGCACAACTAAAGTCATTTCAAATGGCAACACTCTTGCTTTAAGATACACTCGAAGAAATCAAGAACAAAAAGGTGGTAGTCAGTAATAATTACCTTTTTTGACCAAGCAGAGGGGAAAAAATGGATTCTGAGGAGAAAATTAAGGAATCACCAATTCAATTTCCTTTCCCACCTGCATCAGATTAGATCTGCTCCTTCATCTAAAGATGTATCTCAATCTCAATAATATTGTTTTTCATGATTCCTTAATTTTTCCCTCAGTATTGAGTGATTCCATATTTTTCCCCTCTGCTTGGTCTAAAAAAGGTAAAAAAGTTTCTTAAAGAAATTATTTAAGTTTTGTGTCATGTGTGAGATCCTCGTTTTTTTTCTACAAAACTAAACAACTGAATGAACATCCTCCAAGACTGGTGATTCCATAATTTTTGCCAGGGGTCGTAGATGGTGACAGATGACACGAACAAGTTGTTGTCGTGGAAGTGCAATGAAAGACAGATATATTTACCTCAAAAAGAACCCAGGGAATTTGTTTTCTGCATTATTCACTAAACACAAGAATCATTCTCTCGTCCGATCAACAGGAAATCTGATCAAATTAACACAAACACAGAAGACTGATTTATGTGATTGATTTTCGTGAGATAAACACAGTCATAGCCAGAAATGCAATGTGACTGGCATGGTAGTGTTTTGGTTTCGTCCCTTGGTGACATCATCAGACGGACGATGACGTCATCATGTCAGCAGAGAAATGCTTTGGCTGTGACTCCTGGAGGATTTGACATGTTGTCTCTTGTTTTCCACAGTGTTTCATTCACTCAGGTATTTTCACACTGGCTCATCTGGATGTCCAAACCTCCCTGAGTTCATGGCTGTTGTTTTGGTGGACGACGTTCAGATCCTTCACTACGACAGCAACAGCAGGAGAGCTGAACTCAAACAGGACTGGATGAAGCAAGTCATCGCTGATGAGCCAAGTTATTTAGAGACACAGACACAGGGGCTGATTGGTTCACAGCAGGAGTTTAAGAACAACATTGGTGTTTTGAAACAACGATTCAACCAAACTGGAGGTTTGAATTTCTCTTTCTATCACACACACATGGTTATTACACCATCCTTGTGGGGACCTCTCATTGCCATCACCCTTTCCCCAGCCTCTCCCCCTAAACCTAACCATCCAGAACACGTCTAACCTGAACCAGGACTGAAACCCAGTTATTCTTAAGTTTTAATCTTCCAATTGAGGCTTAACCTTTTGGGAACCGGCAAGTGGGGACCCCACAGAATATGAGATGAATCCAAACAGAGGAAACCTGAAGACCAGACCTGACCAGATGATCGGCAGACAACAATGTGGCTTCAGGTTCTCATCAGGAACAAGGTTCTCCTCTCAGCTGCAGTTTGGACCGTTGACCTTCCATTCTGCATGAAGGCTCAGATGTTTCCTCACTTCTGAACACCTGCAGAAGCAGAGGTGGAACAGAGGAAGACACCACCTGTTGCTCCTCAAAGAGCTTTGGGGAGACGTCAGGTTCAGATGCTGAGACTCCCAACTCACTGCTGCCTCCTAGTTTGTCAGGAAAGCAAGCAGGAACACAGGTCAGGTCAGAAGCCGTCACATGGTCCAAGAGCTTCTGTCTCAGGGTCACTAGTTCCCATCTCACTCCACTGTAAAGAGGCCCCACCTGACTTGCCATTGATTTCTCAGTGACATTAGAAACAGCTGCTGCTTCTAAACATCAGAGACTTGGACTGAACAAACACAGCAACATGAGACAGAATCCACTCAGTCTTCACTTCCTCAAAGAACCTCTGGATCTCTTGATCTTCACTGGTTCCACTGGAAGCTTCTCTCCCTCCCACCGAGTCCAAACATCCTCAACACTTGAGTTGATTTGTGGAGGTGAAGTGGAGGACTGAGTCAGGATGCTGCTGTGAGCTTCTGCTTGTTCAGTGAAAACCTCTCAGCAACAGAAGAAGGAGCCTTGGTTTAGCGTGAGAGACGAGGGAAAGCATGATGTCAATGGGATGTTCCCCAAAAGTTAGTCACACTAACTTGCGTGTGTTGATAACAGCTCTCACTCTGCTGCTCTTCTCTCTCAGGTGTTCACACGTATCAGAGGATGTACGGCTGTGAGTGGGACGATGAGACCGGAGAGGTCAGAGGTTATTGTCAATGTGCTTATGATGGAGAAGACTTCCTTGCGTTCGACCTGAAGACTCTGACATGGATCGCTGCAACGCCACAGGCTGTCATCACCAAACACATGTGGGACAGTGATGAGGGTTATACCAAATATTGGCAGAACTACCTGACCCAGATCTGCCCTGAGTGGCTGAAGAAGTATCTGAACTACGGCAAGAGCCGCCTGCTGAGAACAGGTAGGTCACATGACCTGAGGCTTCACTGCCTCTTCCTCTCCTGACTCTCCAAACATGAATGTGCTTGTGACTGCCTTCCTGTCTGTGTGTGTCCGTGATGGACTGCTGCGGGAGCCTGTTCCCCTTGCTGGCTGGGACCAGTGTTTGACAATGGGAAGCAAAGACTTTCTCTCTGACTCCAACTCAGTCTGGACTTTCCTCCTTCAGATCACTGCTGCATGACTTTCTTTTCTTGTCTTCAGTCGTCACTGAACGTTGACATGTGACTCTCTGGAGATGTTTCTTCACTCATGGGTTTCTGAGCAGACTGAGACCCAGGCAAAGACAGCAGTGGCACTTTCAGAGCCACTGAAGCAGCACAACACAACACTCTCCATCACCGTCTGACTTTTCACACACCACACACTGACACACAACTTCAGTCCACAAGATTGTGAGGCAGAGAATCTTCAGAGCATGACTCAGCAACAATATGAAGAAGGTCCTGGTGTCGCTGGTGTAGAGAACTCATCTGAGCCTGGATCTTCTGTCTTCACCAGAGCTTCCAAGAGTGGCTCTCCTCCAGAAGAAGCCCACCTCTCCAATCGTCTGCCACGCCACAGGTTTCTTCCCCGCAGGAGCCGTGTTGTTCTGGACCAAAGACGGAGAGGAGCTTCACGAAGACGTGGACATGGGAGAGGTTCTTCCCAACCCTGACGGAACCTTCCAGATGAGGGCCGAGGTCAGACTGTCGGACCCGTCCGTGGACTGGGGGAGGTACAGCTGTGTGTTCCAGCTGGCTGGTGTGATGGAGGACGTGGTCACCCCACTGAGGAAAGAAGACATCTGGACCAACAGTAAGGTTCCTCCATCTTTGTTCTCAGCAGGTCACATGCTCTCACCGTAGAAGTGAAGAGCTGAGTCTGGAGAGCAGCAGGACTTCCTCATTCTAGCTCAGGACCAGTTCCACCTCCTCATTTAGGGGGTCTTCTTAGTGTCCCAGCACCTTCTCCATGTCCAAAGTCTTTCACCTTGTGACCTGTGTGAAGCCACACTCTGACTTGGTGATGCTGTTTTGTCATAGTGTCTCCAGGAGAGCCCGACCTGAACCTGGGGCTCATCATCGGAGCTGTGGTGGCAGCTGTGCTCGTACTTGGTCTGATGGTTGCTGGGTTCTTCGTCTGCAGAAGAAGAAGAACTGGTGAGGAGTCACACACAGATGCTCAGCGATTATTGTCTCATGAGTCCTGTCATGTTCCTGACAGTAACCAGCCTGTTGTTCTTCTCATTCCAGCCAAAGCTCCTCCATCTTGTAAGTACAGCTGCTTCGCTGTCATCACCACCATCCACTGATCCTCCTTGACTGCAGTGATGGTTCCTGTGTGATCAGGCTGTGAGCTCAGATCAACTCTCTTGTTTCAGCCAACAACACCTCTGAGGAGAATCTGTCGCTGAGGCCAGACACATGCCCTCCTTCTCCTGGTAAGTGAGCTCTCGTGGACCTTTGAGCTTCAGCTTCAGACAGGACCTTCATCTTGTGACGTGTGAGTGAGAGACACACAACTGCTGAGGTCAGCAGGTGTTGACTGAGAAGAGAATGTAACTGTGGTTCCGTCAATTCCTTTCCCAAACACACTTGTTATGGAAGTAGAGCCTGTAGCTGACGCGTGTCTTCCGTGATGAGAAAATATCCAGTTATTCTTTTTGATAAGATTTATTGGATCCTTCATCTGCTGATAACAAAACAACTGCGGCATTCCAAACAACAAATAACGACAGCACGGTCAGAAACTAGTGTGCTCCTCATGCTTCCTTCACACTTTCTTACGTCAACACGCACATACATCACGTCACGTCGCATACGAGCAGTCACACCACTCATCCACCGTGCACAACACACAAAATGACTCTAACAGAGAAGACTGTTTTTTCTCCTCAGTTTCTGGAAGCCATTGCAGCTGAGAGTGAGGAGCTCACATTGTTTCCTCTGTTTCAGCTCCCAGTGCTTCTGATCGACTGGTCTCTCCCCAAGATGGAGGTCAGGATGAGTGAGATGTGTGTGTTGAGGAAGTCTTCCCTTCATTCATGGTGACGTCTTCTCCAGCTGAGTGAAGGTCATGTGATGCTGGAGCAGGAACATTTCACCCATGAACAACAAGACTGTTTCCTCTGCTTCCTCCAGTTCTTCAGTCCAGATTCTCTCTCTTCCTTCCCAGAGTGAGTCACTTGGATGACATTACCCTCTCTGATCCATCACCTGGACCCTCCAGTCTGTGATCAACTCAGCTCCAGGGGTTTGGATTCTTGTCGTGCAGCAGTGAACTTGAGCCGAGCTTCAGCTGGGGAAGAGGGTCAGAGGTCGTGGACCCTCATTTAGAATCGTGGCTTCATGAATGAATGTGGCTTTGTAGCTTTGGAAATGATTTCATCTCTCAATCAGCGCTGGGTTATTTTTATTGTCTCTTGATGGTTTATGTTTTATGGTTTTCATGTGAACAACAGTGTATATTTGGGTTTTCTCTCCTGTTTTCTTTTCCACTGAAGCTTCAGCCGCTTGTGTGACGCTTCAATAAACTCACCCCATAATCTGACCGAGTCTTGAATCCCTCCTTTCTGTGAAGACACTTTGAAGATGTTGTTCATGTGAAGGACACATGAGAGTGAATGAGTCACCAAAGACTTGACTCACATTCATCACTGAAACATATACGTCAAGAAAAGGGAGCGAAGGAGGCGGAGCTTCTTGTCCCTGCGAGCTCCACACGGACCTGTTTCAGGGACACTGAGCCAAATATGAAGCCGACACATGGCAACACAGAAGCAGCAGCTCATTCACGCTGATGTGAACCAGTGAGGAGGAGACTGGAGGCCCTCAGAGAGCGTTGGGGTCACTTCAGGTCATACAAGACAAGACAGCTGTTTGGAAGAAGAGAGAACATGACAGAAGTGGGATTTAATTGTTATTTTTCCCTCAAATCTCTCTCTCAGGGGAAATTGTCATTCTGGTCATTGAAATACAGTTAGCGTAGGTAATATTTACTTTTCTATTTCATTTTTGACCCTAGAATTTTCCTTTCAATTTCTCTGTGTTAAATAGTTTAAAACATTTGAAAGAAAATCTTGGAAAATTCATGACTCTCGTTGGTTAAACTGAAAACACAGTGAACTGAAAGTGGAGCCTGGGACAAGTCACCAGCCTGGTTTCCTGATCCTCAACTGGACTGGACTGAACCAACTCAGCTCTGGTTGTAACCAGATCAACAGGTGAGGTGGCGTTTGGATCAGATGAGGTTTAAAAGGTAACAATGAGGAAGAGTCCGGTTTCTACCTGTCATTTCATTTGTCATCTCCTTCTGCAGCAGCTGTGTGATACAGTGGTTCATTGTGTTTCCAACTGTGATTCTCACCAGGAGCTTCAGCTGTTGCAGTGCAGGTGGGACATTGACAGACATCACTGAGGGCCGTATGTTGCCCCCAGAGCCTGACTTTGACACATGTGTATGAAGCTCTCTCTCCATGTTCACATCTGTCTGGATGTTAGTGGAAGTTGATGGATGGTTCCCCCAAGTGTCCTGCAGCTCGCAGCAGTGAGGCCTCAGAGTCAAACCAGAGTGTGATGTTGAACCAGCCTCAGGCTTCAGGCTTCATCTGGCACCAGTTCTGGACACCAGTTATGATGAAACACACTTGGCTGTGGATTATCACTCTCTGGAGTGAACAGGTCTCATGAGATATTCTTATATTGAGCTGAAACTAACATGCAGCAGCAAAGAACTCTGTTTTCTTCCCAGCCACAGCAGAGCAGTCAGTCGATGTGCGACGTGGACTGACTGCTCTGCTGTCCATGGTTTGTATTGTTAAATGATAAACACTGCTGATTATGAGATTAAATGAGATTAAGTGCATGATAATATATAAATTATATTTACAGTGGTTTGAAAAAATAATGATCAGGTGTCGACCTAATGATTAAACAGAGCCTACCTGTGTGTAATCTAACCTTAGCATAAATACAGCTGTTCTGTGACAGCCTCAAACGTTTGCTAAGAGGACACCGGTCAGTGAACAGCATCATGAAGTCCAAGGAACACAACAGGTCAGAGATCAAGTTGGGGAGAAGTTTACAGCAGGGTTAGGTTCTACCAAGCTTTGAACATCTCACGGAGCACTGTTCAATCCATAATCAAGAAATGGAAAGAGTGTGGCACACCTGCAAACCTGCCAAGACATGGCCATCCACCAAAACTTATATGGTGAACAAGGAGAGCACTGATCAGAGACGCAGCCAAGACGCCCACGGTAACTCTGGAGGAAGTGCAGGGATCCACAGCTCAGGTGCACTGCACAAATCTGGCCTTCATGGAAGAGTGGCAAGAAGAAAGCCATTGTTGAAAGAAAGCCATGAGAGGTCTGGTTTGCAGTTTGACAGAAGCCATGTGGGGGACACAGCAAACGTGTGGAAGAAGGTGTCTGGTCAGACGAGACCAAAGTGGAACTTTTTGGTCTAAAAGCAAAACGTTATGTGTGGAGGAAAACATCACTGTCAACACACCATCCCCACTGTCAAACATGGTGGTGGCAACATCATGTTGTGGGGCTGCTTTTCTTCAGCGGGGACAGGGAAACTGGTCAGAGTTGATGGGAGGATGGATGGAGCCAAATACTGGACAATCCTGGAAGAAAACCTGCTGGAATCTGCAAAAGCCTTGAGAATGGGGCGGAAGTTCACCTTCCAGCAGGACAACGACCCTAAACGTAAAGCCAGAGCTACAATGGAATGGTTTAAAACAAAACATATTCCTGTGTTAGAATGACCCAGTCAAAGTCCAGACCTAAATCCTATTGAGAATCTGAGGCAAGATCTGAAAACTGCTGTTCACAAATGCTCTCCATCTAATCTTGCTAAGCTTGAGCTGTTCTGCGAAGAAGAATGGGCAAAAATCCAGTCTCTCGATGTGCAAAGCTGGTAGAGACATACCCCAAAAGACTTGCAGCTGTATTGCAGCGAAAGGAGGTTCCACCAAGTATTGACACAGGGGGCTGAATACTTTTGCACGCCACATTTTTCAGTTTTTTATTTTTAAGAAATCTTTACAGAACAGAAAGCTTTATGTTGATCTTTCATCTAAAATGCCAATAAAATATATTTATGTTTGTGGTCGGAATGTGACAAAATGTGGGATAGTTCAAGGTGTATGAATAGTTTTTCAACCCACTGTAAGTGGTAAGAATAAATGTAAGTAAAATGTAAAAGTAAATATTAAAAAATGCATAAATGTGAGTAAATATAAAAGTAAGTAAAATCTCAGAATCACATCAGAAAAACCAAGCCCCTTAGGGTTTAAAGTAAATTATCATACAAGAGAAGTCACTGAAACACACAAAATCTTTTGAATAACAATGGCATTATATTTTGTGTTACCCTCTGAAGAGCCTTCAGGTGAGAAGTGTCATCGTGTGCTCAGCTTAGGAAGCGGTGTGGTGTCAAAGTCATAGTGACCAGGTGATGCGGAGGTGAGGACAGGTGGTTTGGCGTCATCTAGTGGTGATTCTTGGTGTTGCTTTGCCCTGGATCTTGTCACCACTCCTGCAGGGATGTCGTGTAGGGGAGCGATAGGAGGAGCTCCTTGAATTGGGGTTAGACAGCAGTGGGTGGAGCGATCGGCAATGGAGCCGCAACATGGTGCCTTTTGTGTGTCAGAGGCACTTGGATGAAGACCAGAGAAGCATTCATCAGTTTGCAGTCCCTCACACTTTCCCTGCATTTCAGCACATTTTTCACACTTTGGGCCTGTTTTATTTTCTTTGGCCTCTCTACATTGAGCCTCTTCCATCCACATTTTAAAAGATTTCTGGTGTTTCTCAAACTCACACTCCCCATTTCAATTTTCTTTTGTTTTTACTCATTTTCTCAACTTTTCCATTCTGTCTGTTTCTCAACATTTACAATTCATTCACACTCAATGTACCGTTCTCAGGAAACCCAAGATTATTCACCCATTCACACACACACTCCAAACATTCATCCCTGTATTTGTCTTTCATGATTTTCATACATGGAGCTGTACACTTTGACTCCTCCATCTCACTTTTGTTGTTACCCATTATTCTCTTTTTCATAAAACAAAAACAAAACAAAAAACAAAACAAACTTCTCGTTGTTAACCACTGAACACAGGTCTTTTACGGTGAGTCCCCGACTCAGGGAAGCACTGCTTTTAACAGTGAATGCGACACAGCTCCCAGACCTTGTCTGTAATCTGAATCCCTCACTCAGGTGAGCGCTTCTGTCATTCACAGATGTGAAATCCCAGACTTCACATCTGAGTCCCCAACTCAGATTAGAGCTCTTTTACCTTTGCGCAACCGAGAGCCCCGATCTGGTCTTCGCATTGGATCCCTGACCCAAAGTTCAGCTGTGGTACCAGTTAAAAACAGAGAACTCTCAGCTTCAATGCGTACAAAATTTGTGCTTTACTGTAATTTGGCGTTTGCATTGTTGGATGGATCCTGAGGTGACATCTGATCCAGAAGCAGTCGTTCCTCCCATCCTTCATTGATTTTGGGTCAGAGGAATGGAATGGAATAGCCTTTATCGTCAGTGTACCACAAGTAGTAACAACGAAATTGAACTCCCGTCCGACACGACATAACAAGACATAACAGGGAGGACAGAAGTAGCGATCACAGTAAGAATAGAGAACACAAGGAGGAGGGAGAACAAAAGCAACTCCCAAACTCAGCTCCTGTGAGTGGGGGCGCAGTGTGGGTATCGGAAAAAAACACCTCAGCACATGAGCACATCGAAGACACAACAACAGAACTCAAGGACTGCACATATCGGATGGGGGAGGCAGTTGGGATGGAGGACTCCCAGTGCAGATGAGGGAAGCCGCTGCCATTCAGGCGCCCCCATTCTTTCTGCGCTGAGAGGGAGGGAGGCACAGTGGGGGCCAAAGAAGGCGTTGAAGACAAGGGTGAAGAGGAAGGATGTCATTGTAATCCTGGGTGAACTACCCACGTCTGCCACTGGTCCAGCCATCGTCCTGGGATCCCACTTCTGACACCAAGTTTGGTGTGGAATTTCTTGACTTCAATAAAGAGAGAACTGTCTTTTATGGATACTTATTGAAGAATCTTTGCACAGAGAGTGAGAAGACAAGTTCGCTATATGAAGTTGAAACACTTCATACACTTTCATCTCTGGACGGCAGGGGGACACAATAACATTGGAGATAATGAGCAAGAATGTAGCAACAACCCTGAGCATCTGTGAGACGCTCGGTCTGCGCTCAGAGTTCTGATCACAAGGAGGAATGGTTTAACAAAAAACAATGAGGCAGCCTTCACCAGTTACGTTCCATTAGTCTGAACAGAAACAATAACTTTTCCCTCACAAGAGTCACGTGACGCTCCTCAGCGACGCCTCACAGTCGCTCCAGAGTGTGATATTAAACCAGCATCAGGCTTCAGGCTTCATGAGTCCTGGACACAGGAAAGTGATATGGAACAGAGCCTCCTCCCTTCACCTGTGAACATGAGTCATGATGGAAAGACAAAGTGTCTGAATTCATCTTCCCTCATGGGAGACGTGTCATCTGACGGTGACTCGGAGCGCAGCCCTCATTAGTTTGAGAAGAAAGAAGCCAGTGGACGTCAGATTCACAGATGAAGATTAAAGGTCCAATCTGGCTCAGGAACGTCTCTGTGAGCCTCACTCAGTGTTGGTGAGGCAGATAGTTCATGTCTTCATGTTTGTCTCATGATCTCGATGGTGTCTAACGTGATCATGGTTTTGTTTATTGTTGATGATCTTGGACGTGAAAATACATATTCAACAAAAAGAATTCATGAATATTCTCTGATATTAATGATATATTAATTCAAATAAACTGTTACATACACAGAATTACCCATTTTTGTGGTCTTAAAAGACAATTAAATTTTGATCACTATATTTGGTGCAATACCCTTTGAACACTGTATCTTCGCTTCACCTTGCTCAGCTCACTGAACTAATTGTTTTGACTGGTGGAGGCAGAGCTTCGAATGTTGACACTGTTCCCTGTCTGTGCAAGGAGCCTGCAACGTTGATCTCCAGTTCATTAGATTAGATAAGATGGACGTCTTTAGTACCACAGTGGGGAAATTCAACATGGGCTCAAGATGAGACTTTTGGTTCTTCTGTTCCTCCTGGAGATCCACGATGCTGCTGCAGGTAAATGCGTAACAAAGTCGCTTGATGTGTCGATGTTGGAAGGGATTCAGGACTGGTTTTCTTTTGCTGATCGTCTTTACTTTCACTTATACCGGGAGGCAGTTGTGCCTTTGTTTCTTCAGTAATCATATCTCACATACTAATATAGAACTGTAACTTCACATTGTCAAATAATTCCAACCAATGGAGACCATCTGTGTTTGCAGGGTTGGAACTAAAACCCACGCCCACTGCAGCTCTTTGAGGACCGGTTTGACAACTTTGACACAGATGGCATTAATGCGAATATTTATTCAATTGAGTTGTTGTCGAGGCAGCGCAATGAAACACAGATATATTTACATCAAAAAGATCCCAGGAAAGGTTTGTTTGTGGCCATGCCTGTATTTCAACAATTGACCTGAGGGTAAACATTGCATTTGATTATTCTTGTTGACTTTATTGTTGAGATGGCGTATTTGTATTTATTTACATTTGAGTTCAGACCTGACATGATCATCACAATGCTTTCTTATCATTGATATTCCTAATTTTTTAATTTTATCATTGATATTCCCAATTTTCACACTTTATTTTAATGTTTCCAATACTGCAGTTGGGATTTAGTGTGCAATTCTGGGGGCTGGAGGGAATTTGTTTTCTGCATTATTCACTAAACACAAGAATCATTCTCTCGTCCGATCAACACAAAATCTGATCAAATTAACACAAACACAGAAGAGTGATTTATGTGATTGATTTTCGTGAGATAAACACAGTCATAGTCAGAAATGCAATGTGACTAATGATTGGCATCTTAGTGTTTTGGTTTCCTCCCTTGGTGACATCATCAGACGATGACGATGACGTCATCATGTCAGCAGAGAAATGCTTTGGCTGTGACTCCTGGAGGATTTGACATGTTGTCTCTTGTTTTCCACAGTGTTTCATTCACTCAGGTATTTTTACACTGCATCATCTGGAGTTCCAAACTTCCCTGAGTTTGTGGCTGTTGGTTTGGTGGATGGCGTTCAGATCCTTCGCTACGACAGCAACAGCAGGAGAGTTGAACTCAAACAGGACTGGATGAAGCAAGTCATCGCTGATGATCCGAGTTATTTAGAGAGAAACACACAGCATGCTTTTGGTTCACAGCAGGTCTTTAAGAACAACATTGGAGTCGCCAAACAACGATTCAACCAAACTGGAGGTTTGAATTTCTCTTTCTATTTCACAATGTGGGGGTCCTCTCATGGTCATCACCCTTTCCCCAGCCTCTCCCCCTAAACCTCACCATCCAAAACACATGGCTCACCTGATCCAGGACTCTGAACCAGACTGGAACCCAATACACCCCCATGTGTTACACGCACACATGTTCACACACTCTCAGCAACACACACAAGATCTGAAATGTCAATATGGACAATATTGCACTTTTTTGTGGGGCGTCACTTTAAGAGTGAACAGCTCTCACTCTGCTGCTCTTCTCTCTCAGGGGTTCACACAGTTCAAAGGATGGTCGGATGTGAGTGGGACGATGAGACCGGACTGGTCAGAGGTTATCGTCAGGATGCTTATGATGGAGAAGACTTCCTTGCGTTCGACCTGAAGACTCTGACATGGATCGCTGCAAAGCCACAGGCTGTCATCACCAAACACAAGTGGGACAGTGATGAGGGTAGAAACAAATATTGGCAGTACTACCTGACCCAGATCTGCCCTGAGTGGCTGAAGAAGTATGTGAACTACGGCAAGAGGCGCCTGCTGAGAACAGGTAGGTCACATGACCTGAGGCTTCACTGCCTCTTCCTCTCCTGACTCTCCAAACATGAATGTGCTTGTGACTGCCTTCCTGTCTGTGTGTGTCCGCGATGGACTGCTGCGGGAGCCTGTTCCCCTTGCTGGCTGGGACCAGTGTTTGACAATGGGAAGCAAAGACTTTCTCTCTGACTCCACCTCAGTCTGGACTTTCCTCCTTCAGATCACTGCTGTGCTTTCTTCTCTTGACCCTTGACCTTCTGTCTTCACCAGAGCTTCCAAGAGTGGCTCTCCTCCAGAAGAAGCCCACCTCTCCAGTCGTCTGCCACGCCACAGGTTTCTTCCCCGCAGCAGCCATGTTGTTCTGGACCAAAGACGGAGAGGAGCTTCACAAAGACGTGGACGTGGGAGAGGTTCTTCCCAACCCTGACGGAACCTTCCAGATGAGAGCCGAGCTCAGACTGTCGGACCCATCCGTGGACTGGGGGAGGTACAGCTGTGTGTTCCAGCTGGCTGGTGTGATGGAGGACGTGGTGACCCCGCTGAGGAAAGAAGACATCTGGACCAACAGTAAGGTTCCTCCATCTTTGTTCTCAGCAGGTCACATGGTCTCACCGTAGAAGTGAAGAGCTGAGTCTGGAGAGCAGCAGGACTTCCTCATTCTAGCTCAGGACCAGTTCCACCTCCTCATTTAGGGGGTCTTCTTAGTGTCCCAGCACCTTCTCCAAGTGTGTTGTGTGACTGAAGATGAATGTTGTCCAGCTGTTGGAGTGTGTTGCTTTCATCACAGACTTGATCAGAAACCTGGATCTGGACTGAGCCTCCCACATTGTTTCAACCTTCATGTCCAAAGTCTTTCACCTTGTGACCTGTGTGAAGCCACACTCTGACGTGGTGATGCTGTTTTGTCATTGTGTCTCCAGGAGAGCCTGACCTGAACCTGGGGCTCATCGTCGGAGCTGTGGTGGCAGCTGTGGTCGTACTTGGTCTGATGGTTGCTGGGTTCTTCGTCTACAGAAGAAGAAGAACTGGTGAGGAGTCACACACAGATGAGTTTATTGGAGCATCATAGAGAGACACAACATTACTGGAACACAAAGATGGGAGGCAAAGATCACAGCAGTTTGAATGGACAGCAGGGGGCGATCACACTGTCAAGGTGTTCTTGGAACTTCTCTCTTCCTTTGTTGGCCTCAGGGTTTGATGTGGACTCAGATGATCTCAGTTTTTCATGTTTGGAATCATCAGGTTGGAAAACTTTCACAACTGACACTAATTCAAACTAGTGATGTACGGATCGAGAGATGAGAAGTACTTTTCTTCCGTCCGTTATGTATTAGCGTAGCACGCTGCTCCGTGCAGTCAGGACTCATTCGTAATCAGTGCCGCTGAATGGCAGACCGTAAGCGGATGTGTGGCGCTACTTCAGTGCCACAAACAACTAAGAAGCTGTGTGTGACGCCTGTCTAAAAACAATAAGATGTTGTGGTTAAATCACGGAGTTCAATACGACACATATGCGTCTATGTGGTGCGTATGGGACTGTTCAGCGTCCGCCTCAGGTGTGGCTGCCAGGTCGGGACAAATGTCTCTGGCGGAGTCATTCCAAGCATGAGGCAGGCAATATCCAGGTAAAGTAAAGTCATAAACACGGTATTTTCCGTACTATAGAGCGCACCGGAATATTTGCCGCACCCACCAAATCTTAGAAGGAAAATGGATCTTTTTCATACAGAAGCCGCACCAGTCTATAAGCCGCGGGTGCACTGTTGCTGTCAGCGCCACAGAAAATGCATGAGGATCACTTCTAGCGATCCTCTAGTACTAGTTTTGAAAACGGGGTCCGAGACCGACTCATGAAACAATCTTGCCAATGTTCTGAACTCCAGTCATGAACTCCTCACATCTTATTTACATTTCAAGTGTTAAAAAAGCGCTGTTTTCACCGTCCAGTAGATCGTCTGTGTTAGCAGAGCTGCGGACACGCGGGCGAAAACAGCGCAATTTGAGCGCTTTAAAGGTAAATAAAACGCCTGTGATGTCATCGGTTTGATGTGATGAGGCTCAATATTTCTGCCAGCAAAGAGCATGCTCATTAGACTGTAAAAACTAGGGAGGCTCCGAGAGACAGGGAGAGCATTCAACCTCTTTCATGAAAGTTCCCACTCTGGACGTTTGCAAACGTTTCAGATTCAGGTGGTGGACCGCAAACGCTGCATCTGACACACACAAGACCGCAGTGGATTCGGCTGCGGTTGATTCAGTCTTAAACCAACACCTGAGAAAGGCTGAAATTAATGATTATTTCTTGGGCAATATGTTATATATCTCGCCACTAAATCCTTATGGAAACAGACGTCCCATTTTCGCGAAGACACCACGGCTGTTGTTTGTGTCACACTTCTTCGGTCTTCTTTTATTATACAGATAGAACACACACAACACTCAAACAATACAGACGCCCCCTAATTCCCCCCTCCTATAGTCACGCACCAACACTGACTCCCCAACAACAAACTGTCTGTCCTTAGCGTGTTGCCGCTGTAGTTGTTGTGCCTCCTGTGACCTGTGTACTACCCCAGCAACACTGGGTTTCAAACAGTCCAGCCGCGAACGCAGCCTGCGTCCAAGGAACAACATGGCTGGCGATTCCTGTGTCGTGGCGTGGGGGGTGTTGCGGTAGGTCAGCAGAAATGAATCCAGGCGTTGCTGCACTGGTGCTGTACCTTCGGAGGATTTCAATGCATGCTTGAACGTTTGCACAAAACGCTCAGCCAAACCATTGGTGGCAGGATGATATGGTGCAGATCGAATGTGTTTGACTCCATTTAACCTCAGAAACGTACTGAAGTCTTCTGAACAAAACTGAGGTCCATTGTCACTGACAAGAATGTGGGGGGTGCCATAGCGACTAAGAAGTCCCCTCAGCACTTGAATAGTCCTGTTAGCTGTGGTACTGTCCATAATATGCAATTCAGGCCACTTGCAATGTGCGTCCACAGCGACCAGGTACATATGTCCTTCAAATGGACCAGCAAAGTCCACGTGTATCCTTTCCCAGGGACTGGAGGGCCACAGCCACGGGTGGAGAGGTGCGAGCCCAGGCTCTTTTTGTACACGCTGACATGAGGGGCAGGATTTAGCCTGGAGCTCAATCTGTGAATCAATGCCGGGCCACCATACATAACTGCGTGCCAAGGACTTCATCCTCACCACACCTGGATGTGCTGCGTGTAACTCCTTCAGAACGTGGGGGCGCAGTCCAGGTGGAACTATCACTCTCACACCCCACATGAGACAGTCCTGCTGTATTGTGAGATCATGGCGACGCAGTATATAAGGTGAATACTTCTCATCTGCATCTTTTGCAGCTGGAAAACGACCAGTCGAGACCATTTCTAGGATGTGAGACAAAATGGGATCAGACTTGGTGTGACGTCTGATTTCAGAGTTACTAACTGGTAGCATGTCCAGCTGGGCAGTGTAGAACACCTCTACTGCGCTTGGTGTCTCGTGATGGACATGAGGAAGTGGCAACCTTGACAGTCCATCAGCATTTGCATGTAAAGAACCCTTCCTGTATTCGATGGTGTAATCATGCGCTGACAGGAGAAGTGCCCATCGCTGCATCCTAGCCGCAGCCATTGATGGTGTACTTTTCAGTGGGCTCAAGATGGAGGTCAGTGGACGATGGTCAGTGAGCAGCGTGAACTTGTTATCATACAGATACTGGTGGAACTTGCGTACTCCAAAGACTATCGCCAAGGCCTCTCTCTCTATCTGAGCATAATTTTGCTCTGCTTTGCTGAGAGTTTGGGATGCATATGCTATGGGTCTTTCAGCACCACCAGGCATGACGTGTGAAAGCACTGCTCCGACCCCGTAGGATGATGCATCACATGCCAAACGAAGAGGAAGCCCTGAGTTGTAGTGGGTCAGCACTTCTTCTTCTTCACACTAGTAGTGTTTTTGCTTTCTGGAATGCTCACTCACAGGCAGGTGTCCACTGCCACTTCTTCTCTTTGTTCAGCAGTTCATTTAATGGTTGCAAGACAGTAGCTAGGTCAGGAATGAAACGACCATAATAGTTTAACATTCCCAGGAATGAACGTAGCTGAGTGACATCACCTGGTGCTGGTGCTTCCACAATAGCACGTACCTTATCTGGAGATTTGTGGAGACCAGTAGCATCAATGATATGGCCCAGGACTCCTGGAAAAACATGCATTTCTCATGCTTGAGGTGCAGGTCATACTCCTCTAGGCTGCCCAGGACTACATCCAGTGTTTTCAGATGTGTCTGCTTATCAGGACCACTGATGAGGATGTCGTCCAGATAACAGTGAGTATATGGCAGTCCAAGTAGCACTTGGTCCATGGCTTTCTGGAACAAGGCAGGCGATGACGTTACACACTTTGCTGAAATGTTGACCTGATAGTGATGCAAAAAGATCCTCAATGCGTGGAATGGGGTATTTATCAACACAGAGGGCCGGGTTGATGGTGACTTTGAAATCCCCACAAAGTCTCACTGTACCATCTTTTTTTTGCTGACTGGCACCACTGGTGTTCCCCAGTCACTATGCTCCACTGGTGAAATCACTTCCAGGTCCGTTAAACGTTTCAGCTCTGCTTCTACTCGAGGTCGAAGAGCATAAGGCACGTTTCGTGGAGGACAGAATTTTGGTGTACTGTCAGGTCTCAAGGTCAGTCGGGCTTGAATTCCTTTCATGGTGCCTAGCTGTTGAGAGAAAAAGGCTGAGTGTCTCTTTAACACCGTCTCCAAGTTTTCTTTTTCTACTTGCTCTGTACTATACACAGTTCTTAAGTCTTTCCAGTTCAACTTAATTACTCTCAGCCACTCTCTGCCAAACAATGGAGGTGCATCCACTTTCACTACATACAAAGGCAGTTTAGCCTGTTGTTTATTTTAACTTTACTTGCACTTTGATGACCCCTTCTGGTGCCAGTGGTTCTCCCGTGTATGTCTTTAATATGACATCTGTAGGTTGGAGGGGCAGCTTACTCAGAGTACTTTTGTATAATTCCAAGGGAATCAATGACACTGCAGCTCCTGTATCCAACTCCATCTCCATTTTCTTTCCATGAATTTCAGGCAACACAGATATGCATGAAGGCAAAGAATATAGCCCCAACTCACAGTCTGTGTCAGATTTTGTGTCTTCACTTTCACTATTGCCTTCTCTGGTCTCTACATGATATATTCTTTTCTTTCTATCTTTTGCACTGTGTTTCTTTGTATTACCTCTCTGTTCCAGTCTTTGGGGCTTCCTTTCTTTGGCTTGGCTACTTTTGTCTTTACTCCTGCACATGCGTTTGGTGTGGCCTTTCCTCCCACGCTGATGGAAATCGCGATCCTTATACCAGCAGTCCTCTTCTGAGTGATTCATTTTCCCACAGCGGCGGCATCTTTCACCTCTCTGTGCCAACACGGCGTTCACTTTGAGCGAGCTGCTTAATTGCTAGATGTCGCCCGCAGCCGTCTCAGCCGACACTGCGTAATCCACTGCTTTCTGAAAGGCCTTTCTCCGTTAAAAGACGCTTCTGCACGGTGTCACACTTTAATCCGCACATGAATCTGTCTCGTAGAAATGTTCTGACAATCCTTTTAGTACAGCCACATACTGTGCCACAGTTTCCTCTTCACCCTGGTTCCGCTTGTGGAATCGGAACCTTTCCGCTATAACGAGCGGTCTCGGAGCGAAATGAGTTCACAAAACCTCCACAACATTGTCATAGTCTCGTTCCCCCGGCTTGTCGGGAGCAACCAAACTGTGGAGAAGTCCTTAAATCTTTGCCCCCATCACACTAAACAGCAGCGGCAATCTCTTCGCGGACTCCTCGGATGAAGACTGGCTCATTAACTCAAAAAAGTTCACTCCTTAGCTCCTCTCAGTAGCTTGCCTTCATGCAGTGCGTGGTCGATCTTTTTACGTCCATCCACACTTGACTCTCACCGGCAGTTCAGATGATGAGAAAAGTTCAGGATTGCACGACTCGTCGCCAATTTATGTTATACTGTATATCTTGCCACTAAATCCTTATGGAAACACACGTCCCATTATCGCGGAGAGAAACGACACCACGGCTGTTGTTTGTGTCGCACTTCTTCGGTCTTCCTTCTATTATACAGATAGAACACACACAATACCCAAACAATACAGACGCCCCCTAATGCTCAGTCTCAGCATGGCGTCCATTAATCCCATACACAACACAATATGCTTCGCGTTCTGAATGTCACGCTCAGACCGGCGAGTGACTCCTGGTTCCTGCAGTTTCACTTTCATGAGCACCAGAAAACTCACTGTGCTCCGTCAAGTGCTGGTGTTTTAAATATCGTATTGAATTTGTGGTGCCTTTTAACATGCATGTGCTGCAGATGCAAACTTGACATGACAGACTGAAAAAAGCGTCCGCATTAGACACGCCGTTGCCAAGCGAGTGGCGAGTCGGCAAGGAGGGAGGGAGGAGCGGACATGTCACACACTGCGGGGGGTGCCTCATCAGAGCACCGGTGGTCACATTCGGATTTTGTAATCGGCATTCACCAATCACGCTGAGATCAGCCCTTCATAATCGGTGGCTGATCGATTGGAGCATCCCTTGTAAAAATCCATATATTAGCCGCATCGTTTTATAAGCCGCAGGGTTCAGACCACGAGAAAAAAGTTGCGGCTTATAATCCGGAAAATAACGGTAATAGTAATAAAGTTGCTGAAATAATCACTGACATCATGTCACCCATCCAGACTTCAGCCTAGATTAATTCATGGAAGGATTCCGAGGTAGTTCACCATTTAAAGTAGATCTTTTTAAGAAATAAAAACACAAGTTTAGCTACCAAAATATTGTATTATTTCCAATCAAAGTTGAACTGCAAAATTAGTTAAATTAATATTTATAACTTGAATATTGTGGCACTATTTGTTTAAATATTTGACCAGCAATTTCAGTTTTGTACTGGCAGAGAGATGGTAAATATGCTGTTTGTAGTGGTTGTTAAAAATTAAAGAATAATTTATTTAAATGTTTTATTTTTTTAGAGAAAATAAATAAATACACAATAAACAAGTTAGCCATTCTTGGAAGCTATGATTAGGAACATAATTGCAACATCAAATTGTGTAATTTCACTGCAAATGAAAATCGTAAACGTGTCAGACGCCGTCTCTTGCCGGCGGAAATGCCTGCCATCCCCGTCTCCAGAGAACCAGAGGAGGCAGGAAAGTGAGTCCTGTCAAGTTCCTGACAGTAACCAGCCTGTTGTTCTTCTCCTTCCAGCCAAAGCTCCTCCATCTTGTAAGTACAGCTGCTTCACTGTCATCACCACCATCCACTGATCCTCCTTGACTGCAGTGATGGTTCCTGTGTGATCAGACTGTGAGCTCAGATCAACTCTCTTGTTTCAGCCAACAACATCTACTCTGTGGAGGATCTGCCGCTCAAGCCGGACACACGCCCTCCTTCTCCTGGTAAGTGAGCTCTCGTGGACCTTTGAGCTTCAGCTTCAGTCAGGACCTTCATCTTGTGACGTGTGAGTGAGAGACACACAACTGCTGAGGTCAGCAGGAGTTGACTGAGATGGCAGTGATGGTTCCTGTGTGATCAGGCTGTGAGCTCAGATCAACTTTCTTGTTTCAGCCAACTACATTTGTATGGAGGATCTGACGCTGAGGCCAGACATAGACAGACCATGGCACCCGGTAAGTGACCTCTCCTGGTTTTTTGAGCTTCAGGTCCAGTCAGGACCAGTGGTGTAAACTTGTTTTTTTGCAACCCATCCCAGACTGATGAATCATGGAACGACGCCATTCGCAAACCAAGATGTCCTCGGCACCATTATACTCTCCGACTGCAATATTGTACATGCAATCACGTGTAGATGTTCAATAAAGCGCAGGTCTGTGAGATACAACAGTAACTGAGAGATGGAACCAGTAAATGTATGACGAAAAGAAATAGAGACCAATAGACAGAGTGAATTCAAGACTGAAAGAACAAAATGAAAGAACCTCAAATGTAGCATTGGAAATTACTGACAGACGGATCTTTTCTGTACTGACAAATACGACATGACACATGGTGACCCCTGAGACACGGTGGGCAAGTATTAGGGGCCAAAAAGAGCCAACAACAGGTTCAATGCTCCTCTGAGTCATGACAGATAACACAGGAGTCTCGTTAGTGTGAGGTTCAGGTCCTGTTCCCAAGTCTCTGTTCAAGAGGAGCTTGTCTCATAGCAATTAGCTTATTAGAAAGTAACGATTAGCTTAGCATCACCAAAGCATTAGCACTAGAGATTAGCATTAGCATGAAATACAGCGATGAATAAACATTTAGTTTGAACCAACTTAAAATCCCACTTTAGCAGTAGCATGCTATCAAGCATGGCACCAGAGTCACGAAGCAAGATTCTGTTTAAGGTACATTATTTTCTTGGCGATTCAGATTTTCAGGGGGCGGGGCTACCTGGCGTTTCCTCCGACAAATGCTGACATCTGATACATTTATTTTCAATAGGTTTCCGGTTTAGAATAGTTTAGAATCACAGAAAGAAGAAAGCTATCAGTAAAAGTTTGACTGAAAAAGTAGAGAGTTGTTCATAACTGATGGAAATACCATCCATGAAAGACCATTGAGTTTCTGTGGCAGGTGGAGGTGTGTTTTTCACAGTGTTCTGCTCCAGTTGAACCCACATGGGACGTTCTGTTATTGAAGTACGACCAGTGTGTGATACACTGTAAAGTAGCAGCCCAATAGCAAGAGTGGAAGTGGGGTAAACCCATGGCCCCCATTAGTTTAGACTTTAGAAGGTGGAGTGTAGCAAGTCTGGGTGCTTCACTCCTCCATATGTTGGATGAAACAACGGAGTCTAACACGTCAACAAATGTTTGGCTTTAAACACTGGCATGGCTTGAAAAAGATCGATACATTTTGGAAGAATGTGAATTTTTATTGAATCATTTTTCCCTGTTAAGGTTGAATATATCAAGGTTTAAAGAGTTTTAGCATGTTGTTTTTCCTGGTGACAGTAATGCCGAGATGAGGAACTGAAGTCAAAACTGTCTTTGCTCACCATAAGTCGGCATTAGTTCACTTTTGTGCAAATGAAGCTAAGAACCTGGGAGTATTTTTATAGAAGGTTTTTAATGTTCAGATGGATTGTATATTATCTATTGTCTTCTCCCTGTTTGCTACTGAACCACTATTGTATTTCCACATGTTGGGATGAATAAAGTCTATGTCTGTCTAAAGAGAAACTTTGTACTCGGTTGCTTTCCTCCATGTTCCTGTGATATAGTATATATTAATCCAGATGATATGAAAAAGCTTCCATGTGTGGACGGAAGTGAGTTAATAAACCCAGTCTGACCTGAACCCTCAGGGGTCCAGCGTTTTGATTTTTACCTTTGTATTCAAGCTTTGAAACAATGTACCTGGCCATGTTTAGGGGTCATTGTTTCAGCTGAATGGATGTGCAGTCAATACACTCCAACCCATTGGACCAAAAATCACTCACAAAAAGAAACAAATCAGAGTATGAAAAACAAAGTGATATTTTGCCATTTATACAATAAAAATGTAGGATATGCACAACCCTTATTGTTATTTTACGACTTTATTAAAAGACATCTGATTTCAGTTCAAAATCTGAAATTGGTAGAATACTGCTATCCAACCCGAATGAAAATTCTTCTCATTGGTTACAAAAGGACTGTAGTTGCAGATGGTCATGACTCACAAGAACTGGGCTTGATCAAGAGTCCTCAAAGTAGCGGCGAGTCAGTGGTCTCTCAATATCCAGATTTATTCAAAGGGTTTGGTGTTTTACCTTTTACCTCTAAATACTGTTGAAAGATGACGCACAACCTGTGGTTCAGGCCCCCAGACGGGTTCCAGTAGCACCACGAGGCAAACTGAAGAATGAAACAGAATGGCATCACTCGGAGTGACTTGAACTTTAAGAAAGAAAAAAAGTCTATAAATGTTGAGCACTTTGGTTCTGAGTGAGAAAGGTGTTCGGGTTCAAAAATGTATGACACTGTTTACTTCTCAAAAGGAGGGGACGTTGTGATATTGTGTATTTCCATACGACCACCAGGTGGAGGTGCGGTATAGGTTCTGTTTTACATTAACAATGGATGCGTGCCTCGGTACTTTGTCCTGGATCTTCGGACATTAAAGTTGTGAAAAGTACCCAAGCTTCTTTGTTGAATCAAGAAACAACACAAGCGGAAGTCAGATTCACCAATGAGGATTAAAACTCCAATCTGGCTCAGGAACGTCACTGTGAGTCTCACTCAGTGTTGGTGAGGCAGATAGTTCATGTCTTCATGTTTGTCTCATGATCTTGATGGTGTTGTAGCCGAGCTGTTCTGCAGAAGAGGAATTTAGGACTCAAGAACTAGATAGTTTCATTGAACAGCGGCCCCGAACGTTGCCGCTCCCTTTATTGTCAACACCAATCAACCGTTCCACATTTCCGTTACCCCTCCAAAATAAAACGGACCCACGCGTAGCGACAGAGACAAACAACAAATATAACTCCTTACAGTTCTCCCCCCCTTCAAGAAAGAAACGTCCCCGTTTCACCGCATGAAAAGGCAATACCATTCCAAACACTGTGCCCACAGAAATACAATGAATATATATATATATATATATACACACACAAGTATCACTTAGAACCTTGGTATTAGGAACTACTACTCCCACCTGTCCCTATATACCAGATTAGCTGATATATGACAGATTTAAAACACACCAAGGAATGATATATGTCTGACAGGTTTGACATGAAGCATAACTCTATCTTAACAGAACATTAACAGAACACCATTAAGACATAACAAAGTTATCAAAGTGGGATGGGACCCTAACTCGTCTCCCTGCACGAGTCACAGCCTGAGGAGGCCCCCTTGTGGCATTCTCCGGAATGGGGTTATCACTCTCCATCCCAACATTTTCAATGCACTCAGCCTGCTCGTTTTGCTGTGAAGGCAAAAAAACAATGGGGTTTTCAACAGGAACAGGCAATGTATATGGTTTTAGACGATCATAATGAACAACTTGAGTACGACCGTCCAGCTCAAATGCATCACCGATTTGATAGGTCAATCCTGTTTCTCCCTGCGTTTCACACACAGACATGACACGATATGGACCTTTCCAATGTGCAGCAAGTTTCAAACGACCCTCTGTCGGATTGTTCAACCACACCAAATCCCCAACAGCATATGAATGATGTCTAACTGTTGAGTCATAATACAGTTTCTGTTCCTCATGGGCGACCATATTGTTTAGCCGGGCCACCTTGAACACAGTGTCAAGTTTCAATGCTAATGAGGTGACAAAGTCAGGGTGCGTCAGCCCCTGATGTTGTCGACCAATTGGCACGAGCATATCCATGGGTGTTCTAGCCTCCCTTCCGTGTGTCAGGTAGAAAGGAGTGAAGCGTGTTGATGCATGGACTGAAGTGTTGTACGCAAACGCCACATGTTTCACGAAGTCATCCCATTCACCACCACAGTCAAGCAATGCTCTGGCCAGTTGGTTGATGAGAGTCCTGTTAAAACGTTCAACCATGCCATCCGATTTCGGATTATAAGGGCAGGTGCGTGTCTTCTTGATACCCAAAAGCATGCACAGTTTTTGGACAACCTCTGATTCAAACTGTCTACCTTGATCACTATGCAGAACTTCTGGAACCCCATGTGCCAGAACATAATCCTCGAATAAGCAGCCAGCAACAGTCTGAGCCGTTTGATTAGCCAGAGCATATAGATTGACATATTTAGTGAAATAATCTTCCACCACCAGCACATATCTATTGCCCTTTGAAGTTACAGGTAATTCAAGAATGTCCATCGCCACCCTCTGAAAAGGCCGTCCTGTTTGTACACCCCCCATGGGCGCACGATGCTTCGGTGTAGGAGTTTTGCGAGTCTGTCAGGGAACACATTGTTCGCACCACTGACGAATATCCTTAAACATGTAAGGCCAGTAGCAGGAGACTCTCGCTTTCTCCCAAACTCTGTCAGCCCCAAAATGTGCTGCTAACGGACCACCATGTAGTTGCTTTAATACCTCCTCCACCATTGAGGAGGGAATCACTACTTGGCAGAGAGCCTCGCCAGTGAGTGAAGATGTCAAAGACCGGCAGAGCAGACCATCCTGGAGTGACAAGCGTGAAAACTCTGTCCACAACTTACGCAACCATCGTGAACTGCCCCTCATCTGAAACCTCGTAGGCCGGGACACACTCTCAGAAATCCATTTCACAACGACTCGGATATCTGGATCAGACTGTTGGCGCTGAATCAGAATATCTCTGTCAATAGAAAGTTCTTGTTGGAAAGAACTTGGCACGTCTGTTAGTTCATCAGCATTCAGCTCTGCATTTAGCGAAGCACCAGCTGAGGAGTGCAATAATGCCGCATCAACAGGAGAAGATTTCTCATCCGGTTGAGTCATGACATAATTCACCCCTGATGAGACTTGCGGTGAGAAACCACCCTCAACCACACACGACCTGACTTGAGGGCGTCTCGACAGAGCATCTGCGTTAATATTCAACTCTCCTTTTTTGTATTTGAGGACCCAGTTAAATGGATCTAGCTCCAGAATCCACCTAGCCCTCTTTCCAGACGGATCTTTATCAATGGCCATAGTACGAAGGTTCAATAGCGGTCTGTGGTCAGTGAAGATTGTGAACTCTGCCGACCCCAAGTAATGTCTGAACTGACGCACCGCCCACACAATCGGCCACAACTCCCTATCAAATGTAGACCAGCGTTTCTCAGTGGAGGTTAGTGCTTGACTAGCATAAGCAACCACTCCTTCTAACCCATCATGATCCTGAGCTAGTACTGCCCCCACAGCCATCAAAGACGTATCAGTGTACACCTTGAAAGGAAGTGTAAAGTCAGGCATCAATACCACAGGCGGAGACGTCAACACTTTTCTGAGATATTGAAAAGCAGCATCACATTCGGGAGTCCAGTTGAAGGGTGTGTCTTTGCAAGTCAGTTTATGAAGTGGAGCTGCATGCAAGGCAAAGTCTTTCACAAAACGTCTATAATATGAACATAATCCGACAAAAGCCCTGACTTCTGTAGGATTTTGGGGTGTGGGCCATGAACAGACCTTTTCAACATTACGGGGATCAGGCTGGAGCCCCTGATTCGATACCACATGTCCTAGGAACACCACATGGTTTTGTGCAAAATGACACTTGCTAGGATTCAGCTTCAGTCCTGCCTTTTGAATCCGGGACAATACCTCACGCAGAGTCAACAGGTGATGCTCGAAGGTAGGACTGTACACCAGCACATCATCCAGGTAAACCATACACACCTGCCATGGCAACCCTCTCAACACCAACTCCATCATGCGTTGAAACGTAGCAGGAGCGTTGGTCAAGCCCATAGGCATCGAGCGCCATTGATAGAGGCCCCTGCCGGTGGAAAATGCTGTCTTTTCTCTGTCTTCTTCTGCCACCTCAACTTGCCAGTAACCATTTGCAAAGTCCAATGTGCTGAACCAGCAAGCGCCAGCCAATGCATCCAGTGTATCATCCACCCTGGGAACAGGATGAGAGTCTCGTATGGTGATACTGTTCAGGCGACGATAATCAATGCAAAACCTCCAGTCGCCATTCTTTTTCTTCACCAACACTACAGGTGAGGCCCACGGACTGCAGCTCTCCTCAATAACCCCCTGAGACAAAAGGGTCGCCACCTGGTTGTCAATCTCCTTTCTCTTCTCCGGTGAAGTTCTGTAAGCTTGTTGCCGAAGTGGGGCATGATTACCAGTTCTAATATGGTGTTTTACCAGTGAACATTTACCTGCCACAGTTTTCGATACATTAAAGATGTCCTGGAACTCTTCAAGTAATTCCATCAACTGGATCTTCTGATGCCCCTCAGCTGGAGATTCCCGTAATGACTCCATAATACGGTCTTTATTTGGCATCACTGCTTCAGCCACACAAAGAGGTTGTGGAAGTGACAGCACTTCGGTCTCGTTCCTTGAAAAAAACTCACCAAGGTGCATGCCTTTCTTCAACACCATGTCTTGATCTGTTGGATTCAAGATTCTTGCAGTGGTGACTCCATCTTTTACGTGAGTAACGGTATGAGCCACAACACATTCACATGTAGAAGGTAAGTTAGGAGATAGATACCCCACAAAGTCCATGTTCTTATCTCTACCCACAGCAGTAGAAACACTTACTGGCAGGAGTGTCTCACTGAGGGGAGGCAAAGTCACGTCCGATGATACTGAGACATTGCAACATAAAGGGATCAAGTCCTTGTCCTGCATAAGGGGGACGACCACATCCCATAACTGTAGTCTTTGATGGGTATAATCCAAAAGAGCGTGATTCAAAATAAGGAAGTCCAGTCCAAGTATTGCAGATTGGGATGACTCCCTTAGCACGTAAAACCTTTGTTGCCAAGAGTGCTCACCAATGCGCAGAGTCACAGTTATTGAGCCTAGTGTGTCCAGCATCTGTCCATTCACAGCATGAGCCACCACAACAGCAGTCTGTAGGGGTCGTTTGCGCAAAGAAGGAACTGACATGCGAAAATCTGCACTAATGAACGACTCAGTGGAGCCAGAGTCAACCAAAATGTTCATTTCAGTGCCCTCAACGCTGCCCCTGATATATGACGTGCAGCAGTGTTGCTCCCTGGAGGGTTGATGCAGGTCTCCATGTAACTCAGGGCCCCTGGTGACTGTAGCTGGTGTCTGGCCCACAACATCAGCTACTGAGCATTTCCCGACTGATTGCCCGCTTCTCCACTCCTGGGAGAAAGAAAACGCACACCTCCCCGTCTCGGAGTGTTTCCACCTGTCGCCTCTGGACTGCGCCGGCTGGGGGACCGGCCTCGGTCTCCAGCATTATACACTCTCTCCTGACTGGGTTCCCGGTTCCTTTCCCGCCAGCGCCGGTCGGACAAAGTTGACTGACAGTCCAATTCTCCACAAGTGCATCTACACCTTCGTCCACGGTTTGACCACTCACACTCTTTCCTGTTTGCCTGCCTTCTCAATCTGTCATTTTCCTCCATTATTTTCTTCATCTCCACTCTCATTTCCCTCATCTCATCCAGTAAACGATCCAATGATGACTGTGTACAAATAGAATTCACAGTACCAGCTGCTTGCAGAACAGGGGAGGAGCGTTGATAAGGGGTCCCGTAATCCATCTTTAAAGCTTCCCTGGCCATCTCGCACCTGGTCGCGATCATCAAAGCTTCTTCCAGATCTGTTGCCCCCTGTTCATGGCACTTTGCTCTTAAAGCCGGGTCAAGTCCAGCTAAGAACCGGCGGTACTTCTCCTCCCTCTGTGCCACCTGTCCATAGTTTGGGAATGCTTCATGCACGAGTCGACTAATGTCCGCAGCATAAACGTCCAAACTCTCACCAGGGGCACGCATCCGGGTGGACAGATTCGTTCTGAAGCGGTCCAGAAAGTAGCCATGACCAAACGCCTCCATCAATCTCGCCTTCACGGCCGCATAGTCCCTCTGCACTGCCCTCGGTAGGCTGTCCCACAGTAGGAAGGCAGCTTTCGTCAGTCGAGTTGGCAAAATGCGACTCAGTTCATCTTCACATTCCTGGTCATTATTCCCAACCAACGCACTCACGGCCACCTCATACTGTCGGACCCAGCATGGGAAGCCCTGCTCCTCGTCTCCGGCGAAGGGCGGGGGTAGTTCGATGCGAATGTTGCCTGAGTAGTTACGGTCACGGCGTTCGAACTTGGTGTCTGTTGAGTCGTCCACTTGTTCCCACATCTTCCTCAGGTCCAAGCTCTCGAACAACTAACGACCTGGCTACACACGGTATTTTTCTTCCACGTGCTGTCTGAAAACTTCACACGACCTACAGCGGTTAGCAGGTGCTAACTCTAACTTCCACACTGCTGCTTAAGCGACGAATTCTCACCCGCACGGGATCCCACCGCTGCCACCAATGTAGCCGAGCTGTTCTGCAGAAGAGGAATTTAGGACTCAAGAACTAGATAGTTTCATTGAACAGCGGCCCCGAACGTTGCCGCTCCCTTTATTGTCAACACCAATCAACCGTTCCACATTTCCGTTACCCCTCCAAAATAAAACGGACCCACGCGTAGCGACAGAGACAAACAACAAATATAACTCCTTACAGTGTCTAAAGTGATCATGTTTATGTTTATTATTTATGATCTTGGATGTGAAAATACACAGATATTCCGCAAAAATACTATAAATAATAGGCGATACTAATGATATATTTATTTAAATCAACTGTCAGCTATTACATCAGAATTATTTCTTTTATGGTCTAAGACACGATTCCATTTTGATCGCTATATTTGGCGCGACACTCTTTGAACACCAGAGGGCGCGCTTCACCACGCGCAGCTCACTGTAAAAGTTGGTTGGAAGTTTACTTTCAGTTTCGACTGGACGGAGGCGGAGACGAGGATCTGCATACGAGTCTCACCTGAATTTCCAGTTATCGTCGCCGGAGCTGTTCACACGCACTTTCCTGTCCCCGAATCATGAGACTTTATAAGGTGGACTTCATTAGTTCCACAATGGGGAAATTCAACATCGGGTCAAGATGAGACTTTTGGTTCTTCTGTTCCTCCTGGAGATCTACGCTGCTGCTGCAGGTAAATGCGCAACAAAGTCGCTTCATCATGTCAATGTTGGTCTGTTTGAGAGCTGTGCGGCGATAAATGGAGTTGGAGACTCCACAGAAACTCATTCTTCATGAACTCTTTACCTTTTCCACTGCTCTGCTCTCATTGGTCACAGCATTAGTCACTCAAATACCTTGACAAACATCTAAATAAAAATGCGTTTGTTATTCCAAAGTTATCACTTGGTGAAGTTGACGTTGAAGTGATCCGTTTATATATAAGATGGCTGCCGACGTGGGCAGCCATCTTAGAACAGGTATGATGATGCAAGAACACTCAGATTCAAGAGCTCATGTTGAGTAACTTTCATCTGTAAACTTAGAGAGTATTCACGTGTCATATTGTTGTTTTTTTAAGAATTCAAATCTTCAATTCCACATATGTGCCTCGTGGTTTGCGGATACAAATGTGCAGTTACACGTGTGCCTCTGACGCTTGGATGCTGAGAGTCTTGTGTTACGGGTATGTGCTTTTGCACCCATTTTACCTCTATACAAGTCGTGCTGCTCCTGCAATGCGTTGGATTCAATGGAGGACAGACGTGTCTACAGTGTTAAGACGGCTCTCATTCGAAGATGTATTCAAACGAGTTGAGGGAGTGCAATGAAAGACAGATGTATTTACATTAAAAAAATGGAAAAGGTTTGTTTAAACAATTGATCTGAGCGTATACATTCTTGTTGCTGTTATTGTTGACATGGTGTATTTGTATTTATCTACATTTTTGTTCAGACCTGACATTGTCAACTATTCCTATCATTGATATTCCTGTGGTTATTTTACCTTTATTAGTGCTGTTGTTGTCCAGTTGTTGCAATGTTTTTACCCCTCATTTAACAAATTACATCAATAATTCCAATACTGCAGTTGGGATTTAGTGTGCAATTCTGAGGGCTGGAGGGAGTTTGTTTTCTGCATTATTCACTAAACACAAGAATCATTCTCTCATCCAACCAACAGGAAATCTGATCAAATTAATACAAACACAGAAGACTGATTTATGTGATTGATTTTCGTGAGATAAACACAGTCATAGCCAGAAATGCAATGTGACTAATGATTGGCATGGTAGTGTTTTGGTTTCGTCCCTTGGTGATATCATCAGACGGACGATGACGTCATCATGTCAGCAGAGAAATGCTTTGGCTGTGACTCCTGGAGGATTTGACCTGTTGTCTCTTGTTTTCCACAGTGTTTCATTCACTCAGGTATTTTTACACTGGATCATCTGGAGTTCCAAACCTCCCTGAGTTCATGGCTGTTGGTTTGGTGGACGACGTTCAGATCCTTCACTACGACAGCAACAGCAGGAGAGTTGAACTCAAACAGGACTGGATGAAGCAAGTCATCGCTGATGATCCAAGTTATTTAGAGAGAGAGACAGGGAACTTCAATGGTGCACAGCAGGAGTTTAAGAACACTATTGGTGTTGTGAAACAACGATTCAACCAAACTGGAGGTTTGAATTTCTCTTTCTATCACACACATTCATTGTTATTACACCATTTTTGTGGGGACCTCTCATTGCCATCACCCTTTCCCCAGCCTCTCCCCCAAAACCTAACCATCCAGAACACATGGCTCACCTGATCCAGGACCAAACTGGAACCCAGTTATTTTGAAGTTTCAATCCTCAAATTGAGGCTTAAACTTGTGGAGACCGACCAAGTCCCCACAAGTATAAGTACAAGTTCACACTGATGTGATGATGAATCCAAACAGAGGAAACCTGAAGACCAGACCTGACCAGATGATCAGCAGACAACAATGTGGCTTCAGGTTCTCATCAGGAACAAGGTTCTCCTCTCAGCTGCAGTTTGGACCTTTGACCTTCCATTCTGCATGAAGGCTCAGATGTTTCCTGACTTCTGAACACCTGCTGAAGCAGAGGTGGAACAGAGGAAGACACCACCTGTTGCTCCTCAAAGAGCTTTGGGGAGACGTCAGGTTCAGATGCTGAGACTCCCAACTCACTGCTGCCTCCTAGTTTGTCAGGAAAGCAAGCAGGAACACGGGTCAGGTCAGAAGCCGTCACATGGTCCAAGAGCTTCTGTCTCAGGGTCACTAGTTCCCATCTCACTCCACTGTAAAGAGGCCCCACCTGACTTGCCATTGATTTCTCAGTGACATTAGAAACAGCTGCTGCTTCTAAACATCAGAGACTTGGACTGAACAAACACAGCAACATGAGACAGAATCCACTCAGTTTTCACTTCCTCAAAGAACCTCTGGATCTCTTGATCTTCACTGGTTCCACTGGAAGCTTCTCTCCCTCCCACCGAGTCCAAACATCCTCAACACTTGAGTTGATTTGGGGAGGTGAAGTGGAGGACTGAGTCAGGATGCTGCTGTGAGCTTCTGCTTGTTCAGTGAAAACCTCTCAGCAACAGAAGAAGGAGCCTTGGTTTAGCGAGAGAGACGAGGGAAAGCATGATGTCAGTGGGATGTTCCCCAAAAGTTAGTCACACTAACTTGCGTGTGTTGATAATAGCTCTCACTCTGCTGCTCTTCTCTCTCAGGGGTTCACACGTATCAGAGGATGTATGGCTGTGAGTGGGACGATGAGACCAGAGAGGTCAGAGGTTATTATCAGGATGCTTATGATGGAGAAGACCTCATCGCGTTTGACCTGAAGACTCTGACATGGACCGCTGCAAGTCCACAGGCTGTCATCACCAAACACAAGTGGGACAGTTATGAGGGTAGAAACAAATATTGGCAGAACTACCTGACGCAGTACTGTCCTGAGTGGCTGAAGAAGTATCTGAACTACGGCAAGAGCCGCCTGCTGAGAACAGGTAGGTCACATGACCTGAGGCTTCACTGCCTCTTCCTCTCCTGACTCTCCAAACATGAATGTGCTTGTGACTGCCTTCCTGTCTGTGTGTGTCCGTGATGGACTGCTGCGGGAGCCTGTTCCCCTTGCTGGCTGGGACCAGTGTTTGACAATGGGAAGCAAAGACTTTCTCTCTGACTCCAACTCAGTCTGGACTTTCCTCCTTCAGATCACTGCTGCATGACTTTCTTTTCTTGTCTTCAGTCGTCACTGAACGTTGACACGTGAGTCTCTGGAGATGTTTCTTCACTCATGTGTTTCTGAGCAGACTGAGTCCCAGGCAAAGACAGCAGTGGCACTTTCAGAGCCACTGAAGCAGCACAACACAACACTCTCCATCACCGTCTGACTTCACACCTCAGTGCAGCACTTTTCACACACCACACACTGACACACAACTTCAGTCCACAAGATTGTGAGGCAGAGAATCTTCAGAGCATGACTCAGCAACAATATGAAGAAGGTCCTGGTGTCACTGGTGTAGAGAACTCGTCTGAGCCTGGATCTTCTGTCTTCACCAGAGCTTCCAAGAGTGGCTCTCCTCCAGAAGAAGCCCACCTCTCCAATCGTCTGCCACGCCACAGGTTTCTTCCCCGCAGGAGCCATGTTGTTCTGGACCAAAGACGGAGAGGAGCTTTACGAAGACGTGGACGTGGAAGAGGTTCTTCCCAACCCTGACGGAACCTTCCAGATGAGGGCCGAGCTCAGACTGTCGGACCCGTCCGTGGACTGGGGAAACTACAGCTGTGTGTTCCAGCTGGCTGGTGTGATGGAGGACGTGGTGACCCCGTTGAGGAAAGAAGACATCTGGACCAACAGTAAGGTTCATCCATCTTTGTTCTCAGCAGGTCACATGGTCTCACCGTAGACGTGAAGAGCTGAGTCTGGAGAGCAGCAGGACTTCCTCATTCTAGCTCAGGACCAGTTCCACCTCCTCATTTAGGGGGTCTTCTTAGTGTCCCAGCACCTTCTCCAAGTGTGTTGTGTGACTGAAGATGAATGTTGTCCAGCTGTTGGAGTGTGTTGCTTTCATCACAGACTTGATCGGAAACCTGGATCTGGACTGAGCCTCCCACATTGTTTCAACCTTCATGTCCAAAGTCTTTCACCTTGTGACCTGTGTGAAGCCACACTCTGACGTGGTGATGCTGTTTTGTCATTGTGTCTCCAGGAGAGCCCGACCTGAACCTGGGGCTCATCGTCGGAGCTGTGGTGGCAGCTGTGGTCGTACTTGGTCTGATGGTTGCTGAGTTCTTCGTCTACAGAAGAAGAAGAACTGGTGAGGAGTCACACACAGATGAGTTTATTGGAGCATCATAGAGAGACACAACATGACACTGGAACACAAAGATGGGAGGCAAAGATCACAGCAGTTTGAATGGACAGCAGGGGGCGATCACACTGTCAAGGTGTTCTTGGAACTTCTCTCTTCCTTTGTTGGCCTCAGGGTTTGATGTGGACTCAGATGATCTCAGTTTTTCATGTTTGGAATCAGGTTGAAAATCTTCACAACAGACACAAATTCAAACTTAGCTCAGCAGTTCGTGAAGCGTCAACAATGTAACTATTTTAGCTTAGCACTAGCGATTAGCATTTGAATAAATAATAAAATATTGCAATGTATATTGCAACATTGAGTTTGAACTAACTTAAAATCCCACTTTAGCATTAGCATGCTATCAAGCATGGCACAAGAGTCACAAAGCAAGATACCATTTAAGGTAAATTATTTTCTTAGCTACTCAAATTTTCAGGGGGCGGGGCTACTGTGCATTTCTACCAACCAATACTGACGTCTGTCACACAACACACAAACAGCAGAACATATTCACATTAAAGTGCTAGCGAACACATTATATAATTCTTAACTACAGCATGTGAAGAGCTCAGATGTTTTGAAGGTGTGTCATACACTAAAGGAAGGAAATTGTCTGAACGTAATCACAACATCACAAGAAATGGAATTTGACTGCCAATAATGAACGTATCAGACGTCACCACTTGTCGGAGGAAATGCCCACTAGCTCCGCCTCCAGAGAACCAGAGTAGGCGGGAAAATAATGGAGCTCCACCAGAACAGTGCTGAAGTTGCTGGAACCTTCACCAGTCTTGTGAGTCCTGTCATGTTCCTGACAGTAACCAGCCCGTTGTTCTTCTCATTCCAGCCAAAGCTCCTCCATCTTGTAAGTACAGCTGCTTCACTGTCATCACCACCATCCACTGATCCTCCTTGACTGCAGTGATGGTTCCTGTGTGATCAGGCTGTGAGCTCAGATCAACTCTCTTGTTTCAGCCAACAACATCTTTATGGGGGAGCTGCTCCCAGCGGCAGACATCCGCAGATACTGGCACGAGGTAAGTGAGCTCTCGTGGACCTTTGAGCTTCAGGTTCAGTCAAGAACAGTGGTGTAAACTTGTTTTTTTGTAACCCATCCCAGACTGATGAATCATGGAACGATGTCATTCTCAATACAACACGTCCTCAGCATTATACTCACCGACTGCAATATTGTACGTGTGAAAAACATCGACATCAGCTGTAGGTCCAAGATGTTGTCCATCAGATTAGACTCAGGATTCTGGGGGGAGTTCAGAATCACAGAGAGAAGATAGCTATCAGTAAAAGTTTGGCTGTAAAAGTAGAGAGTTGTTCAAAACTGCTGAAAATGCCATCAATGAAAGACCATTGAATTCCTGTGGTCCCTTTCTGTGCCCTTCATGAAAGGCCCCATCAATGACAGAGGGTCTAAAGTGAGGATTTCAATAACTGTTCCAGATGGCACCAGATGTTCCCTGTGTGGCTCACAGTCAGATATGTTATTTGAAGGGAGCGGAAAAGCCAAAGACATTAAGGCTGGTGGAGGTGTGTTTTTCACAGTGTTCTGCTCCAGTTGAACCCACATGGGACGTTCAGTTATTGAAGTATGACCAGTGTGTGATACACCGTAAAGTAGCAGCCCAATAGCAAGAGCAGAAGTGGGGTAAACCCATGGCCCCCATTAGTTTCGACTTTAGAAGGTGGAGTGTAGCAAGTCTGGGTGCTTCACCCCTCCGTATGTTGGATGAAACAACAGAGTCTAACACGTCAACAAATGTTTGGATTTAAACACTGTCATGGCTTGAAAAAGATCGATACATTTTGGAAGAATGTGAATTTTTATTGAATCACTTTTCCCTGTTAAGGTTGAATATATCAAGGTTTAAAGAGTTTGAGCATATTGTGTTTCCTGGTGACTGTAATGCCGAGATGAGGAACTGATTTTTGAATATTTTGAAGTCAAAACTGTCTTTGATCACCAGTAGTTGGGATTAGTTCTCTTGTGCAAATGAAGCTTAGAACCTGGGGGTATTTTTATAGTTTTAATGTTCAGATGGATTGTATATTATCTATTGTCTTCTCCCTGTCTGCTGCTTAACCAATATTGTATTTCCCCATGTTGGGATGAATAAAGTCTATGTCTGTCTAAAGAGAAACTTTGTACTCAGTTCCTTTCCTCCATATTCCTGTGATATAGTGTCTATTAATCCAAAATATATTAAAAAGCTTCGGTGTGTGGACGTACGTGAGGCGGCTGTTAATAAACCCAGTTTGACCTGAACCCTCAGGGGTCCAGCGTTTTGATTTTTACCTTTGTATTCAAGCTTTGTACGCATTGTACCAAAAATCACTCACAAAAGGAAACAAATCAGAGTATGGAAAACAAAGTGATATTTTGCCATTTATACAATAAAAATGTAGGATATGCAAAATCCAAATTTTTATTTCACTACTTTATTGCAAGACATCCAACTACAAGACACAAGGTAACCAAGTCTCAATGTGTAACGTCTCCTGTTGGCAGTAGGCAGTAGCTGCACCTAAGTGCACCGTACCGTACCGTTTCTGCACCAAAGACAAAACAATCTCGAAAACTCTAAAAAATCTTCTAAATCTCTAAAGAATCTATCATAAGCATGGTTTAGACTTTCTTTATTGTCATTGCACAAAACATATTACTATATGATGGCAACGAAATGTTGGTCTGACAAAACGAAACGTCCAAAGATAAATAGATAAATAATAATAATCATAGATAAGTGCTAGTCCAGAGATGTACAACTAAACAAATAAACAGTATTGCAGCTACTGTCCAATGTTCAGCAACCTGACAGCACCAGGAACAAAACTGTTCCTGAATCTGGTGGTTCTGCATCGGATGCTACGGAACCGTCTGCCGGATGGCAGGAGGGAGAACAGTGCATAGTTTGGATGAGTAGAGTCCGCGATGATCCTTTGTACCCTGGATAAGCAGCGAACATCTGCTATATCCTTGATGGCAGGGAGCGGGGTCCCGATGATTTTCTCCGCTGTCCTCACCACCCTCTGCAGAGACTTCCAGTCTGATGCACTGCAGCTCCCAGACCAGACGGAGATGCAGCTGGTCAGCAGGCTCTTGATTGTCCCTCTGTAGAAGGTGGTCAGGATGGGGGGGGGAAGCTCTTCTCATCCGCCTCAGGAAGTGCAGACGCTGCTGTGCCTTCTTTGCCAGGGAGGAGGTGTGGAGTGACCAGCCAAGATCGTCTGTGATGTGCACACCCAGGTATTTGGTTGTACTCACCACTTCCACAGCCCTGTCGTTGATGTAAAGAGGGGCATGGCTGTGTCTTGATCTCCCGAAGTCCACGACAATCTCCTTTGTCTTGTCGAGATTCAGGGCCAGATTGTTCGTCTCACACCAGTCCACCAGATGTTGCACCTCCTCCCTGTAGGCCAGTTCATCATTGTCCTGGAGGAGACCCACAACCATTGTGTCGTCCGCGTACTTCAGGATGTGGTTGCTGCTATACTTGGGGCGACAATTGTAGTTCAGCAGAGTGAACAGCAGTGGGCTGAGGACACATCCCTGAGGGGAGCCGATGTTCTGGGAGATGACACTTGACGTGTTACTTCCTACTCGGACAGACTGGGTTCTGTTGGTGAGAAAGACCAGCAGCCAGTTGCACATGGAGGTCTCCACTCCTAGTTGCTCCAATTTATGTACCAGGTCCTGTGGGATGATGGTATTAAAAGCTGAGCTGAAGTCCAGGAGCAGCATCCGAACCAGAGCGTTCTTCTTCTCTAGGTACTCCAGGCTCAGGTGGAGAGCAGTAGAGATGGCGTCCTCAGTGGAGCGGTTCGGCTGGTACGCAAACTGGAACGGGTCGAATGATGCGGGGAGTATGGAGACGATGTGGTCCTTCACCACCCTCTCGAAGCACTTCATGATGGTTTAACCCGACCTATCAAGATGATTAAAATATTCTTAATTAAATAAAAAAAATAATTTAATTAAAAAATGATTAAAAAATGGAACATAGTTTTGAATCCGCATTTCAACACAATTTGCAAGGCTCCTTTTGTTGCTCCCTTTACCTGGTGATCTCTGCGCGTTGGTGGACCCTGCAGGGTCAATGCTGTCATCAACAGCAGACACTAGTTCAAAGTAGTGTCTGTACTTTCAGTGAGGAAGGTGCACCTCTCTCCTCACTCCGGTTGTTTATGGTTTATAGTGTTCATGGTGACAGCATTTTCAGACGCCGTGTCCAGGACAGCATCAAAGCAGATCGACAAGAGGTAGAGAGAGGTAGTCTCTGTTGAAGTTTTCATTCGTTTGATGGAAGAAAATATCTTCTTTCTATTGAGCAGGTGATGTGATTTGGACATTCCAGCTCAACATAGGTACAGCGCAACCTATATCTCGATATTTTTCACAAGAAAGATTCACCTTGTTTAATAATTTCACTGCACAGATGAGAGGATATACGCTTCCTCCTGTACTTCCTCATGTCTGTTGTTGGACCTTGGTCACACACTTGGACCTTGGAATGTTTCCGACATGAGACTTGGTGACTCCAGTCTCTGACTCATGGGATCAAGATGATACATTTGGTTTTTCTGTTTTTCTTGGAGATCCACACTGCTGCTGCAGGTAAGTGCGCTTCATCATTTCAATGTTGGTCTGCTTCTTTTGAGCCTTGATGTGTCGATGCTGGAAGGAATTCATTGGGTTTTCTTTTGCTTTTACTTTCACTTATAACGGCAGGCAGTTGTGCCTTTTTTTCTTCAGTAATCAAACTTCACATACTAATATAGAACTGTAAGACTTAAAAATGTACATGTTTTTATTACAAAGTTATCACTTGCTAAAGTACGCAAAGTGGTTGCCTCGCTTGAAGCTATGCGTTTATAGATAGTTGGGTGAGTTCCAGTTGACCCTTGGCCGCTCAGACCTGATCCACGGTTGACAACTTTATCTCCCTTTGGTGTGACGTGCCTACCGGGCGGCCATCTTGGTACAGGTTGAGCAACTCCTGCAATGCATTGGAGTCAATGGAGGACAGACGTGTCTACAGTGTTTAAGTGATCTCAGATGGCTCTCATGCCAATACGTATTCAAACATATTGTTGTTGAGGGAGCGCAATGAAAGACAGATATATTTACATCAAAAAGAACCCAGGAAAGGTTTGTTTGTGGCCATGGCTGTATTTCAACAATTGACCTGAGGGTAAACATTGCATTTGATTATTGTTGTTGACTTTATTGTTGACATGGTGTATTTGTATTTATTTACATTTGAGTTCAGACCTTACATGATCATCACATTCCTGTTATGATTTTACCTTTATTAGTGCTGTTATTGTCGAGTTGTTGCAATGTTTTTACCTCTATTTTACCAACTTATTTAAATATTTCCAATTGCAGTTGATTTAGAGTTTAACATCATCATGTCAGCAGAGAAATGCTTTGGCTGTGACACCTCGAACATTTGACATGTTGTCTGTTGTTTTCCACAGCGTTTCATTCACTCAGGAATTTTTATACCGCATCATCTGGAGTTCCAAACTTCCCTGAGTTCATGGCTGTTGGTTTGGTGGACGACGTTCAGTACATTCATTACGACAGCAACAGCAGGAGAGTTGAACTCAAACAGGACTGGATGAAACAAGTCATCGCTGATGATCCAAGTTATTTAAGGAGAGAGAGTGAGAGCTTCTTCAGTCACCAGCAGGCCTTAAAGAACAACATTCAAGTTGTGAAACAACGATTCAACCAAACTGGAGGTTAGAATTTCTCACAACAGGGACAGACATGCAGACATGTGGAAGAAAAGAATAATTTACGGACTGGATAAAAAAAAAAAAAAATCAAGCTCACACACATAGACACAGTGGCAGGTCTTCCATGGTGGCACAGGGGTCCCCCTGACCCTCCAACATCTGATTGGCCACCCTGTGTGCACCCCCAATGGTCATTGACTCGGAAATGCCAATCATTTCTGCTTCCTCTCTTCACCCAAGTGTCCAGAGCATACGGCCGCCGGTCACTTGTGAGCTCCCCGATGTTCGAACATGGTGTTTGTGATGGACAAACCACGGCTATCACAGAAGTCCAACAACAAACAGCCATTCGGGTTGAGATCAGGCAGACCGTTGTGACGTGTGCTTTGACATCTCCCAAAAAGACAATGGAATCCCCCAACAGCATCCCACACAAGACCTCCAAGAAGGTTGAATACTCCAAACTACTGTTCGGCGCATATGCACCAACATCAGTCAGAGCTTTGCCTCCCTTAGCCACAGAGAGGCGACTCTCGAGTCCACTGGAGAGAACTCCCACTGACAGGTGCTCAGCCGGGGACTTGTGAGCATCCCCACACCTGCCTGGGTGTCACACCTCGAGCAACTGTAACCAGATCCAACTGGTTACTGACCTCACTGGGAGGTTCCACGTCCCTTGGGGCCAGCTGATGAAGCCCAGGCCCCGTACGCAGATGTACCCCTCTTGCACTACCCAAATATATATATATGTATATATATTAGAGCTGTCATCTTAACGCGTTAATTTGAATAATTAATTATGCCGCAATTTAATGCGTAAAAAAATGTAACTCGATTAAATATGAGTATCAACGGTTCTTCAATTTGCCTCATTTAGAGGCGTGTTATACTTCTGTTATTTATTTTTTAATTGCTATATTGAGCTTAAGTTTTTTTAAATTATGATTATTATTAATATTAATATCATTGTTGTTATTATTAGTAACAGTAATAATTTATATATTGTTGTTATTATTCTTTTTTATTTTATTTTTTCTTTATATGTTTATTTATTTTTGTTAGTATTTATCTGATATTTATTTATTTTGAACATATAGTTTTTGTTTTGGAAACCAGAGGCCTCAGACCAAAATTTTGTTGCCATAATACAGTGATATGCTTTTGTGCAATGACAATAAAGAAAGTCTAAGTCTATTAGTGCCTATTTGTGACAGCCTTATTTTATTTCAGAATTTTATTTATTTAAGTTAAGTTTATCGCAGTATTTGTATTACATTTTTGAAAACAGCTTTATTTTATCTATTTAACTGTATTGCTGTTTGTTCTACATTCTTGAACCATGCACCTGGCCTCACTGGTTTGCGGATGTGCTTGACCTTTACTTTTGTATTTCAATCGTGAAGCACAGTTCACCAATAAAAAAATGGATTTCTAGTCTTCTCTTTTTAGTGTATTCAATTGACTAGTCATGCACTACAATTTTTTAATATCCTAGAACTCAAATTCTTTATCAGGAGACCTTTAGCAGACATGACATAAAAATGCGAATAATTTGATTAATTAATTACAAAATCCTTTGAGGCTGAGTGTGTGTTTCATTCTCAGGTGTTCACCTTGTTCAGTTCATGTACGGCTGTGAGTGGGACGATGAGACTGAAGAGGTCAGAGGTTATGAGCAGTATGCTTATGATGGAGAAGACTTCCTTGCGTTCGACCTGAAGACTCTGACATGGATCGCTCCAAACCCTCAGGCCATCATCACCAAACAAAAGTTGGACAGTAATGGTGGTTTAAACACATATCTCCGGCACTACTACACCCAGTACTGTCCTGAGTGGCTGAAGAAGTATCTGAACTACGGCAAGAGCCGCCTGCTGAGAACAGGTAGGTCACATGACCTGAGGCTTCACTGCCTCTTCCTCTCCTGACTCTCCAAACATGAATGTGCTTGTGACTGCCTTCCTGTCTGTGTGTGTCCGTGATGGACTGCTGCGGGAGCCTGTTCCCCTTGCTGGCTGGGACCAGTGTTTGACAATGGGAAGCAAAGACTTTGTCTCTCTGACTCCACCTCAGTCTGGACTTTCCTCCTTCAGATCACTGCTGCATGACTTTCTTTTCTTGTCTTCAGTCGTCACTGAACGTTGACATGTGACTCTCTGGAGATGTTTCTTCACTCATGGGTTTCTGACCAGACTGAGACCCAGGCAAAGACAGCAGTGGCACTTTCAGAGCCACTGAAGCAGCACAACACAACACTCTCCATCACCGTCTGACTTCACAGCTCAGTGCACACACCACACACTGACACACAACTTCAGTCCACAAGATTGTGAGGCAGAGAATCTTCAGAGCGTGACTCAGCAACAATATGAAGAAGGTCCTGGTGTCACTGGTGTAGAGAACTCATCTGAGCCTGGATCTTCTGTCTTCACCAGAGCTTCCAAGAGTGGCTCTCCTCCAGAAGAAGCCCACCTCTCCAATCGTCTGCCACGCCACAGGTTTCTTCCCCGCAAGAGCCATGTTGTTCTGGACCAAAGATGGAGAGGAGCTGCACGAAGACGTGGACATGGGAGAAGTTCTTCCCAACCCTGACGGAACCTTCCAGATGTGGGCTGAGCTCAGACTGTCGGACCCGTCCGTGGACTGGGGGAATTACAGCTGTGTGTTCCAGCTGGCTGGTGTGATGGAGGACGTGGTGACCCCGCTGAGGAAAGAAGACATCTGGACCAACAGTAAGGTTCCTCCATCTTTGTTCTCAGCAGGTCACATGGTCTCACCGTAGAAGTGAAGAGCTGAGTCTGGAGAGCAGCAGGACTTCCTCATTCTAGCTCAGGACCAGTTCCACCTCCTCATTTAGGGGGTCTTCTTAGTGTCCCAGCACCTTCTCCAAGTGTGTTGTGTGACTGAAGATGAATGTTGTCCAGCTGTTGGAGTGTGTTGCTTTCATCACAGACTTGATCAGAAACCTGGATCTTGACTGAGCCTCCCACATTGTTTCAACCTTCATGTCCAAAGTCTTTCACCTTGTGACCTGTGTGAAGCCACACTCTGACATGGTGATGCTGTTTTGTCATAGTGCCTCCAGGAGAGTCCGACCTGAACCTGGGGCTCATCGTCGGAGCTGTGGTGGCAGCTGTGGTCGTACTTGGTCTGATGGTTGCTGGGTTCTTCGTCTACAGAAGAAGAAGAACTGGTGAGGAGTCACACACAGATGAGTTTATTGGAGCATCATAGAGAGACACAACATGACACTGGAACACAAAGATGGGAGGCAAAGATCACAGCAGTTTGAATGGACAGCAGGGGGCGATCACACTGTCAAGGTGTTCTTGGAACTTCTCTCTTCCTTTGTTGGCCTCAGGGTTTGATGCAGACTCTGATGATCTCAGTGCATGCAGCACTGAGAGAAGACAATATTTACTGTACAGTGTATTAGTGAGATCAGCAAGTCGATGGCTGAAGCCTCACGCTGCTCTCATCGTCTGTTGGATTTATCTAAAGTTACAGTTGATGATGTGTTGAGCATAAATATAAATGATGTGAATTCACCTTAAATCTGAATATCAGCATCAGAACTATATTTTTTTAACCCGAACATGTTGCTGAGAGCAGTTTCCCTCAGTTGTTTCATGAGTTTTGCGACAGAAGCTTCAAGCCCCGCCTCCACAGCCGGGCGGCGCTAGAGGCAGCTGCCTGTTAGAGCCCACGTCTACAACCTGATTCCAGCGTTCCAAGTCTCCAGTCAGCCATGTTTTCCAGCCCCCTGACACCCATGTATCACAGCGAGCCATGTATCACGAGTGCTCTGCCACTGATGTCACAACATGGCGGGGGTTTTCCAGCTTCTGCTCCACACTGCTTTAGAGTCACATTTTCATTAGATGGCAAAATTACAAGAAGTCACTATGGTGTCACCTGAAAGGAGCCCAGTTAGGAAGCAAGTCACAGCATCGCTCTCCCACTGAAGACCATTAGTAATCATGTTAGTAACCAGCCTGTTGTTCTTCTCATTCCAGCCAAAGCTCCTCCATCTTGTAAGTACAGCTGCTTCACTGTCATCACCACCATCCACTGATCCTCCTTGACTGCAGTGATGGTTCCTGTGTGATCAGGCTGTGAGCTCAGATCAACTCTCTTGTTTCAGCCAACAACACCCCTGAGGAGGATCTGACGGAGACACGCCCTCCTGCTCCAGGTAAGTGAGCTCTCATGGACCTTTGAGCTTCAGCTTCAGTCAGGACCTTCATCTTGTGACGTGTGAGTGAGAGACACACAACTGCTGAGGTCAGCAGGTGTTGACTGAGATGCCAGTGATGGTCAGAGTGAGCAGAGAGGAGCTGAGAGAACATGGAGAAGGTGAGAGGAGGAGACAGAATCAGAATCAACTTTATTGTCATGGAAAGTGCATCGGAATGAACAAAATAAAATAAACAACAAGGGCTGATCACAAGAAGCAGCTCCTGTGACGGGAGGTTCTGGTCTGGATGGACCGTAGCCTCCTGCCAGAGGGAAGTGGAACAAACAGCCCATGACCAGGGTGAGAAGGGTCGGCTCTGATCCCATCTGCACGTCTCTGGGTGTTGGAGACATACAGGTCATGAAGAGGTGGCGGGCTACAACCCAACACTTTCTCAGCAGAACGTACGATGCGCTGCAGTCTGCACTTGTCCCTGGAGGTGGTGCTGCTGTACCACACGGTGATAGAGGAGGTGAGGATGGACTGGATGATGGCTGTGTAGAACTCCACCAGCAACTTTGTCGGCAGTCGTAGTTTTCGAGAAGAACATTCCTTGGCTGGAGCTGCAGCAGTTGGTACAGGGAAAAGAGCCATGTCACGTGTCGGCACAATGTTGAGGGTCCGAGTGACAGTCATCCCCAGCCGCACACGCTGGCTCCGGCTGGTCAGGAAGTCTGTCATCCATCTGCAGAGGGAGTCAGGCACGTCCAGCTGGTGAAGCTTGTCTTCAAGCAGAGCTGGATGAATTGTGTTAAAGGCAGAGCTGAAGACCACAAACAGGATCCTGGCATAGGTTCCTGGGGAGTCCAGATGCTGCAGAACAAAATGAAGGGCCTGGTTCACTGCATCGCCCACAGATCTGTTGGCTCTGTAGGCAAACTGCAATGAGTCCAGGTGAGAAGCAGTGATGGACTTCAGGTGAGAGAGAACCAGGCGCTCAAAGGACTTCATGACCACAGACGTCAGTGCCACCGGTCTGTAGTCATTCAGTCCTGTGACACTGGCCTTCTTGGGAACAGGGATGATAGTGGAGGACTTAAAGCAGGCAGGAACATGACAGGACACCAAGAAAGCATTGAAGATGTCCGTGAACACTGGAGCCAGCTCAGCAGCACAATGCTTCAGGATGGCAGGGGAAACTCTGTCCGGACCCGCAGCCTTCCGAAGGTTCAGCTTCCTGAACTGAGTGAGCACGTCCTGCTCCATGATGTCAAGAGAAGGAGGGGGGAGGTGAGGGGGTGGCTCATCAAAAGTGACTGTGATCGACTTTGCTGTCTCAGTGACATCGTTTGTCTTAGTTGCGTCACTAAGAGACAGCACAGTCTTTTGTTGCAAGGTGGAACATGGGGGTGGAGAGACCACAGAGGTGTTGAGGCAACATGGCTGCTCGAAGTTCCAAGTAAACGTTGTTCAAGTCCTGTGCAAGAGCGAGGTTGTTCAGGGTCGGGGGGTCACGTGGCTTCCCTCTCCTCCTCAGTATCTTCCGCCCAGCCATAAAGTGGACTAACTCCGAAAATGACACCAAAAATACTGGTAGTCAGTCAAACGGAGTCATAGCCCTGATATTCATCATCCCGTGTGGAAGAACTTGCGGATGCTCCATCAAAACACAGGCACGATAATTCCAGGCCAGCCTTCATCTGCACCATCTTGAAACATGAACAAGTTCACTGAGAAAAGAAGACTGTTTTTTCTCCTCAGTTTCTGGAAGCCATTGCAGCTGAGAGTGAGGAGCTCACATTGTTTCCTCTGTTTCAGATCCCACTACTTCTTATCGACTGTTGCTTCTCCAAGATGGAGGTCAGGCTGAGTGACATGTGTGTGGTGAGGAAGTCTTCCCTTCATTCATGGTGACTTCTTCTCCAGCTGAGTGAGGGTCGTGTGATGCTGGAGCAGGAATATTTCACCCATGAACAACAAGACTGTTTCCTCTGCTTCCTCCAGTTGTTCAGTCCAGATTCTCTCTCTTCCTTCCCAGAGTGAGTCACTTGGATGACGTCACCCTCCCTGATCCATCACCTGGAGCCTCCATCTGTGATCAACTCAGCTCCAGGGGTTTGGATTCTTGTCGTGCAGCAGTGAACTTGAGCCGAGCTTCAGCTGGTGAAGAAACGTCCTTTTCTGTGTGAAACTGTCCCAAGGTCAGGGTCAAAGAAAGGTCCACTTGTGCCGTGCCCTCACTTGCTGAGGGAGGCGGAGCAATGGACTTGGATACAGACCAACTTGACAACCACCTGTCACCCACCCTGATGGGGGCGGGGCTCCCCCGGAGATTGACTTTGAGACGTGTGTATGAAGCTCTCTCTCCATGTTCACATCTGTCTGGATGTTAGTGGAAGTTGATGGATGGTTCCCCCAAGTGTCCTGCAGCTCTCAGCAGTGAGGCCTCAGAGTCAAACCAGAGTGTGATGTTGAACCAGCCTCAGGCTTCAGGCTTCATCTGGGACCAGATCTGGACACCAGTTATGATGAAACACACTTGGCTGTGGATTATCACTCTCTGGAGTGAACAGGTTTCATGAGATATTCTTATATTGAGCTGAAACTAACATGCAGCAGCAAAGAACTCAGTTTTCTGTTTTTTTTGCCATGCCGTGGCGCTGTGGAGACGGCTGCCTCTCCAGTGGCTCTTCAGTTTTTAGCTCTTTTAACCTTTTTTAACTTCTTCTCATCTACTTTCTTCACTCTCCCAGTGGAGTGATTGTGTCTTTTATGTATCCTATGGATACTTCAGACTTTTTAACGAAAACAAGAGCCAGTTTCCTCACCTATTCACGCGAGGACCTGCTGGCTCTGCAAACAAAGGGACGAGCCGGGATACGACATCGCATCCCGGTGGAGCTGAGGAGGAGACCTCGGGGCTGCAAGGCTGGCGCTAAGCTAAAGACCGAGCGAACGGAGAATCGGAGGCGCTACAAGCCATCAATTCCCTCCGTCATCATGGGGAATGTGAACTCGCTGCCGAATAAGATCGATGAGCTGTCCGCACTGAACAACCAGCGGATCTACCGGGAAAGCAGCCTGTTCATCTTCACGGAGACAGGGCTAAACCACCACGTTCCGGATGCTAACGTTGACCTGCCTGGATTCACTGCTGCGAGAGCCGACAGAGACACTAAGGCAAGCGGGAAAAGCAAAGGAGGGGGTCTCATCATGTATGTGAACAACCGCTGGTGTAACCCAGGATATATCTCCGTGACCTCGAGCTACTAGCTGTTAGCCTGCGGCCATATAATCTGCCGAGGGAGTTTAGTCACGTGATCGTGGGGACTTTAATCATGCAACTTTGGACTCTACTTTGGCTGCTTTTATCAAGCGTCCTTTTCTACACCGTGGTGTGCTGGGGGGGGAAGGACACTTCCAGACTCTACTCTACAACTCCTCACTTGGGGGGAGGAAGTTTTTTTAATCTTATTTTATTTTCAATTTTATTTTTACTTTTAGGTTATTAGTATTATTCTTTTATTTTATTTGTATTTTTTTTATTCTCTGTGTGATGCCCTTCCTGACTGCATGCCCTTTCTTGCCTCTATTGCTGCCGGAAATGTAAATTTCCTGGAGGGAGTCATCCCAAAGGGATCAATAAAGTCTAGTCTAAGTCTAAGTCTAACTTGTCCTTATATTTGCGGTGGCTTGAAAAAATAATGATCAGGTGTTGACCTAATGATTAAACAGAGCCTACCTGTGTGTAATCTAACCTTAGCATAAATACAGCTGTTCTGTGACAGCCTCAAACGTTGCTAAGAGGACACCGGTCAGTGAACAGCATCATGAAGTCCAAGGAACACAACAAGTCAGAGATCAAGTTGGGGAGAGGTTTACAGCAGGGTGGTGGCAACATCATGTTGTGGGGCTGCTTTTCTTCAGCGGGGACAGGGAAGCTGGTCAGAGTTGATGGGAGGATGGATGGAGCCACATACTGGACAATCCTGGAAGAAAACCTGCTGGAATCTGCAAAAGCCTTGAGAATGGGGTGGAAGTTCACCTTCCAGCAGGACAACGACCCTAAACGTAAAGCCAGAGCTACAGTGGAATGGTTTAAAACAAAACATATTCCTGTGTTAGAATGACCCAGTCAAAGTCCAGACCTAAATCCTATTGAGAATCTGAGGCAAGATCTGAAAACTGCTGTTCACAAATGCTCTCCATCTAATCTTGCTAAGCTTGAGCTGTTCTGCGAAGAAGAATGGGCAAAAATCCAGTCTCTCGATGTGCAAAGCTGGTAGAGACATACCCCAAAAGACTTGCAGCTGTATTGCAGCGAAAGGAGGTTCCACCAAGTATTGACACAGGGGGCTGAATACTTTTGCACGCCACATTTTTCAGTTTTTTATTTTTAAGAAATTTTGAAAGTCATGTATAATTTTCCTTCTACTTCACAATTGTGTGTCTCTTTATGTTGATCTTTCATCTAAAATGCCAATAAAATATATTTATGTTTGTGGTCGGAATGTGACAAAATGTGGGATAGTTCAAGGTGTATGAATAGTTTTTCAACCCACTGTAAGTGGTAAGAATAAATGTAAGTAAAATGTAAAAGTAAATATAAAAAAATGCATAAATGTGAGTAAATATAAAAGTAAGTAAAATCTCAGAATCACATCAGAAAAACCAAGCCCCTTAGGGTTTAAAGTAAATTATCATACAAGAGAAGTCACTGAAACACACAAAATCTTTTGAATAACAATGGCATTATATTTTGTGTTACCCTCTGAAGAGCCTTCAGGTGAGAAGTGTCATCGTGTGCTCAGCTTAGGAAGCGGCATGGTGTCAACGTCATGGTGACCAGGTGATGCGGAGGTGAGGACAGGCGGTTTGGCGTCATCTAGTGGTGATTCTTGGTGTTGCTTCGCCCTGGATCTTGTCACCACTCCTGCAGGGATGTCGTGTAGGGGAGCGATAGGAGGAGCTCCTTGAATTGGGGTTGGACAGCAGTGGGTGGAGCGATCGGCAATGGAGCCGCAACATGGTGCCTTTTGTGTGGCAGAGACACTTGGATGAAGACCAGAGAAGCATTCATCAGTTTGCAGTCCCTCACACTTTCCCTGCATTTCAGCACATTTTTCACACTTTGGGCCTGTTTTATTTTCTTTGGCCTCTCTACACTGAGCCTCTTCCATCCACATTTTAAAAGATTTCTGGTGTTTCTCAAACTCACACTTCCCATTTCAATTTTCTTTTGTTTTTACTCATTTTCTCAACTTTTCCATTCTGTCTGTTTCTCAACATTTACAATTCATTCACACTCAATGTACCGTTCTCAGGAAACCCAAGATTATTCACCCATTCACACACACACTCCAAACATTCATCCCTGTATTTGTCTTTCATGATTTTCATACATGGAGCTGTACACTTTGACTCCTCCATCTCACTTTTGTTGTTACCCATTATTCTCTTTTTCATAAAACAAAAACAAAACAAAAAACAAAACAAACTTCTCGTTGTTAACCACTGAACACAGGTCTTTTACGGTGAGTCCCCGACTCAGGGAAGCACTGCTTTTAACAGTGAATGCGACACAGATCGCAGACCTTGTCTGTAATCTGAATCCCTCACTCAGGTGAGCGCTTCTTTCATTCACAGATGTGAAATCCCAGACTTCACATCTGAGTCCCCAACTCAGATGAGAGCTCTTTTACCTTTGCGCAACCGAGAGCCCTGATCTGGTCTTAGCATTGGATCCCTGACCCAAAGTTCAGCTGTGGTACCAGTTAAAAACAGAGAACTCTCCGCTTCAATGCAGACAAAATTTGTGCTTTACCGTAATTTGGGGTTTGCGTTGTTCGATGGATCCCAAGGTCACAGCTGATCCAGAAGCAGTCGTTCCTCCCATCCTTCATTGATTTGGGGTCAGAGGAATGTTGAATTGAACTCCCGTCCGACACGACATAACAAGACATAACAGGGAGGACAGAAGTAGCGATCACAGTAAGAATAGAGAACACAAGGAGGAGGGAGGAAAAAAAGCAACTCCCAAACTCGGCTCCTGTGAGTGGGGGCGCAGTGTGGGTATAGGACAAAAACACCTCAGCACATGAGCACATCGAAGACACAACAACAGAACTCAAGGACTGCACATATCGGATGGGGGAGGCAGTTGGGATGGAGGACCTCCAGTGCAGATGAGGGAAGCCGCTGCCATTGAGGCGCCGCCATTCTTCCTGCACTGAGAGGGAGGGAGGCACAGTGGGGGCCAAAGAAGGCGTTGAAGACAAGGGTGAAGAGGAAGGATGTCTTCGTAATCCTGGGTGAACTACCCACGTCTGCCACTGGTCCAGCCATCGTCCTGGGATCCCACTTCTGACACCAAGTTTGGTGTGGAATTTCTTGACTTCAATAAAGAGAGAATTGTCTTTTATGGATACTTATTGAAGAATCTTTGCAAAGAGAGTGATAAGACAAGTGCACAGTGTGAAGTTGAAACACTTCATACACTTTCATCTCTGGACGGCAGGGGGACACAATAACATTGGAGATAATGAGCAAGAATGTAGCAACAACCCTGAGCATCTGTGAGACGCTCGGTCTGCGCTCAGAGTTCTGATCACAAGGAGGAATGGTTTAACAAAAAACAATGAGGCAGCCTTCACCAGTTACGTTCCATTAGTCTGAACAGAAACAATAACTTTTCCCTCACAAGAGTCACGTGACGCTCCTCAGCGACGCCTCACAGTCACTCCAGAGTGTGATATTAAACCAGCATCAGGCTTCAGGCTTCATGAGTCCTGGACACAGGAAAGTGATGTGGAACAGAGCCTCCTCCCTTCACCTGTGAACATGAGTCATGATGGGAAGACAAAGTGGCTAAATTCATCTTCCCTCATGAGAGACGTGTCATCTGACGGTGACTCGGAGCAGAGCCCTCATTAGTTTGAGAAGAAAGAAGCCAGCGGAAGTCAGAATCAGAATCAGAATCAGAATCAGAATCAGAATCAGAATCAAATTTATTGCCATGGTCAGTGGGGAGCCCACTGACTAGGAAAGTGCCTTGGAATAAAGTGCAACAAAGAACAAATAAAATAAAATAAAATAAATAGAATAACATAACAACAAGGCTGTTCACGAATTTAACAGTCTGAAGGCTGAGGGGAAGAAGCTGTTCCTGTGACGGGAGGTTCTGGTCTGGATGGACCGTAGCCTCCTGCCAGAGGGAAGAGGAACAAACAGTCTATGTCCAGGATGAGAAGGGTCGGCTCTGATCCCACCTGCACGTCTCTGGGTCCTAGAGGCATACAGGTCCTGAAGAGGTGGCAGGCTGCAACCGATCACCTTCTCAGGCACTGTTGTACCACACGGTGATAGAGGAGGTGAGGATGGACTGGATGATGGCCGTGTAGAACTCCACCAGCAACTTCGTCGGCAGTCGTAGTTTTCGTAGCTGCCTCAGAAAGAACATTCTCTGCTGGGCCTTCCTGATGAGGGACCTGATGGCTGGCTCCCATTTGAGGTCCTCAGTGATGGTGGTTCCTAGGAAGCAAAAGGAGTCTACAATAGGAATGGATAAACCAGCCAACATGAGAGGGGACAGAGGAGCTGTTACTCTCCTCAAGTCTATGACCATCTCCACTGTCTTCTGAGCGTTGAGCTCCAGGTTGTTGTGGCTGCACCAGGACACCAGCCGGTCCACCTCCCTCCTGTAAGCCGACTCATCTCCATCTGAAAAGAGCCCGATGACGGTGGTGTCGTCCGCAAACTTGATCGGCTTCACGGACTCGTGGCTGGAGGTGCAGCAGTTAGTGTACAGAGAGAAGAGCCATGGAGAGAGAACACAGCCTTGAGGAGACCCGATGTTGAGGGTCTGAGTGTCGGAGACAGTCGTCCCCAGCCGCACACGCTGACTTCGGCTGGTCAGGAAGTCTGTAATCCATCTACAGAGGGAGTCAGGCACGTTCAGCTGGCGGAGCTCGTCTTCAAGCAGAGCTGGATGAATTGTATTAAAGGCAGAGCTGAAGTCCACAAACAGGATCCTGGCGTAGGTTCCTGGGCAGTCCAGATGCTCCAGAACGAAATGAAGGGCCTGGTTCACTGCATCGTCCACAGATCTGTTGGCTCTGTAGGCAAACTGCAATGAATCCAGGTGAGAAGCAGTGATGGACTTCAGGTGAGAGAGAACCAGGCGCTCAAAGGACTTCATGACCACAGGCGTCAGTGCCAGTCAGTCAGATTCACCGATGAAGATTAAAGGTCCAATCTGGCTCAGGAACGTCTCTGTGAGCCTCACTCAGTGTTGGTGAGGCAGATAGTTCATGTCTTCATGTTTGTCTCATGATCTCGATGGTGTCTAACGTGATCATGTTTATGTTTATTATTGATGATCTTGGACGTGAAAATAGACATATATACCCCCAAAATAATTATGAATATTAGGAGATACTAGTTACGTATTTATTTAAATCGACTGTCAGCAGTCTGACATCAGAATTATTATTTTATTAGTCTTAAAACACGATTCAATTTTGATCACTATATGTGGCGCTACACTCTTTGAACACTAGAAGGCGCGCTTCACCACGAGCAGCTCACTGTAAAAGTTGGTTGGAAGTTTTACTTTCAGTTTCGACTGGACGGAGGCGGAAACGAGCCGAGCCACACCTGCGTTTCCTGTTGGGTTTCCTGTTATCTTCGTCGGAGCTTCGATTGTTCACACGCACTTTCCCGTCTCCGAGAGGAGACTGCGATGTGTGTCCCCGAATCATGAGACTTTATAAGATGGACTTCATTCAAACCACAGTGGGGAAATGGTATCAACATCGGGTCAAGATGAGGCTTTTGGTTCTTCTGTTCCTCCTGGAGATCCACGCTGCTGCTGCAGGTAAATGCGCAACAAAGTCGCTTCATCATTTGAATGTTGGTCTGTTTGAGAGCTATAACTTCACATTGTCCAATAACAGTGCGGCGATGAATGGGGTTGGAGACTCCACAGAAACTCATTCTTCATGAACACTTTACCTTCTCCGCTGCTCTGCTCTCATTGGTCACAGCATTAGTCACTCAAATACCTTGACAAACATCTAAATAAAAACGTGTTATTCCAAAGTTATCACTTGGTGAAGTTGATGTTGAAGTACACAAAGGTGTGTGCGTCGCTTGAAGTGATCCGTTTATATATATAGAACAGGTACCATCGATCATCACGCAAGAACACCTAGATTCAAGAGCTCATGTTGAGTAACTTTCATCTGTAAACTTTTTTTAAGAATTAAAATCTTCAATTCCACATATGTGCCTCATGGTTGACGGATACAAATGTGCAGTTACACGTGTGCCTCTGACGCTTGGATGCTGAGAGTCTTGTGTTACGGGTATGTGCTTTTGCACCCATTTTACCTCTATACAAGTCGTGCTGCTCCTGCAATGCGTTGGATTCAATGGAGGACAGACGTGTCTACAGTGTTAAGACGGCTCTCATGTGAAGATGTATTCAAACGAGTTGAGGGAGCGCAATGAAAGACAGATGTATTTACATAAAAAAAATGGAAAAGGTTTGTTTAAACAATTGATCTGAGCGTATACATTCTTGTTGCTGTTATTATTGACATGGTGTATTTGTATTTATTTACATTTTTGTTCAGACCTGACATTGTCAACTATTCCTATCATTGATATTCCTGTTGTTATTTTACCTTTATTAGTGCTGTTGTTGTCGAGTTGTTGCAATGTTTTTACCCCTAATTTAACAACTTATATGAATAATTCCAATACTGCAGTTGGGATTTAGTGTGCAATTAACACGAACTCAGAAGACTGATTTATGTGATTGATTTTCGTGAGATAAACACAGTCATAGCCAGAAATGCAATGTGGCTAATGATTGGCATCGTAGTGTTTTGGTTTCCTCCCTTGGTGACATCATCAGACGGACGATGACGTCATCATGTCAGCAGAGAAATGCTTTGGCTGTGACTCCTGGAGGATTTGACCTGATGTCTCTTGTTGTCCACAGCGTTTCATTCACTCAGGTATTTTTACACTGCATCATCTGGAGTTCCAAACTTCCCTGAGTTCGTGGCTGTTGTTTTGGTGGACGACGTTCAGATCCTTCACTACGACAGCAACAGCAGGAGAGTTGAACTCAAACAGGACTGGATGAAGCAAGTCATCGCTGATGATCCAAGTTATTTAGAGACGCAGACACAGAACTTCATTGGTTCACAGCAGGAGTTTAAGAACACTATTGGTGTTGTGAAACAACGATTCAACCAAACTAGAGGTTTGAATTTCTCTTTCTATCACACACACAGGGTTATTACACCATCTTTGTGGGGACCTCTCATTGCCATCACCCTTTCCCCAGCCTCTCCCCCAAAACCTAACCATCCAGAACACGTCTAACCTGAACCAGGACTGAAACCCAGTTATTCTTAAGTTTTAATCTTCCAATTGAGGCTTAACCTTTTGGGGACCGGCAAGTAGGGACCCTACAGAATATGATGATGAGTCCAAACAGAGGAGCCTGAGGACCAGAGCTGAGCAGATGATCAGCAGACAACAATGTGGCTTCAGGTTCTCATCAGGAACAAGGTTCTCCTCTCAGCTGCAGTTTGGACCTTTGACCTTCCATTCTGCATGAAGGCTCAGATGTTTCCTCACTTCTGAACACCTGCTGAAGCAGAGGTGGAACAGAGGAAGACACCACCTGTTGCTCCTCAAAGAACTTTGGGGAGACGTCAGGTTCAGATGCTGAGACTCCCAACTCACTGCTGCCTCCTAGTTTGTCAGGAAAGCAAGCAGGAACACAGGTCAGGTCAGAAGCCGTCACATGGTCCAAGAGCTTCTGTCTCAGGGTCACTAGTTCCCATCTCACTCCACTGTAAAGAGGCCCCACCTGACTTGCCATTGATTTCTCAGTGACATTAGAAAGAGCTGCTGCTTCTAAACATCAGAGACTTGGACTGAACAAACACAGCAACATGAGACAGAATCAACTCAGTCTTCACTTCCTTAAAGAACCTCTGGATCTCTTGATCTTCACTGGTTCCAGTGGAAGCTTCTCTCCCTCCCACCGAGTCCAAACATCCTCAACACTTGAGTTGATTTGGGGAGGTGAAGTGGAGGACTGAGTCAGGATGCTGCTGCGAGCTTCTGCTTGTTCAGTGAAAACCTCTCAGCAACAGAAGAAGGAGCCTTGGTTTAGCGTGAGAGACGAGGGAAAGCATGATGTCAGTGGGATGTTCCCCAAAAGTTAGTCACACTAACTTGCGTGTGTTGATAACAGCTCTCACTCTGCTGCTCTTCTCTCTCAGGGGTTCACACGTATCAGAGGATGTTCGGCTGTGAGTGGGACGATGAGACCAGACTGGTCAGAGGTTATTATCAGGATGCTTATGATGGAGAAGACTTCCTCGCGTTGGACATGAAGACTCTGACATGGATCGCTGCAAACCCAAAGGCTGCCATCACCAAACACAAGTGGGACAGTAATAAGGGTTATAAGGAACAACAGCAGCACTACTACTCCCAGATCTGTCCTGAGTGGCTGAAGAAGTATCTGAACTACGGCAAGAGCCGCCTGCTGAGAACAGGTAGGTCACATGACCTGAGGCTTCACTGCCTCTTCCTCTCCTGACTCTCCAAACATGAATGTGCTTGTGACTGCCTTCCTGTCTGTGTGTGTCCGTGATGGTCTGCTGCGGGAGCCTGTTCCCCTTGCTGGCTGGGACCAGTGTTTGACAATGGGAAGCAAAGACTTTCTCTCTGACTCTACCTCAGTCTGGACTTTCCTCCTTCAGATCACTGCTGCATGACTTTCTTTTCTTGTCTTCAGTCGTCACTGAACGTTGACATGTGAGATGTTTCTTCACTCATGGGTTTCTGACCAGACTGAGACCCAGGCAAAGACAGCAGTGGCACTTTCAGAGCCACTGAAGCAGCACAACACAACACTCTCCATCACCGTCTGACTTCACACCTCAGTGCACACACCACGCACTGACACACAACTTCAGTCCACAAGATTGTGAGGCAGAGAATCTTCAGAGCATGACTCAGCAACAATATGAAGAAGGTCCTGGTGTCACTGGTGTAGAGAACTCATCTGAGCCTGGATCTTCTGTCGTCACCAGAGCTTCCAAGAGTGGCTCTCCTCCAGAAGAAGCCCACCTCTCCAATCGTCTGCCACGCCACAGGTTTCTTCCCCGAAACAGCCATGTTGTTCTGGACCAAAGACGGAGAGGAGCTTCACGAAGACGTGGACATGGGAGAGGTTCTTCCCAACCCTGACGGAACCTTCCAGATCACGGCCGAGCTCAGACTGTCGAACGCGTCTGTGGACTGGGGGAACTACAGCTGTGTGTTCCAGCTGTTTGGCGTGATGGAGGACAAGGTGACCCTGCTGAGGAAAGAAAAAATCTGGACCAACAGTAAGGTTCCTCCATCTTTGTTCTCAGCAGGTCACATGCTCTCACCGTAGAAGTGAAGAGCAGAGTCTGGAGAGCAGCAGGACTTCCTCATTGTAGCTCAGGACCAGTTCCACCTCCTCATTTAGGGGATCTTCTTAGTGTCCCCAGCACCTTCTCCAAGTGTGTTGTGTGACTGACGATGAATGTTGTCCAGCTGTTGGAGTGTGTTGCTTTCATCACAGACTTGATCAGAAACCTGGATCTGGACTGAGCCTCCCACATTGTTTCAACCTTCATGTCCAAAGTCTTTCACCTTGTGACCTGTGTGAAGCCACACTCTGACGTGGTGATGCTGTTTTGTCATCGTGTCTCCAGGAGAGCCCGACCTGAACCTGGGGCTCATCGTCGGAGCTGTGGTGGCAGCTGTGGTCGTACTTGGTCTGATGGTTGCTGGGTTCTTCGTCTACAGAAGAAGAAGAACTGGTGAGGAGTCACACACAGATGCTCAGCGATTATTGTCTCGTGAATCCTGTCATGTTCCTGACAGTAACCAGCCTGTTGTTCTTCTCATTCCAGCCAAAGCTCCTCCATCTTGTAAGTACAGCTGCTTCACTTTCATCACCACCATCCACTGATCCTCCTTGACTGCAGTGATGGTTCCTGTGTGATCAGGCTGTGAGCTCAGATCAACTCTCTTGTTTCAGCCAACAACACCCCTGAGGAGGATCTGCCAATGAAGCCAGACACACGCCCTCCTGCTCCAGGTAAGTGAGCTCTCGTGGACCTTTGAGCTTCAGCTTCAGTCAGGACCTTCATCTTGTGACGTGTGAGTGAGAGACACACAACTGCTGAGGTCAGCAGGTGTTGACTGTGAAGAGAATGTAACTGTGGTTCCGTCAATTCCTTTCCCAAACACACTTGTTATGGAAGTAGAGCCTGTAGCTGACGCGTGTCTTCCGTGATGAGAAAATATCCAGTTATTCCTTTTGATAAGATTTATTGGATCCTTCATCTGCTGATAACAAAACAACTGCGGCATTCCAAACAACAAATAACGATAGCACGGTCAGAAACTAGTGTGCTCCTCATGCTTCCTTCACACTTTCTTACGTCAACACGCACATACATCACGTCACGTCGCATACGAGCAGTCACACCACTCATCCACCGTGCACAACACACAGAATGACTCTAACAGAGAAGACTGTTTTTTCTCCTCAGTTTCTGGAAGCCATTGCAATTGAGAGTGAGAAGCTCACATTGTTTCCTCTGTTTCAGCTTCCACTTCTTCTGAGGAACTGGTGTCTCCTCAAGATGGAGGTCAGGGTGAGTGAGGTGTGTGTGGTGAGGAAGTCTTCCCTTCATTCATGGTGACTTCTTCTCCAGCTGAGTGAAGGTCATGTGATGCTGGAGCAGGAACATTTCACCCATGAACAACAAGACTGTTTCCTCTGCTTCCTCCAGTTGTTCAGTCCAGATTCTCTCTCTTCCTTCCCAGAGTGAGTCACATGGATGACATCACCCTCCCTGATCCATCACCTGGACCCTCCATCTGTGATCAACTCAGCTCCAGGGGTTTGGATTCTTGTCGTGCAGCAGTGAACTTGAGCCGAGCTTCAGCTGGGGAAGAGGGTCAGAGGTCGTGGACCCTCATTTAGAATCGTGGCTTCATGAATGAATGTGGGTTTGTAGCTTTGGAAATGATTTCATCTGTAAATCAGCGCTGGGTTATTTTTATTGTCTCTTGATGGTTTATGTTTCATGGTTTTCATGTGAACAACAGTGTATATTTGGGGAATATTTGGGTTTTCTCTCCTGTTTTCTTTTGCACTGAAGCTTCAGCCGCTTGTGTGACGCTTCAATAAACTCACCCCAAAATCTGACCGAGTCTTGAATCCCTCCTTTCTGTGAAGACACTCTGAGGATGTTGTTCACGTGAAGGACACGTCAGAGTGAAACACACTCACTGTCGTCTGCTCCCACAAACATTTTGTAAACTTTCAAAAGTTATTGATTATTTTATTGATGATGAAAGGTGGTACATTGAACCCCAAGAAAGTAAAATAAATAGTTCAATAGAGTTCAACTACAAAGTGCTAAAGAACAACTCCCACTTTGGACTTGAATCTCCCGCTCATCCCTTGACCTTAGACCCTTAGAAGGTGTGGGAGACGGTGCCCACCACTGGTGGAACGTCCACACAAGCCATCATATGAGGTCAAACTTCCAGCTCTGCTTGAAGACAAGCTTCGCCAGCTGGACGTGCCTGACTCCCTCTGTAGATGGATTACAGACTTCCTGACCAGCCGAAGTCAGCGTGTGCGGCTGGGGACGACTGTCTCCGACACTCGGACCCTCAACATTGGCTGTGTTCTCTCTCCATGGCTCTTCTCTCTGTACACTAACTGCTGCACCTCCAGCCACGAGTCCGTGAAGCTGATCAAGTTTGCGGATGACACCACCATCATCGGGCTCATCTCAGATGGAGATGAGTCGGCTTACAGGAGGGAGGTGGAGCGGCTGGTGTCTTGGTGCAGCAACAACAACCTGGAGCTCAACGCTCAGAAGACAGTGGAGATGGTCATAGACTTCAGGTAAGTCACAGTTTCTCTGTCCCCTCTCATGTTGGCTGGTTTATCCATTCCTATTGTAGACTCCTTCTGCTTCCTAGGAACCACCATCACTGAGGACCTCAAATGGGAGCCAACCATCAGGTCCCTCATCAGAAAGGCCCAGCAGAGAATGTTCTTCCTGAGGCAGCTACGAAAACTACGACTGCCGACGAAGTTGCTGGTGGAGTTCTACACGGCCATCATCCAGTCCATCCTCACCTCCTCTATCACCGTCTGGTACAACAGTGCCACCTCCAGGGACAATTTTTTTTAAATTTATTTTATTCATGTCAGCACTTTAATCCAAAGCACTTTCCTAGTTGGTGGGATCCCCTCCCCACTGACCATGGCAATAAAGTTGATTCTGATTCTGAAAGTAGAAACCTCACAAATGAAGCCATCTTTGTTGTGTTGCTGGAGGTTTGGAAGTGTTTGGTCTGATAAATGATAGCTTCATCAGAACAAACAGTTGGAGGAACAAAACTGGTTGGACTGGTTCACAGCGTCAGTCATGAGTGGCTGGTGTTTGGATGCTGTACTTGTTAGGTCACATGGTCCAGACTCTTCATAGCTTTGCCTCAGCAGGGGAGCATGTCAGAGCAGGCCTTGTTAGTCAGTCGTGCTCCTGCTGAGCTCAGTCATCGACCTAGTTTGACCTCGTCTGGCTGAGAAAACCTTTGTTGGCTATTTATAGACTCCACGGTGACTTTACTAAGTCAGCTGTAACCAGATGGACCGGTGAGGTGACGTTTGGATCAGATGAGTCAGAAAAGGAAAACACAGAGGTGGAGTCAGAATTCTGCCTGTGGCTTCATTGGTGACCACGTTTTATGGAACCTGTGAAACATGAAGGTGACAGTGAGGACACCAAGTGGGAGCCTCAGAAAACATGTCACGAGCAGGCTTTTAGCCAGGATTTTGAAACATGGTGTCCAAAGCCACGCCCCCAGCTCATTCGCCTGTAGTAGCCATGACAACGAATGACTTAACAAATTGCTTGGTAAAAATCTATTTGTCGAAAAATAACTTTATAAAAACACTTGGGCCAAATAATGGTTAACAGAGATGGATGAACCAAGGAGCTGTTGCCACAGTAACACTTTGAGATGCAGGAGTCTCCTGGGCAGCTGTTTGACTCAGCTGACCCTGATGTATTAAAAAAACTAACATATTTTTGTCATGATTCTTTCCCTCACGACAAGCTAAGTGTCTACAGTTTTGTTCATCTCCTTGCAATATACTTATGCAAGATAAGCAACAGTTGTATCAGCTGTGGATCTGAAACTTCCACGCATTTAAACATTCATTCATTCAAACAAAATATATACAGTATGAAGGCTCTACTCTGCCTCTGGATTAAATAAATAGAACCATATGAATTTTGATTGTTTTTGATTGTATTTTGCTCATATTCGCCAAGTGGTGTCTGACCACCGGCACCGGCGAGCAGGGAGGAGCTTCACGCCAAAAAAAACTCCAATTCACTCTGATTAAAAAAGTTATGAATTTGTTTGTGTGAAATGTTAATTTTGAAATGTACAATAAATATACCAGTGTCTGATATATTTCTTCACATGAATTTCCTTCATTCTGAAGATAACACTGTTTATATATATTCATCGACATGAAACAACCCGTAGGTTGTAACTGACTCTCCATAATGTCCCCAGGTCAGTTGCAAAAGTCATTTCTTTTGTGGAGGACGTCGTCTCCTTATACAGTTCCACAGACTTCAGGAGCCATTTCAGACTGACAAGAGAACAAGTGGAGTTTGGTGACAGAAGTTTTCTGTATAACTTTAGTGCCTGTCATTTCCTCTTTCCATCTTGTTTGGACCTGTCTTTTGCCCTTTTGCTGGTGGTCATCAGGTTTCCCAGCTTTTTCTGTTGCTAGACCTTCCATTTCTTTATAGAAAGCCGCCCTGTTTTTGTGGTCGAGACCAAGGTGACTGCGTGTGAGGTCCAGCCGCAGAAGGGTGGCTTCATGTGTGAACTCTGTAAAATTAATATTGTTCAGAATTACAGTGTGTCATCCCCTACAACTCTGATTCAAACAGTAACTCTGCCTTTCTGTTTTGATGTGGTGGAAGTGGAGGGGACCTGAGTGAGACCAGGAGGACCTTCATGAGCTCAGGTCTCTTCAGGTGACTGAGGAGTCAGCTCCATGCCACTGGAACCTGGGAGCGACACTATGGAGAATGTGTCGTCCAAAGCACACTAGACGCTGATATTGTCCACAACATGTGTCCAGCTCAATGGCTGTTCTTCATCTTTACTTTGTGAAAGGTTCTAAATTCTTGGAATGACTGTATTCAGTTCTCTTCAATGCATGTCGACTATTTTATTAGCAAACATGGCATGTTTGGTAAACATCACAACATCTTGGACATGTCTGGAATTATCTGTTGCACAATTCTAAATGTTATGCTCTTCCACACAGTAAATGTGCCACATCCTGTTCCATAGTAAACGTCCCTGTTTGACTCTCCCGTCTTCATTCTTTCAGCAGTCTCCCTGCTGACCTGCATCTGGACACAGCACCCTCAAAATCACTAAAGAAAACAGTGACCTTCTCCATCATGTGTACTCAAAATAGCCCAGGTTTGGTCCGTTCCCTATCAGCTAAGAAAACTGCTGTGATTGGTTCTTCACAGCAGTAACTGAGTGTGTCAGTCATGAGTCGCTGGTGTTTGGATGCTGTTTCTCTCCTTCACTTCCTCCTGCCAGCTCTGGCACTGGGTGGGCATGAGGCCAGCGGAGGCCTGGCTCACCTGCCGCTCATCACAGAAGCAGAGGTGGAGCATCTGGTGGCTCCTGGCCACAAAGTGCCAAAGTTCCATGACAAGTGACGGCGAGCAGGAAACGCTTGATCAACTAAACCACTCAGACAGGTTCATCTGTGAGTGAAATGCACTTCTGAGGCAGAAACCAGAGAAAATCTCAAGCACGGAAATCATTTATCATCAGAATATGATGTTTAATATGACAATTGAATTGGTTATTACATAACATTACACACAGAAACAAAAGGAAAAGGTTCGCGGGCGCCCTCTGGTGGCAATAGTGAGGCAGTTCCAATCCCAGTGTTCACTTGACAGAGAGAGGTTCGAGAGCAGGTGTCAGGTGCTGGTGAGGAACATCGACTCCATCTGTTTACTATTTATGAATAGATGTTTGTCACTTTAAGACTTAAGGATTCGTGTGGTTGAAAGAATCATAATAAGAACATTGTCAGAAGTGGCTCTGGTTCTGATCCGGTCTGGACTCTTGGGACCAGGAGGGAAATGATGGTTCGGGTGGTTCAGTTAAAGGGCAGAACAGCAGCGCACCTGTCAGTGTCAACAGGGAGGAGTCGATAGATGTGTTAGAAAAGAAGCAGCAAAAACAGCTTGTTGTGTTTCTGCTCGTAGATCACTTCTTCCTCGATTCTCCGTCATCATCAGTAAAATGTTCTGGTCGTCCATAAAAGAGTAATAAAAAGCGCTTTGTTATTGTGTATAACGCAGCCTCTGTACGCAGACGTGTCCCGTTAGCTCCATTTACTGACTGTTTTTTCTTCATATTGAGGTGTAAAATCTTTCCTGTCTCCACACTGGACCGTGGTAGAGTGTCACAGGGGAGGTGCTGGAGCGCTCACTCCAGGGTTTGATGTCCTGTTGTGGGCTGGAGCTGGGACAGGGATGAGGCGAGTCTGGGACAGAGCGTGACTTGGTTGATGACTTTGTCACAGCCAAACTGCACAGAAGCGCACATTCAGAGCTGGACACGCACCGGGCACCTCTTCCCTTCTGGAGAGACGTCACTCACTCGGCAACCCCTCCCACATGCAGCGGCCACACACATAGAGGAACAGCCACCTGCAGCAGACACTCGACATTCACTCCTACAAAAGACTATTTTAAGGCTTGGAACGCATTAGCTCTTTTTACATTCATTGCAATGGTAAAAATCCATTCAGATTTCGAACAATTCGCTTCTCGAACGGCCTTCTGGAACGGATTGTGGCCAAGAACCGAGGTGCCACTGTATACTGGAGCCCCAATTTGCGTGGCCAGAGGGTTGATTCTCAACACATGGTAAAACTCCTTCAATTCTTCGCTTTCCTCGTTGCCCTGTTTTCTAAAGATTTACGTGTGTGCTTGAAGATTTTCTCAGCCACCTCCTTAGTTCTTATTGTTCCTTCGTTTTCTATTGTTGTGATCCGCTATTGTGCGCGTGTGGGTATCATTTGGCTAAACCCACTTGAAGTTTCCCTGTGTTAGAGTTGTTCCTCGTGTACGTGAGAGTTAGATCCACTACCCAGCGCTTTCTGTTTTCCCCGCCTCGTGAGCTTAACTCTGAGCGCGTCTTTTGTTGTCCCCCTTCGTCAGATTCACAGCTGATACATCTCTGTGCTTCTCCTGCATCACTACACGAAAGAAGATGAACCAAACTGTTGTCGAGATAGCATGTAGTAGGAGTAGTAATGTGAGTCCCATCCCTTCATCAGATCAGGAGAGCGAGGAAGAGCGCTCAGTATCTGGGGATCCTCCTCGACACTCGCTCCATCGCGGTTGTCAGACGAGAGATTATCAAAACTACTGCACGCAGTTGTGGCAGCAGGAAGAGCTCAGAGGATGAGGGCAAGCGAGGTGATGACCTTGTTAGGTCTCATGTCAGCAGCACATTCAGTGGTCAGACTGGGTCTGCTGTGTAAGAGATGGCTTCAACACTGGTTCGCTTGTCTCAGTCTCGACCCGGTGACAGACAGATCAAAGTGGCTGATCCTTCCGACCCAAGCCCGGCAGGATCTGATTTACTGGGACTCCAGCAGTCGTCTTCTCGAGGGTGTCCGTATGGGCTGCGTCCAGCGATGCCTGCACGTCTTCACGGATACGTCCCCAGCGCGCTGGGAGAAGAGCGCGTAGGAGGACGATGGTTGGATCCCACGACGCACATAAATCAGTTGGAGCTAATGGCGGTGGAGAAAGTGTTGAAGCACTTTGCACCATGTCTGGCGGGTCATCATGTGATGGTCAGGTCGGACAATTCCACGACGGTTGCTTATATCAACCGCCAGGGAGGAGTGAGAGCTCCCTCTCTACACAGAGTGACAGCTTGCATTTTGACACGGGCGTCGTCTCATCTGCTGTCTCTGAGAGCGCGTCACATTCCCGGAGTGTTGAACGTGAACGCGGACAGAATGTCCAGAGGAAACGTGTTGGCGGAAGAGTGGGGTCTAGACCCACACGTGGCAGAGGCGGTTTGGGCTCGCTTCGGTGTCCCAGTAGCGGACCTGTTTGCGTCAAAAGAGAACACCAAGGCTCCACTGTGGTACAACCTACGGCGTTGCACAACCCTACTCTCGGGGTGGAAGCTCTAGCTCACGCAACGTGGCCACGGTTCGGTTGCTGAAAGGGTGAGACTGCTGACATGGGACTGTCAGATGCAGTAATTCACACGGTGCAGAGTGCTCGTGCCCCGGCAACTAATAAACTTTTCACCTCCAAGTGGGGTGTATTTTCTAGCTGGTGCACAGCGAGAGAGCTTTCGCCGTCCAGCTGCTCTGTTACTGAAGCTCTGTCCTTCCTTCAGCAGCTTTTGGACAAGGGTCGGGTGGGTTCTACCTTGAATGTTTTTGCCGCTGCCATTTCGGCAGGACACCGAGGTTTTGGCCAGGTCTCTGTAAGGAGTCATCCGGTTATTAAAAGGTTCCTCCTTGGTGCTCGCCGCATTAGGCCTCTGGTCAGGAGGCTAATTCCAAGATGGAGTTTGCAGGTGGTGTTGGAAGGGCTATGTGGACCCATTTGAACCACTGTCGGCCGCTTCATTGGACATCTCTTCTCCTGGCCTTACTGTAGCTTCAGCTAAGAGAGTGGGTGATCTGACAGGAATAACTGGATATTTGTCTTGCATCGCAAGACACGTGTCAACTACATGCTCGACTTTCATAACAAAGTGTGTTTTGGAAAAGAATAGACGGAACCACACTGACAATACGTCTGACGTTTTTGTTTAAATGTGATCATTCTGAAGTCAATCGTGTTCAGTCTGTGATGTAAACAACATTACTTTTCATTGGTGTCAAGTTTAAATGTACAAAAATAGTCCGGCGTTGGTTCTAATTTTACTTTCGATTGTGACTTCAGGAGGCGGAGACGAGCCGAGGGTGAAGCGTCATCGGCTCCTGTCAGACTCTTCATTCTCTGTCGGAGCTTCGACCTTCATCCGCTGCCGGAGACGTTTGTCTCCGAATCATCGGGTCAAGATGAGACTTTTGGTTCTTCTGTTCCTCCTGGAGATCCACGCTGCTGCTGCAGGTAAATGCGCAACAAAGTCGCTTCATCATGTCAATGTTGGTCTGCTTCTCTGGAGCCGCTTGATGTGTCGATGTTGGAAGGAAGTCAGGAGGAGAAAGTCAAGCATGAAGGAAGTGAAGCGTCGATGATGTGCTGTGTGGTGTTTTCAGTGGTAAAATCTTGGGGTGGTACACCTAAACTAAAAGCTATAATTACAACATAATATAGTTGTAGTAAACAGTTGTAGTTGTAGTACAAAAACAGTAGAAAAATATCAGAAAGAGCGGCTTGCCTGGCCGTGCGTTAAATGCACATCATTTGGGATGAATCATTATCATCAAGAAATGCATAACTGACACTTTATGCGACTGGAGGCTGGGGTGGCCCGTGGGGTGGCCAGCAGATTTATAGGGGTGGCTGTGGCCAAGCCTGGATGTGTGTTTGTCAATATATCATTGTTCATTTCCATATTAACAGACTGGAGAGTGTTGGTGTTTCCTTCACATCAGATGTGTTGCTGTGTCTGACTGTGGATTTAGCTCCAGTTGACTCTCAGTCCTTGAAGGTGACGTCACTGACGGTGATAAACACTCGGTGGTGTTCAGACGGACGATGACGTCATCATGTCAGCAGAGAAATGCTTTGGCTGTGACTCCTGGAGGATTTGACATGTTGTCTCTTGTTTTCCACAGCGTTTCATTCACTCAATTATTTATTCACACTATCATCTGGAGTTCCAAACCTCCCTGAGTTCATGGCTGTTGGTTTAGTGGATGAAGTTCAGATCCTTCACTACGACAGCAACAGCAGGAGAATTGAGCCCAAACAGGACTGGATGAAGCAAGTCATCGCTGATGATCCAAGTTATTTAGTGAGACACAGAGATTATTGTATTATTCTGCACCAGGTCTTGAAGGACGACATTGAAGTTCTGAAATCACAATTCAACCAAACTGGAGGTTTGAATTTATCTTTCTATTTCACTATCACACAGTGTATGCTTTGATGTTTTGTGAGGACCTCTCCTGGCCATCACCCTTTCCCCAGCCTCTCCTCCTAAACCTAACCATCCAAAACACATGAACCAGACTAGAACCTAGTTATTTTGGAGTTTTAATCCTCCAGTTGAGGCTTAGCCTCTCCTTCACTCTCTTCAGATGGTTTCTCTTCTGAAGTGGTGCTGGTGGGGCCACAGTTTGGTCTCCAGTCTAAAGTCTGTGAGGACAGCTGGAGCTTTCTAAAGCAGGAAAGAGCAGCTGGAGAGTTGGTGCAGCTGGAATCAGAGGTGAGCTGGAGGTGACAGATGAAACATCAGCTGTGATCGAGCTTGTCAGAGGAGGATCTGTCTGCTCTCACTTCTGAGAGTCCAGGACCTTCAGCTTCTTCTTCACATGACGCTCTTGATTCACACTTTCTGTGGCTCCTGACTGAAGCGCAAGATTCCCACTGAAACATCAGGCTTTTCAACTCAGGTCCTGTTTTGGACTCAAGTCACTCAAACACTTGTTCACCACTTCACCTGGAGAGTTTGGGTCACACACGTCCTGACAATAGTTCATCCACATAGAAACACACAAGTCTGATTCAGACACTGGAGAGAGACACACGAGGACACACACACACCTGCGGAAGTCGACACACAGATGAGTGAACACATGAAGACACACGTCCAGACACACACCTGCTCACACAGATCCATCACCACACACTCATGTACACACTAAAGCACTCAGCCATGCGTGTACAAATACACAAATGATGACACACACACACACATGTTCACACACTCTCAGCAACACACAAAAGATCTGAAATGTCAATATGGACAATATTGCGCTTTTTTGTGGGGCGTCACTTTAAGAGTGAACAGCTCTCACTCTGCTGCTCTTCTCTCTCAGGGGTTCACACAGTTCAGAGGATGTTTGGCTCTGAGTGGGACGATGAGACCGGACTGGTCAGAGGTTATTATCAGGATGCTTATGATGGAGAAGACTTCATCGCGTTCGACCTGAAGACTCTGACATGGATCGCTGCAAAGCCACAGGCTGTCATCACCAAACAGGAGTGGGACAGTGATGAGGGTTATAACAAATATTGGCAGAACTACCTGACCCAGATCTTCCCTGAGTGGCTGAAGAAGCATCTGAACTACGGCAAGAGCCGCCTGCTGAGAACAGGTAGGTCACATGACCTGAGGCTTCACTGCCTCTTCCTCTCCTGACTCTCCAAACATGAATGTGCTTGTGACTGCCTTCCTGTCTGTGTGTGTCCGTGATGGACTGCTGCGGGAGCCTGTTCCCCTTGCTGGCTGGGACCAGTGTTTGACAATGGGAAGCAAAGACTTTGTCTCTCTGACTCCACCTCAGTCTGGACTTTCCTCCTTCAGATCACTGCTGCATGACTTTCTTTTCTTGTCTTCAGTCGTCACTGAATGTTGACATGTGACTCTCTGGAGATGTTTCTTCACTCATGGGTTTCTGACCAGACTGAGACCCACTTTCAGAGCCACTGAAGCAGCACAACACAGCACTCTCCATCACCGTCTGACTTCACACCTCAGTGCAGCACTTTTCACACACTGACACACAACTTCAGTCCACAAGATTGTGAGGCAGAGAATCTTCATATCATGACTCAGCAACAATATGAAGAAGGTCCTGGTGTCACTGGTGTAGAGAACTCATCTGAGCCTGGATCTTCTGTCTTCACCAGAGCTTCCAAGAGTGGCTCTCCTCCAGAAGGAGCCCACCTCTCCAATCGTCTGCCACGCCACAGGTTTCTACCCCGCAAGAGCCGTGTTGTTCTGGACCAAAGACGGAGAGGAGCTTCACGAAGACGTGGACATGGGAGAGGTTCTTCCCAACCCTGACGGAACCTTCCAGATGACGGCCGAGCTCAGACTGTCGGACCCGTCCGTGGACTGGGGAAACTACAGCTGTGTGTTCCAGCTGGCTGGTGTGATGGGGGATGTGGTGACCCCGCTGAGGAAAGAGAACATCTGCACCAACAGTAAGGTTCCTCCATCTTTGTTCTCAACAGGTCACATGGTCTCACCGTAGAAGTGAAGAGCTGAGTCTGGAGAGCAGCAGGACTTTCTCATTCTAGCTCAGGACCAGTTCCACCTCCTCATTTAGGGGGTCTTCTTAGTGTCCCAGCACCTTCTCCAAGTGTGTTGTGTGACTGAAGATGAATGTTGTCCAGCTGTTGGAGTGTGTTGCTTTCATCACAGACTTGATCAGAAACCTGGATCTGGACTGAGCCTCCCACATTGTTTCAACCTTCATGGCCAAAGTCTTTCACCTTGTGACCTGTGTGAAGCCACACTCTGCCGTGGTGATGCTGTTTTGTCTCCAGGTGTAGTGTCTCCAGTAGTGCCCGACCTGAACCTGGGGCTCATCATCGGAGCTGTGGTGGCAGCTGTGGTCGCACTTGGTCTGATGGTTGCTGGGTTCTTCGTCTACAGAAGAAGAAGAACTGGTGAGGAGTCACACACAGATGAGTTTATTGGAGCATCATAGAGAGACACAACAAGACACTGGAACACAAAGATGGGAGGGAAAGATCACAGCAGTTTGAATGGACAGCAGGGGGCGATCACACTGTCAAGGTGTTCTTGGAACTTCTCTCTTCCTTTGTTGGCCTCAGGGTTTGATGTTTGGAATCACCAGGTGGGAAACCTTCACAAATTCAAACTTGGCTGTTAGTGAAGCATCAACTTAAGTAAATTATTTTCTTGGCTACTGAAATTCTCTGGAGGCGGAGCTACAGGGCCATCAACAAATGATGATGCCAGATACGTTAATTTACCACAGGATTCATAGCGAACTCTAAAACAGCAGAGAATATTCACATTAAAGTGCCAGCGAACACGTTATTTATGTTGTCAGCTTCAGCATGTGAAGAGCTCAGATGTTTCCATGGTGTTTCAAAAGCAAAAAGGAAAGAAATAGTGCAATTGTGTAAATTGACGATAAATGACAATAATAAACCACTAGCTCCGCCTCCAGAGAACCAGAGTAGGCGGGAAAATAATGGAGCTCCACCAGAACAGTGCTGAAGTTGCTGGAACCTTCACCAGTCTTGTGAGTCCTGTCATGTTCCTGACAGTAACCAGCCTGTTGTTCTTCTCATTCCAGCCAAAGCTCCTCCATCTTGTAAGTACAGCTGCTTCACTGTCATCACCACCATCCACTGATCCTCCTTGACTGCAGTGATGGTTCCTGTGTGATCAGGCTGTGAGCTCAGATCAACTCTCTTGTTTCAGCCAACAACACCTCTGAGGAGGATCTGCCGCTGAAGCCGGAGACACGCCCTCCTGCTCCAGGTAAGTGAGCTCTTGTGGACCTTTGAGCTTCAGCTTCAGTCAGGACCTTCATCTTGTGACGTGTGAGTGAGAGACACACAACTGCTGAGGTCAGCAGGTGTTGACTGAGATGGCAGTGATGCTCAGAATGAGCAGAGAGGAGGTGAGAGAGCGACTGGTGTCTCCCCAAGATGGAGGTCAGGGTGAGTGAGGTGTGTGGTGAGGAAGTCTTCCCTTCATTCATGGTGACTTCTTCTCCAGCTGAGTGAAGGTCATGTGATACTGGAGCAGGAACATTTCACCCATGAACAACAAGACTGTTTCCTCTGCTTCCTTCAGTTGTTCAGTCCAGATTCTCTCTCTTCCTTCCCAGAGTGAGTCACTTGGATGACATCACCCTCCCTGATCCATCACCTGGACCCTCCATCTGTGATCAACTCAGCTCCAGGGGTTTGGATTCTTGTCGTGCAGCAGTGAACTTGAGCCGAGCTTCAGCTGGGGAAGAGGGTCAGAGGTCGTGGACCCTCATTTAGAATCGTGGCTTCATGAATGAATGTGGCTTTGTAGCTTTGGAAATGATTTCATCTCTAAATCAGCGCTGGGTTATTTTTATTGTCTCTTGATGGTTTATGTTTCATGGTTTTCAGGTGAACAACAGTGTATATTTGAGGAATATTTGGGTTTTCTCTCCTGTTTTCTTTTGCACTGAAGCTTCAGCCGCTTGTGTGACGCTTCAATAAACTCACCCCAAAATCTGACTGAGTCTTGAATCCCTCCTTTCTGTGAAGAGACTTTGAGGATGCTGTTCATGTGAAGGACACGTCTGAGTGAACGAGTCACCAAAGACTTGAATTACATTCATCACTGAAACATACACGTCAAGAAAAGGGAGCGAAAGAGGCGGAGCTTCTTGTCCCTGCGAGCTCCACACGGACCTGTTTCAGGGACACTGAGCCAAATATGAAGCCGACACATGGCAACACAGAAGCAGCAGCTCATTCACGCTGATGTGAATATGTGAGGAGGAGACTGGAGGCCCTCAGAGAGTGTTGGGGTCACTTCAGGTCACACAAGACAAGACAGCTGTTTGGAAGAAGAGAGAACATGGGATTTTGTTGTTGTTGTTTTTCCTTAAAATCTCTCTATCTCTCAGGGGAAAGTGTCATTCTGATCATTGAAATATAGTTAGTGTAGGTAATATTTACTTTTCTATTTCATTTTTGACCCTAGAATTATCCTTTCAATTTCTCTGTGTTAAATGGTTTGAAACATTTGAAAGAAAATCTTGGAAAATTCATGACTCTCGTTGGTTAAACTGAAAACACAGTGAACTGAAAGTGGAGCCTGGGACAAGTCACCAGCCTGGTTTCCTGATCCTGAACTGGACTGAACCAAGTCAGCTCTGGTTGTAACCAGATCAACAGGTGAGGTGGCGTTTGGATCAGATGAGGTTTAAATGGTAACAATGAGGAAGAGTTGAGTTTCTACCTGTCATTTAATTTGTCATCTCCTTCTGCAGCAGCTGTGTGATACAGTGGTTCATTGTGTTTCCAACTGTGATTCTCACATGGAGCTTCATCTGTTGCAGTGCAGCTGGGACATTGACAGACCTCACTGAGGGCCGTATGTGGCCCCAGAGCCTGACTTTGACACATGTGTATGAAGCTCTCTCTCCATGTTCACATCTGTCTGGATGTTAGTGGAAGTTGATGGATGGTTCCCCCAAGTGTCCTGCAGCTCTCAGCAGTGAGGCCTCAGAGTCAAACCAGAGTGTGATGTTGAACCAGCCTCAGGCTTCAGGCTTCATCTGGCACCAGATCTGGACACCAGTTATGAGGAAACACACTTGGCTGTGGATTATCACTCTCTGGAGTGAACAGGTCTCATGAGATATTCTTATATTGAGCTGAAACTAACATGCAGCAGCAAAGAACTCTGTTTTCCTCCCAGCCACAGCAGAGCAGTCAGTCGATGTGCGATCAAATAAGCTGCAGATGCTGCTGAAATATGAAGAAGAAGGAAGTTTCTCTGTTACATTGTCTGAACATTTGGAAAAAATAAAGAAAAATCCTCATGAATACATCAAAGATATTTAGATGTTTTTTCTTCTCTTCTTTGGAGCTCTTCGTCCACGTCCAGCACCTGGACTTGCTTCCTGTCTGACTTGCTGCTGTGATTGGTTCTTCACAGCAGTAACTGAGAGCGTCAGTCACAAGTTGCTGGTGCTTGGATGCTGTACTTTTTAGCTCACGCAGCAAAAACTCATGTCTTTCTTGACCTCACCAGTGCAGATGTCTGAGCAGGCCTCCTTAGTAAACCAGCCCCAGTCCCTTCTCTTCTGGAATCAGGTTAGAGCGCCCCCCTCTGGTGATGGCAGCTGCGACGCCCAACACAAAGCAAACATGAGCACAGATGAGTGTCTGCAGTCGATGCTGAGGTTTGGATTCTGTGTGTGTAGAGACAAACAGCTCTGCTTTCTTTCACCTTCCTGACCTGTTTCTCTCCTTCACTTCCTCCTGCCAGCTCTGGCACTGGGTGGGCATGAGGCCAGCGGAGGCCTGGCTCTCCTGCCGCTCATCGCAGAAGCAGGGGTGGAGCATCTGGTCGCTCCTGGCAACAAAGAGCCAAAGTTCCATGACAAGTGACAGCGAGCAGGAAACGCTTGATCAACTAAACCACTCAGACAGGTTCATCTTTGTGTGAGATACACTTCTGAGGCAGAAACCAGAGAAAATCTCAAGCACGGAAATGATTTATCATCAGAATATGATGTTTAATATGACAATTGAATTGGTTATTACATAACATTACGCACATAGAAACAAAAGGAAAAGGTTCGCGGGCGCCCTCTGGTGGCAATAGTGAGGCAGTTCCAGTCCCAGTGTTCACTTGACAGAGAGAGGTTCGAGAGCAGGTGTCAGGTGCTGGTGAGGAACATCGACCCCATTTGTTGGGAGCTTCAACAGCTTCGGTTCACTGGGCTGGATCCCTCCAGGTCAAGTGGGGGCGACAGAGGCTCAAATCAAGAAGAAACCCAGCAGCCTTGGGTCACATGCTGAAATATTCATGGCAGAGTTCCCATCCTGATGAAGGGGCTGGAGAGGGGAAGACAGGCCCAGCAGACCTGTGTGAGCCAGCAGATCCAAGAGGCTCAGGTTAGTTCCCCCACATCACCGTGGCAACCAGACCAAACAAAGCAGCTGGATGAGTCAGTAGCACAACATCCTCCTGCGACTGAATGTAGTGACTTGAAAAATATTCAAGTGTGACTCACAAGTTCTTCTCACACTCAGGACAGAGGAGCACATCTCTCACTGCCATGATACACAACAGGAGTTTGGTTTTCTGGAGACAACTTGAATGTTCATTGCAGCACTTGGTTATGATGATGATGATGATGATGATGATGAAGATGATGATGATGATGATGATGATGATGAGGATGATGATGATGATGAGGATGATGATGAGGATGATGATGATGATGATGATGATGATGATGGTACCGTAAGGACCAGTGTGTGGGCTCTGCACATGTGCAAAGTGAAGCCTTCCATAAGAAGAACTAAGAGACTTGGACTCCTGCTCCGTGGATCATTCTTGCACCCAAAACACGACAGTTAATATTTCACTATTTATGAATAGATATTTGTCACTTTGAGACTTAAAGGATTCATGTGGTTGAAAGAATAATAAGAAGAACATTGTCAGAAGTGGCTCTGGTTCTGATCCGGTCTGGACTCCAGGAGGGAAATGATGGTTCGGGTGGTTCAGTTAAAGGGCAGAACAGCAGCGCACCTGTCAGTGTCAACAGGAAGGAGTCGATAGATGTGTTAGAAAAGAAGCAGCAAAAACTGCTTGTTGTGTTTCTTCATCAACAATCTATATACTACTGCACTTTTTTCCTGTCAAACTTCAAATCCACTTTGGCTGCAACACCCCAAATTCACCGTCAGTTTGGCGTCCAGTCACTCAAACATGGCGCCGCCTGGTCCTGGAGCTCACTTGTTCCAAAGTTAGGAGCGAAAACTGAAACAAATACAACACTTTCTCCTGTTGCAAATCCATGTTTTGTTCCCTGTAATTATAATTAAAGCATTAAAACAGGGGCGTCCAAACTTTTTGCAAAGGGGGGCAGATTTGGTGTGGTAAAAGTGTGGGGGGGGGGCGACCTTGGCTGACGTTCTTTACGTACAACAACAATATATTTCAACAAAGACCATTATGTGTTTCACATTTGCTTTTTTATTATAATTCATTTTCATTTGAAACATGCATATCATATGCAGCTGAATATTCACTTGACTTTTTTTTTTCTTAAACAGAAGTAATTGTACTCTTGAGTGCAAATTACCCTTGAAACGTGAAATATATCACCATGGCAGTTCAATGTTCAGTGAAAGGTTTGCAATGCTTTGTGATCAGTGCTGCTACCTGGTAACCAGCCTTTGTGGCATTCTCATTGACTCTCGGGCTCTTGCGAAATACTGCTGCTGTCAGATTAAACTAGCTTCAAGTTGCTTCAATTTCTCGCTGCGTTCCTTCCCTGTAACCTTGTCATACAGCGTGTCTCGTTTGGTGATGTCGCTTGACATTGAACTCTTTAAAAACAGCCACTGTCTCTTGGCAAATGAGGCAGACACAGTTGTTGCGTATTTCAATGAAGAAATAGTACAATTTCCACCAATCATTGAATTGCCCGCCATTTTTGAAAATTGGGGCTAAAGCGTCACACGCAGTGAGTGCTGCTGCCCTCTAGTGGGTAAATGAGTAACAGCATTTAGTGTGTAAGCTACTTCATATGCTGGTGGCAGTACTGCTGCTCAATGTAATAAGTCTATGTGCGGGCCAGACATTATTGATTTTATGACGGAGGCTGCGGGCCGGATTAAATTAGTCCACGGGTCGCATTTGGCCCCCGGGCCGGACTTTGGACATGGCTGCATTAAAAAGTTCTTCACCAGTGTCGGTGAAAGAAGCAGCAGTGATCATCAGTTTCCACCTCTGATTTTCGAGTATAGTCGTAGTAAATGTAGTGGTACTGGTGGTAGTAGTAGTAGCAGTAGCAGTTGTGACTGTAAACGACACAAACGAGAGCTGCTGGTTCTGATCGGGAAACGGAACCGAAAGTAAAAGCAGCGCGGGGGAGGGTCGTTCCTGGAAGGACCCCGGAAGATTATTTTACATGACCCCAAACCACAACACTCGGAATGAAGAGCGATGGGCCGGGTCGCTTCAATCCTCCGTCTCCTCGCGGCCTTCTCCGTCGCTCTTGCCGCTGATTTCTCTTTGTTTTCCGCAGCTGGCTGTGCGGAGCCTCGCAGTGTTGCGGAGCACGTGTTGCGTCTCTGGTTCACCTCCGTAGCGCGCTGCCTCACTCTGTGGATCCTTCTCCGGTTCTGTCCGGGGAACTACAGAGCGGTTCTGAACAGGTTGGTGCTGACGCACAGTGTCCTGCCAGCGCTGTTCGAGACCGGGACCATCGCGCTGTGGGACACGGCGAGTCGCTGTGCGTCATGGGCGGATGCGCAGTGCTGGCTGCTGAACACCGGCGCGTCGCTGGCGGCTACGTTCTTCTGGGAAGCGACGCTCCTGGACGCGAACGGCGGCGATGGAGGAGGGAAGGAGGGGAAGCAGAGGAGACGAGTTGTGCTCCTGAGAGTCCTGCGACTCATCAGACCCGACGCTCTGCTGCTGCTCGGAGGGTTGGTCTTCCTGAGCCTGGCTGAGCTCTGTGAGTAGCCAACTCTGCTCTGCTGAGTTATATATATATATATATATATATATATATATATATATATATATATATATATATATATATATATATATATATATATATATATATATATATATATATATATATATATATATATATATATATATATATATATTTTTTTTTTTTTTAATTTAATTTAATTTAATTTAATTTTTATTTTTGAAAACAGCCTTATTTTATTTATTTAACTGTATTGCTGTATTTGTTTTACATTTTTTAACAATACACCTGGCCTAACTGGTTTGTGCTTTGATGTGCTTGACCTTTATTTCTGGAGCACAGTTGACCAATAAAACATTGGATTTCAAATCTTCTCTTCTTACTGTATTCAATTGAGTAGTCATGCACTACAATTTTTTTATATCCTAGAACTCAAATTCTTTATCAGGAGACCTTTAGCAGATATGACATAAAAATGCGATTAATTAGATTAATTAATTACAAAATCTTATAATGAATTCGATTAATTTTTTTAATCGACTGACAGCACTTTTTATATATATATATATATATATATATATATATATATATATATATATAATTTTATTAATTTGTATTTTATTTTTATTTAAAAATAACGCAAAAATATTTTATAAAAACATATACATATTATATATCCATATATATATAATTTTTTTAAAATTATTATTATTAACAATATGTTATTTTTTATTACAGAAGAACATAACTGGACCAACCTTCCATGTATGAACATTATGATCTGGGTGACACACAACAATAGTAAACGTGACTCACTGTCATGATGCAATTGAACAAACCGCTCTCTTTCTCTTTTCCATTCCACTCTGCTTCTTATGGGTTTATTCCTTGGCAGTTTTAGATGGAAGTCAGGTGAAACACCTTCTCATGTTCTCTGATGTCTGACCCTCATGTGGCGTGGTTCAACTGAGAGGGTGTTTCATTGATGACATGACTCCATCTTGCTCGGCTTCTTCATCATCTGCTGCTCTGCTCAGGTGAGATGTTCATTCCGTTCTACACCGGGAAAGTCATTGACACCCTGCGGGATGAAGAGCAGCAGAGGGACTTCTTCACCGCTCTGACCTTCATGGGCCTCTACTCTGTGGGAAGGTAACTCATCCAAACTGAGTCCAGTCTCATTCATGGTGACACTTGGGATGGAAACGATACACCACTTGGAGGAACAAGGGATAGCAAGGTCGCCATTTTGTTCAGAGCAAGCCTCTCTTGATCCAAGTCTCGGTCAGTGAAGCCTCAAGGTGTGTTGACTGCTGCTTAACCAATGGCAGCTTTTGGAGGCGGAGCTAAGGCGCAGAAGTCATGAGGAGGAATGGGAGGTGGATCAGCAGCGGCAGAAAGAAGGAGGCAGGTGGCGAACTCTCATCGTCCTCAGTTAGATTCTAGTTTCCTGTCGATCCAGTGGGGCCGAGGGCTTTGACCTTTCCTCGCCGGGTATTTTCCACACCTGATCACCTGACTAGCATCTTGGTTAGCCGCTCACTAACACCACTGTCTGTCAGAAGCCTGAGCAGAAACTCACCATGTGACCTCTTCTAGTTCTGCGAGCGCCGGCTGCCGAAGAGGAATCATGCGGGCGGCCAACGTTTCCTTTACCTGCAGAATAAAAGTCAAGCTGTTCCAGGCTTTGACAAGACAAGAGGTGGGCTTTTTCGAGACCACAAAGACAGGTCAGTGTCCCGACACCCAGAAACCCTGATGGCACTTTGTCCAAACCCCGCTTGGCTCTCTGCAACAGGTGAAATCACCAGCCGTCTGGCGCAGGACGCCGCCATGTTGGGAAAGACTGTTGGTCTCAACGTCAATCTGCTGCTGAGGACCTTCATCAAAACCATGTTGATGATCTTCCTCATGATGCAGCTGTCCTGGAAGCTCACGCTTCTGGTGTTGCTGGAGACTCCTCTCACCAGTCTGATCCAGAGCCTCCATGACACGCATTACCAGGTACAGTAGCCCACTGTGGTGTGGAGCCTCATGGCTGTTCTCCTGGAAACCTTCCAGAGGAACCGAGGAAGCGGCTCCCCGACTCGTACACTGCCATCTGGAGTCGCTGGATCCAGGTCACCTCTAAACCACCGGTCATTCTCTGAGGAGCTTCTATGGGAAAGAACTGATGTTTGAAAACAGAGACGTGAAATAGTGAACTATCAATGCAGCAAACACAGCAGAAGTCACTGAGATCAGTTCCCTGCTTTGGAGTTATTTCTGCTGATGCTGACAACCACGTAACTTTATTAGCAGCAGCATCACACCAACCACGTATCATCCCCTCTGTCCTTTCACACGCTTGGGTCGCCATGGTAACACATGCCTTCAAAATAAGATCCTCCATCAAACCAGATGGAAAATCAGCTCCCCATGAGACGCTCCGATCCAGGCGTGATGACACCAAGTGCCACCCTCCTGACCGACTTGACTTGATGGGGTAGGGCCAAATGATGACATGGCAAGATGGGACTCGACTAGACAGTTACATTGCTGGACTTGGAGATGTGACTAGACGGGAATGACGAGACGATGACTTCAGGACATGGGACTCAAACCAAAGGTTACTTGACTTGACATGGAGACTTGATACGGTAAGAGGAGACAATGTCTCCGTCTAGAGGAGACAATGACTTGCCGAGATGATACTTGACTTGACATGGAAACTTGACAGGTTGGGATGAGTCTAAGACTTCACTAGATTTCTAGGGACATGACCAGACAAGTACTTGACTTGACAGGGAGAGACAATGACTTGGCGGAATGGGACTCAACTTGACATGGAGTCAATTTGTCTTGACATGGAGTCTTGACTGGGTGGGACGAATTGATGACTTGACTAGAAGAGATGGGACTCGACCATACTGTCACTTGACTGACGATGACATGGCGAGGTGGGACCTGACTTGACTTGACATGGCATCAAGTTGACTTGACAGGGTGGGACGAGTCATTGACTTGACTCAACCACACTGTTACTTGACTTGACGTGGAGACTTGACATGACATGACAAGATGACATACCCTTCTTTCTGTCACAGGCTTGGGTCGCCATGGTAACCGTTCAACAGATGACTTGGCGAGATGGGACTCGAATTGACTTGACTTGACTTGCGGGTAAGGTGACCTGACATGGATAGTTGACTAGATGAGATGAGACCCGACCATACTGTTAATTGACTTGACGTGGAGACTTGACAAAACAGGACAAGACAATGTCATGGCGAGATGTCACTAGACTTGACTTGACATGGGATCGGGTTGACTTGACAGGGTGGGACGAGTCGATCACTCGACTTGACTTGACGTGGAGACTTGACAAGACGATTATTTGGCGAGCTGGGACTCAAATTGACTTGACTTGCAGTCAAGTTGACATGGAGACTTGACAGGGTGGGACGAGTCGATGGTTTGAATAGACAAGACTCGACCAGACTTGTTACTTGACGAGGCAAGATGAGACGATGACTTGGAAGGCGCAACGAATGAAAGGATGAGTGGGAGACAAGACAGACCAGGTGCACACAGGAAGGCCAGACTCACCTCACCAAAATAAAACTGGAAATAAACATATTAAATCAAAGGAAGGTTCAAAGGAACAGAAGCAGAAACTAACCCTGACTAACACAACACAAGTGGCGACCCGTGACAGGACGAGGGTCCACAGCTCTATTCAGCTCAGGAGATGCAACAGGAAATGATGCTGTGGAGTCACAGGCTCCATTGTTTGTCTCACATTCCACTCACATTCTGTTCCTCCTCTCAGCGACTGAACCTGAAGCTGCAGGACTCCATGGCAGTCACCAATGAAGCGGTCAATGAGGTCATTTCAGGCGTCGGCATGGTGCGCAGCTTCAACGCGCACAGACATGAGCACCAGCGCTACAAGCAGCATCTCAAGAGAAAGCAAACTCTGAAGACACACAGAGACACGGTCACAGCCCTTTACAAACTCGTACGGAGGGTGAGAGTCCAGTCATGACTCAGGTGGTTCCCACACTGCCACTTGTGTTCACGGTGCGCTTGTGTTTGCCTGCATGTGCAGCTGACAGGTTTCAGCATGCAGGTCCTGATGTTGTACTGCGGCAGATCCTTCATCCAGGGGCAGCAGATGACCACGGGCAGCCTGGTGTCCTTCATCCTTTACCAGTCCCAACTGGGAGAAAGCATCCGGGTACGTCACGCGCCACTCTTTTCCTCCATGTTTGTGAGCTGGCAGGACAAGAATCCTGATGGGACTGAGACCAGAGCCACCCAATGTCCTCCTCCAGCGTCTGACCATGGCCTACGGTGACACGCTGAACTCTGTGGCTGCTGCTCGGAAAGTGTTTGAGCTTCTGGACCGTGAACCTCAGATCAGCATGGAAGGAACACTGGCCCCGGAGCAGCTGACAGGACACGTTAGCTTCCGCAACCTCAACTTTTCCTACCCGGCGTGCCCCGACAAAAGAGTTCTACATGTAAAATACCTGGCTGCTGTCAGCTCCCGCTCCGTCTTCAGACCCTCATGTGGTCCATGTGCTTCCAGAACTTCTCCCTGGAGCTGAAGCCTGGAGAGATAACCGCACTTGTGGGACTGTCGGGTCACGGGAAGAGCACGTGTGGACGTCTGATGGAGCGACTGTATGAACCTCAGGAAGGAGAAATCCTCTTGGACAACATTCCCCTGAGATCTTATGAGCACAACTTTCTACACAAGAAGGTAACCATCCATACATCCATCCATCGGTCCATCCATCTTCCTCACGCAGCAGCTGGAGTGAAAGAGAAGCTCTGTAGGACAGTAGTGAGACCTGCCATGATGTTGGCTTTAGAAAGACTGGAGTCAGAGTGAGGAGAGTCAGCGATGAAGATACTGGAAGCGACTGGAAAGCTGCGGATCAGAGGGGCGTGTGGAGAAGTTAGGAGACACAGTTAGGGAGGACAGATGTTTGGACACGTGGAGAGGAGAGAGAGTGATGTAGCAGGAATGTTGGAGAGGAAGATGAGCTTCATGATGAAGACAGGTGAAGGTGGAGGATGCTCACGTCTCATGTGGTGCTCAGTTGTTTGTGTTTTGAAGTCCAACATCTGTGTGTGCGTGTGTGTCAGATCTCAGTGGTCAGCCAGCAGCCAGTCCTCTTCTCAGGCTCCATCAGGGACAACATCGCCTACGGACTTCCTGACTGTTCCTTCCAGGAGATAGAAAGAGCGGCTTCAGAAGCTGCTGCCCACGACTTCATCTCACGTCTGGAGAAGGGCTACGACACCGGTGAGCAGCGTTGGCTCGCCCTTGTTTCCATGGCAACGCCACACCCTTAAACCAGGTGTTCTCCTCAGAGGTGGGTGAAGGAGGAGGGCGACTGTCGCAGAGCGAGAGGCAGCTGATCGCCATCGCACGCGCTCTGGTCCGACAACCGAAGGTCCTAGTTCTGGATGAGATCACCAGCGCACTGGATGCTGAGGGAGAAAACAAGGTACTGAACTTTGAAGCTGATGGAAGTGGGCGGGTCAGGCAGGTGCGGGAGGGGCGAGAGCATCGACCATGACAACCTGCTGTGTCCAGATCCAGCAGGCCCTGTGGAGCTGGTCCGACCAAACGCTGCTGGTGGTGGCTCACAGGCTGAAGACCATCGAGAAAGCGCATCAGATCCTGCTGATCCACGAGGGCAGAGTTCAGGAGCGAGGAACTCACCAGGAGCTGATGGACTTGAAGGGAAACTATTTCAGACTGAGAGAGAAACCTTTCGCTCACAAAGGTGATGGCTCTTCCCCCATCTGTGAGGGACCCTCCTCCATCTGTGATGGCTCCTCCTCCACCTGTGATGCCCCCTCCTCCACCTGTGATGGCTCCTCCTCCACCTGTGATGCCCCCTCCTCCACCTGTGATGGTGGTGACACGCTCAAACACATTTCTTCTGTGGCTCCTGCTCAGTAGTTGGTGTTTTGGCAGCTTATTACATATTATTTATTATATTACTCATTACTGCACTTTATATCTTGAAGCGAAGGAAAATTATTTGTCTGAGCTGTTTTTTTAAGTTTCACGATTGTATATATTCAACCAATAAAGGGCCACTTAAGCTCAATTTTCCATCACATACGTTTTTGTTTGAATAATCTTAATTATTTAGTTTATTTTAATATCAGACCAACAGCGACCCCTGCTGTTAGGCAGTGTCTGTGCTTGGTCATGTGATCTCTTGTCAACAAAAGAAAGGAAATCCTAGAGCGCCATCTAGTGGACCTAAAATGCAGCTGAGAGGAAAACCTCCACCAAGAAGGTTCGTTTTCTATATATGGCTCTTTACTTGGTCTGTTTCTCGAAACCTTGGCGTTTGCTTTTCTTTATTAACTGTCTGATACACTGTGTGAAAGAAAATAAGCTTATGAAAATTTGAAAATAATTTCTACTTTAGAAGAAAAAAAAAGAAATTAAAATAATGACAGAAAAAATATCACATTATTATTTTATATGATCATTAAACAAAGAAGTTGAAAATCTAATATCATAACAGAAACATACTTTCAATATGAACCACAGAATATGATGGACAAGAAATTCTAAAATGTAAATTGTCTTAGACATCAAAATAATATAACGAATTATTAACCTAGTTTAATGAAGCTGTTTCAAATTAAATAAATAGATGAACAACAGTCTCAATTGGAAATGAAATTCTTCATGTAGAAACATTTGAAATCACTTTCATCTGTGTTTATCGTCCAATTATTCTGGAAAAACAAGAAAATAAAGCAGAATAATGACAGAAGTAAAATGACTGTCGTGACCCTGTCGTGTTGCTCCCTGCAGGAACACGTGACCTGACGGAACCCACCACTGTGATGGCGGTGGCTCCGGTGCTGATTGTCCTCTGGAACCCTGGACACGTCTTGTGTCATCTTTCCGCATCACTTTACCCAACTCTGCTCTCAGAGTGACAATACAGTTGAAGGTTGAACATGAATTGAGTTGGGCCCATAACTCAGATTGTGTTGATCATTTTGGCCCCTGTGTGACTCAGTTCCTGTCCTCAGAGGATTTCAATAGGCCCAATGGACTTGAGAAAGTGACGACTTAGCGTGACACTCACTGAATGGTTCTGAAGCTTTCTTGTATTGAAATGAACTCTTTCCTCTCTCTGCTCTTCATGAAGCCTGTGAGTAAATCCTTTCTTCTTCACGTGGATCATCTTCAAGTTCAGTAGGATGTGAGCTGAAGGTCCATCCAGATGTGATGAGCCAAGTTTGACTCTGATGTTTCAGCTGCCAACACTGGGGGAGTGCTGGAGGAGCTGAATCCCAGAAGCTAGATCCTCAACATGGTGAGAGAAGCGACAAGAAACATCTTTGTTTGGACACAGATTCTGGAGAATACCAGCTACTTTTGGACGTCCATGATCAGAGCTCCTGGTCTTTGTTTGTCCTGGTTGTCACTCATAAACGTCAGGTAGAAGTGATAAAGTGACAGACAAACTCACACATCACAGTCACACACACACAAACGACACTGACACCAGTGTGGTGTGTCTGGTATGATCACTGCTGAGCGTGAACCTGCCACACTTTAGTCTGCTTCCTGCCTCCACTGTGACTTCCTGTCGGCCATGTTGTGTGTGGACGGCTTCACCTGAAGTGGCTGCCACTTGGTTGTTCCCACTTGCCTGCTGATAGAACAGCCTGGTGGTCGGATGCCAAGTTTCACTTTCAGCTCTGAAGATGGAGCTGACGCGACGAGTCCTCGCTCCAAACACACGCTTCAACGCTGTTTACTGAGTCAGATGCTGAATTGGAGAGGTTTGTTTTGGAGACTCACAGAGAACCTTTCAGCAGGAACCAAAATGTTGGCTTCAACTTTCGTCACTGACACACTTCAACACCTGCGTCATCAGTCCTACACTGCTGACCCTGAAGGTCACCGGGTTGCAAGATCGGGAGAAAATCTGAGCTGAGGCTGGAGACACACGGACACGCACACTCACATGTACAGGAACACACATGTCTCAAGCTCTTGTGGGCCCCATGAAGTGACTTGTCCGGCCAGATGTGGCCCCTGGCCTTGAGTTTGACACCAGTGTCAGAGGAGAGTGAGCCCCTCTGTTTGGTCAAGAACTCACCAGAGGAAATTAGATCAAGCAGGAAAGATGAGACTCCACTCTGGCTCAGGAATGTCCTCCTCAGAGACCTGGTCTAGACAAGTGTTCATGTCATGTAACGTCATGATGATGGTGGTGGTGGCGTTAGTTATTGTTCTTCCTCTGATGATAGTTTTTCTCTTTATTGTTTACATTCTTTGACGTGCAACTCCTTATTTACTGGTTCAGTTATGACTGTTATACAATGTTTTCTGAGTATATTCAAGTCTCTGCACCTGTTTCCAAACAGGTTTTGTCTCGTAACATCACAACATTTTCATTTCTAAACTTTTGTTCAAGTGAAACATCTGGGTCAAAAACATGGAAGCAGAAATGATAAATGACGCATATTTACTTCAGTTGTAGATCATCTATGCAGGAATGTAGCTCGACGGTTAAACATGGCGCATTGGTTTACATTACTCTTCTGTTTTTAATAAAATAACTGTCAGAACGGTGACCTCTTTGACAGCGACAGTTTCCTCAGTAAACACTAGAGGGCGACACACTCCACTCTAACGTCGTTAGTTTGCCGTTTTTGTTCAATTTTGGATCATTCTGAACTCAATCGTGTTCAGTATTAATTGTAAACAACATTTCTTTTCATTGGCTTCATGTTCAAATCGCAAGAAAACAGCGAGTAAAGTCGGGCGTTGGTTCCCAGTTTACTTTCGATTGTGACTTCAGGAGGCGGAGACGAGCCGAGGGTGAAGCGTCATCGGCTCCTGTCAGACTCTTCATTCTCTGTCGGAGCTTCGACCTTCATCCGCTGCCGGAGACGTTTGTCTCCGAATCATCGGGTCAAGATGAGGCTTTTGGTTCTTCTGTTCCTCCTGGAGATCCACGCTGCTGCTGCAGGTAAATGCGCAACAAAGTCGCTTCATCATGTCAATGTTGGTCTGCTTCTCTGGAGCCGCTTGATGTGTCGATGCTGGAAGGAATTCAGGAGGAGAAAGTCAAGCATGAAGGACGTGAAGCATCGATGATGTGCTGTGTGGTGTTTGGGGGGATTAGAGTCATTCACACGCGCTTCTTTCTTCCGTCGTTTTTACTTTCGCTTTTAAAAGAAGTGCGACATCAGACTGTCTGTGACGTCACACGAACGAGCGCGAACCTTTTTCAAAAATAAATTGGAAAAAATAAACCGATCTGAGAGGGAAATGTGTTTTGATATCCTCAGGTGTAAATTTGATATTTGTAACTTGTATTTTGTTCTTCACAAATGAACGTGTGCTTGTCAATATATCATTGTTCATTTCCATATTAACAGACTGGAGAGTGTTGGTGTTTCCTTCACATCAGATGTGTTGCTGTGTCTGACTGTGGATTTAGCTCCAGTTGACTCTCAGTCCTTGAAGGTGACGTCAGCTCTCTGGTGGTGTGACGTCACTGACGGTGATCAACACTCGGTGGTGTTCAGACGGACGATGACGTCATCATGTCAGCAGAGAAATGCTTTGGCTGTGACTCCTGGAGGATTTGACCTGTTGTCTCTTGTTTTCCACAGTGTTCCATTCACTCAGGTATTTTTACACTGCATCATCTGGAGTTCCAAACTTCCCTGAGTTCGTGGCTGTTGGTTTGGTGGACGACGTTCAGATCATTCACTACGACAGCAACAGCAGGAGAGCTGAACTCAAACAGGACTGGATGAAGCAAGTCATCGCCGATGATCCAAGTTATTTAGAGACACAGACACAGGTTGCTTTTGGTTCACAGCAGGTCTTTAAGAGCGCCATTGAAATTCTAAAACCACGATTCAACCAAACTGGAGGTTTGAATTTCTCTTCCTATCACACACACACACGCATATGTTATGTTTTCATGTTTTGTGGGGACGTTCCATTGTCATGACCCTTTCCCCAGCCTCTCACCATGAACCTCACCATCCAAAACACATGGCAAACCTGAACCAGGACTCTGAACAAAACTGAAATTCAATTATAACCACCCAGTTATTTAATCCTAAAATTGAGAGTCAACCTTGTGGGGACCGACAACTGTCCCCACAAATAGTCCCAAATAGCGAAAGGTCACCAGAAGGAGCTGTTTCCAAGACTTGGTCCCCACAAGTGTCTCTATACAAGTTTACACACACACACACACAGCCACTGATGTGATGATGAATCCAAACAGAGGAGCTTGAGGACCTGAGCTGACCAGATGATCAGCAGACAACAATGTGGCTTCAGGTTCTCATCAGGAACAAGGTTCTCCTCTCAGCTGCAGTTTGGACCTTTGACCTTCCATTCTGCATGAAGGCTCAGATGTTTCCTCACTTCTGAACACCTGCTGAAGCAGAGGTGGAACAGAGGAAGACACCACCTGTTGCTTCTCAAAGAGCTTTGGGGAGACGTCAGGTTCAGATGCTGAGACTCCCAACTCACTGCTGCCTCCTAGTTTGTCAGGAAAGCAAGCAGGAACACAGGTCAGGTCAGAAGCCGTCACATGGTCCAAGAGCTTCTGTCTCAGGGTCACTAGTTCCCATCTCACTCCACTGTAAAGAGGCCCCACCTGACTTGCCATTGATTTCTCAGTGACATTAGAAACAGCTGCTGCTTCTAAACATCAGAGACTTGGACTGAACAAACATGGCAACATGAGACAGAATCCACTCAGTCTTCACTTCCTCAAAGAACCTCTGGATCTCTTGACCTTCACTGGTTCCACTGGAAGCTTCTCTCCCTCCCACCGAGTCCAAACATCCTCAACACTTGAGTTGATTTGGGGAGGTGAAGTGGAGGACTGAGTCAGGATGCTGCTGTGAGCTTCTGCTTGTTCAGTGAAAACCTCTCAGCAACAGAAGAAGGAGCATGTTTTGGATGAAGTCAGCAACATCTGCGCTAACGTTGCTCTTCTCTCCATCTTCTCACGCTGTGAAGGAAGTCGATGGTTTTGATTTGATGACCTCAGCAGAACTCTCTCCCAAGCATTGAGACTGAGGCTCTTCATGGCCCTACAGCAGGCTCCAGCTCTTCAGGGGCCCAACAGGCCTCATGAAGAGCTGCTCTCTTGTTGGGGGCCTGACAACACTCAACACTGGGAACATCTACTGTCATGTCAGGACGTGGAGTGGAGGAGGGTTATGAAGCAGAGCCAGGAGAACAAGAGCTGGATTTGGACTCCACCAGCTCAGCTCATGTGATTCAGAGAAAAAGAAGAGATCAGAGACCTGAAGAACCAAAATGATCAAGTGTTCAAGGTCAGCTCTGTGACCTTCAGAGGTCAAAGTGTTTCACTGGTGAAGGAGTTAAAAATGAGTCAGTGGAGGCAAAATAAAGTGAAGCTGATATGATGAAAGTGAGATTCTGAGGAAATGTTTGAAGGAAAAGAAGCAGAGACACGTGGGATTTGAAGCCTTCACTCTCTTCAGATGGTTTCTCTTCTGAAGTGGTGCTGGTGGGGCCACAGTTTGGTCTCCAGTCTAAAGTCTGTGAGGACAGCTGGAGCTTTCTAAAGCAGGAAAGAGCAGCTGGAGAGTTGGTGCAGCTGGAATCAGAGGTGAGCTGGAGGTGACAGATGAAACATCAGCTGTGATCGAGCTTGTCAGAGGAGGATCTGTCTGCTCTCACTTCTGAGAGTCCAGGACCTTCAGCTTCTTCTTCACATGACGCTCTTGATTCACACTTTCTGTGGCTCCTGACTGATGCGCAAGATTCCCACTGAAACATCAGGCTTTTCAACTCAGGTCCTGTTTTGGACTCAAGTCGCTCAAACACTTGTTCACCACTTCACCTGGAGAGTTTGGGTCACACACATCCTGACAACAGTTCATCCAGATAGAAACACACAAGTCTGATTCAGACACTGGAGAGAGACACACGACGACACACACACACCTGCAGAAGTCGACACACAGATGAGTGAACACATGAAGACACATGTCCAGACACACAGAGACACACACCTGCTCACACAGATCCATCACCACACACTCATGTACACACTAAAGCACTCAGCCATGCGTGTACAAATACACAAATGATGACACACACACATGTTCACACACTCTCAGCAACACACACAAGATCTGAAATGTCAATGTGGACAATATTGCACTATTTTTGTGGGGCGTCACTTTAAGAGTGAACAGCTCTCACTCTGCTGCTCTTCTCTCTCAGGTGTTCACACGTATCAGTGGATGTATGGCTGTGAGTGGGACGATGAGACCGGAGAGGTCAGAGGTTATCATCAGTTTGCTTATGATGGAGAAGACTTCATCGCGTTGGACCTGAAGACTCTGACATGGATCGCTCCAACGCCACAGGCTGTCATCACCAAACACAAGTGGAACAGTGATGAGGGTTATAACAAACGGCAGCAGTACTACTACACCCAGATCTGTCCTGAGTGGCTGAAGAAGTATCTGAACTACGGCAAGAGCCGCCTGCTGAGAACAGGTAGGTCACATGACCTGAGGCTTCACTGCCTCTTCCTCTCCTGACTCTCCAAACATGAATGTGCTTGTGACTGCCTTCCTGTCTGTGTGTGTCCGTGATGGACTGCTGCGGGAGCCTGTTCCCCTTGCTGGCTGGGACCAGTGTTTGACAATGGGAAGCAAAGACTTTCTCTCTGACTCCACCTCAGTCTGGACTTTCCTCCTTCAGATCACTGCTGCATGACTTTCTTTTCTTGTCTTCAGTCGTCACTGAATGTTGACATGTGACTCTCTGGAGATGTTTCTTCACTCATGGGTTTCTGAGCAGACTGAGACCCAGGCAAAGACAGCAGTGGCACTTTCAGAGCCACTGAAGCAGCATAACACAACACTCTCCATCACCGTCTGACTTCACACCTCAGTGCAGCACTTTTCACACACCACACACTGACACACAACTTCAGTCGAGATAGTGAGGCAGAGAATCTTCAGAGCGTGACTCAGCAACAATATGAAGAAGGTCTAGGTGTCACTGGTGTAGAGAACTCATCTGAGCCTGGATCTTCTGTCTTCACCAGAGCTTCCAAGAGTGGCTCTCCTCCAGAAGGAGCCCACCTCTCCAATCGTCTGCCACGCCACAGGTTTCTTCCCCGCAAGAGCCATGTTGTTTTGGACCAAAGACGGAGAGGAGCTTCACGAAGACGTGGACGTGGGAGAGGCTCTTCCCAACCCTGACGGAACCTTCCAGATGAGGGCCGAGCTCAGACTGTCGGACCCGTCCGTGGACTGGGGGAGGTACAGCTGTGTGTTCCAGCTGGCTGGTGTGATGGAGGACAAGGTGACCCCGCTGAGGAAAGAAGACATCTGGACCAACAGTAAGGTTCCTCCATCTTTGTTCTCAGCAGGTCACATGCTCTCACCGTAGAAGTGAAGAGCTGAGTCTGGAGAGCAGCAGGACTTCCTCATTCTAGCTCAGGACCAGTTCCACCTCCTCATTTAGGGGGTCTTCTTAGTGTCCCAGCACCTTCTCCAAGTGTGTTGTGTGACTGAAGATGAATGTTGTCCAGCTGTTGGAGTGTGTTGCTTTCATCACAGACTTGATCAGAAACCTGGATCTGGACTGAGCCTCCCACATTGTTTCAACCTTCATGTCCAAAGTCTTTCACCTTGTGACCTGTGTGAAGCCACTCTGACGTGGTGATGCTGTTTTGTCATTGTGTCTCCAGGAGAGCCCGACCTGAACCTGGGGCTCATCGTCGGAGCTGTGGTGGCAGCTGTGGTCGCACTTGGTCTGATGGTTGCTGGGTTCTTCATCTACAGAAGAAGAAGAACTGGTGAGGAGTCACACACAGATGAGTTTATTGGAGCATCATAGAGAGACACAACATGACACTGGAACACAAAGATGGGAGGCAAAGATCACAGCAGTTTGAATGGACAGCAGGGGGCGATCACACTGTCAAGGTGTTCTTGGAACTTCTCTCTTCCTTTGTTGGCCTCAGGGTTTGATGTTTGGAATCACCAGGTGGGAAACCTTCACAAATTCAAACTCACCTGTTAGTGAAGCATCAACTTCACCAACATAGCTTAGCATTAGCAAAGTGCCAACATAGCCATTAGCTTAACCTCAAATAAAAATTAGCTTTGCAGAAAGAACAATTAGCTTAGCAATTGCAAAGGGTCAACATAGCTATTAGCTTAGCATAACGTATCAATTAGCTGACATTACCAGTGTCAAAATAGCCACTAGCACAAAATAAAAATTAATAGCTTAGCATTAGCAAAGCATCGATACAGCAATTAGCTTATCTTTTAATAACGCTTAGCTTAGCACTAGCGATTACCATATAATACAGCAACAAGTGCCATTTGACAGTTTCAACTACCACCACTTTCTTTTATTTGAAGTATTATTAATTATTTTCTTGGCTACTCAAATTCTCTGGAGGTGGAGGTGGGGGGCAAATGATGACGTCAGATATGTTTATTTACAACAAGGTTCAAAGTGAACTCTAAAACAGCAGAGCATATTCACATTAAAGTGCCAGCAAACACATTATTTACGTTCTTAGCTTAAGCTAAGTGAAGAGCTCAGATGTTTCAAAGGTGCTTCAATAGCACAAAGGAAAGAAATAGTGCAACATTAAATTGTGTCAATAATAAACGTAACAGACGTCACCACTTGTCGGAGGAAATGCCCACTAGCTCCGCCTCCAGAGAACCAGAGTAGGCGGGAAAATAATGGAGCTCCACCAGAACAGTGCTGAAGTTGCTGGAACCTTCACCAGTCTTGTGAGTCCTGTCATGTTCCTGACAGTAACCAGCCTGTTGTTCTTCTCATTCCAGCCAAAGCTCCTCCATCTTGTAAGTACAGCTGCTTCACTGTCATCACCACCATCCACTGATCCTCCTTGACTGCAGTGATGGTTCCTGTGTGATCAGGCTGTGAGCTCAGATCAACTCTCTTGTTTCAGCCAACAACACCTCTGAGGAGGATCTGCCACTGAAGCCGGAGACACGCCCTCCTGCTCCTGGTAAGTGAACTCTCGTGGACCTTTGAGCTTCAGCTTCAGTCAGGACCTTCATCTTGTGACGTGTCAGTGAGAGACACACAACTGCTGAGGTCAGCAGGTGTTGACTGAGATGGCAGTGATGCTCAGAATGAGCAGAGTGGAGGTGAGAGAGTGACTGGTGCCTCCCCAAGATGGAGGTCAGGGTGAGTGAGGTGTGTGTGGTGAGGAAGTCTTCCCTTCATTCATGGTGACTTCTTCTCCAGCTGAGTGAAGGTCATGTGATGCTGGAGCAGGAACATTTCACCCATGAACAACAAGACTGTTTCCTCTGCTTCCTCCAGTTGTTCAGTCCAGATTCTCTCTCTTCCTTCCCAGAGTGAGTCACTTGGATGACATCACCCTCCCTGATCCATCACCTGGAGCCTCCATCTGTGATCAACTCAGCTCCAGGGGTTTGGATTCTTGTCGTGCAGCAGTGAACTTGAGCCGAGCTTCAGCTGGTGAAGAGGGTCAGAGGTTGTGGACCCTCATTTAGAATCGTGGCTTCATGAATCAATATGGGTTTGTAGCTTTGGAAAGCAGTGAGCTGAATGATTTCATCTCTAAATCAGCGCTGGGTTATTTTTATTGTCTCTTGATGGTTTATGTTTCATGGTTTTCATGTGAACAACAGTGTATATTTGGGGAATATTTGGGTTTTCTCTCCTGTTTTCTTTTGCACTGAAGCTTCAGCCGCTTGTGTGACGCTTCAATAAACTCACCCCAAAATCTGACCGAGTCTTGAATCCCTCCTTTCTGTGAAGAGACTTTGAGGATGTTGTTCATGTGAAGGACACATGAGAGTGAACGAGTCACCAAAGACTTGACTCACATTCATCACTGAAACATATACGTCAAGAAAAGGGAGCGAAGGAGGCAGAGCTTCTTGTCCCTGCGAGCTCCACATGGACCTGTTTCAGGGACACTGAGCCAAATATGAAGCCGACACATGGCAACACAGAAGCAGCAGCTCATTCACGCTGATGTGAATATGTGAATTATGGCCCCAGAATTGTAGTTTCAATTTCTCTGTGTTAAATAGTTCAAAACATTTGAAAGAAAATGTTGGAAAATTCATGACTCTGGTTGGTTAAACTGAAGCTCTGGTTGTAACCAGATCAACCGGTGAGGTGGCATTTGGATCAGGTGAGGTTTAAATGGTAACAATGAGGAAGAGTCGAGTTTCTACCTGTCATTTCATTTGTCATCTCTTTCCTCAGCAGCTGTGTGATACAGTGGTTCATTGTGTTTCCAACTGTGATTCTCACCAGGAGCTTCAGCTGTTGCAGTGCAGGTGGGACATTGACAGACATCACTGAGGGCCGCATGTGGCCCCCAGAGCCTGACTTTGACACATGTGTATGAAGCTCTCTCTCCATGTTCACATCTGTCCGGATGTTAGTGGAAGTTGATGGATGGTTCCCCCAAGTGTCCTGCAGCTCTCAGCAGTGAGGCCTCAGAGTCAAACCAGAGTGTGATGTTGAACCAGCCTCAGGCTTCAGGCTTCATCTGGGACCAGTTCTGGACACCAGTTATGGTGAAACACACTCACTGTCATCTGCTCCCACAGACACTTTCATTTTAATTTTCAGCCATAAAAGTGAACAACTTCATTGAGTCATTTCTTAATACATGAAACTGACAGGTTTTAAGTCCGGTCAGGCACTTTTTGTTGCAGAAGTTTTCCTGTTTTCCTCCCAGGCACAGCAGAACACAAACCCAAATGTGATCATACATTTGACACAGCCATGTTCATTTGAAGAAAGGTTGTATTTTGCTCTTTATTTGACCCATGTTTTCACTACTTAGTGATGTATTTGATAATTTGTCAACACACACACACAGTGATGAGTGAGAGTTTGTCTCCTTTTCAGTCAAGGAAGAGTCGACATTGTAGTTAGAGAAGTTTCATGGATCAAAGTCCAACACACCTGATACACCTGTCATCAAATCCAGATTAAAAATGTAGAGCGCAGTTCAATGAAAAATAAGCCCTGATAAGAGGAAGAATCAACGTATCTCCATATTCTACTGTCTAAAACATTTGGGAAAATGTTCCTTATAAATAAACAAAAGACATTTTGAGTGTTTTTTTTGTTCCTAAAGAGAAACATTCCAAACCAAAGCTAGTTTTCTCCTACAACAGCTGTCGATCAACCAGCTGGGGACAACCAGGACTGGACTAGAACTGGACCTCTGGTCCTCTGGCACCAGCAGGCAGGTTTTATGCTTCTGTTTTTCACCTGTTTAGACTTTGACTCTTCCTCATGTGGCAATGACTTTGATGATCCTGGATTTTATTAGCCACAATGAGACATTTACAGCTTCAACTGTTTGATATCAACATGAGTGACACTCGACGTTTGTTCCTGTTGATACCAAAGTCAGTCATGAAGACACTTGTCACCGTCTACGCTCCACTCTGGGAGCTCCCCCACCCCTGACTCCACCATCAGCCTCATGTCTTCTGCTGTTGGACAGAGTTTGACCTTGACTCTCCCGCTCCTCCCTTGACCTTCGACCCTCAGAAGGTGTCGGAGGACGGCGCCCACCGCTGGAGGAACGTGCACACAAGCCTTCAGATTTGAGATCAAACTTCCAGGGAAAGTAGAAACCTCACGGATGAGGCCATCTTTGTTGTGTTGCTGGAGATTTTGGGCGACTGAAGTGTTTGGGCTGATCAATGATAGTTTCATTCGATCATATTTAATGCAACAAACAAAAGTGCTGTGATAGGTTCCCTGCAGTAGCTGAGAGCGTCAGTCATGGCTGTGGCTGGTGTTTGGATGCTGTACTTGTTAGGTCACATGGTCCAGCCTCTTCATAGCTTTGCCTCAGCAGGGGAGCATGTCAGAGCAGGCCTTGTTAGTCAGTCGTGCTCCTGCTGAGCTCAGTCATCGGCCCAGTTTGACCTCGTCTGGCGGAGAAAACCTTTGTTGGCTATTTATAGATTCCACGGTGACTTTCCCAAGTCAGCTGTAACCAGATGAACCGGTGAGGCGACGTTTGGATCAGATGAGTTTGAAAAGGAAAACACCGAAATGGAGTCGGAATTTTGCCAGTGCTTTCATTGGTGACCACTTTTCATGGGACCTGTGAAACATGAAGGTCACAGTGAGGAGACCAAAGTCACTCCTTTGATCCTTTCTGATGAGTGAGCGCCCCCTCTTGAAGGCCTGCAGTATGGAGGCCACAGACCCTCCTGAGCTCTAGATAGAGGGTCCCACTGGTGGCTCACATGTGGGGACCAGAGCAGAGCTGGTTTGAGGGAACTATGATCCAAGACTTGGACCAGCTGGGATATGCTGATCCCCCATATGAAATTAGTAAGGCATGCACAGATGAAAACACACACACACACAGTCGAACACAAGTCTCTATCTCCAGAGTTTGTTATCTTACAGTATTTTCTCTGTTATATTGTCTAATACTGTTGAAAAATCCTTCTGAATTGATTCAAGACACTTGCTTCACCTCCCATGCAGAACTATGAATCCCAACTGTGACTTCAACACCTCCAGCACTTGGACTTGCTTCCTGCCTGACTCGCTCTCCTGACCTTCACCTGCTCGTCTGACTCTTCTGATGTGTAGAGTTTGAACGTGACCTTTGACCCCCTCCTAGTTCAGAGTCCCCACAGGTGGACTCTGAACGTCAAGTGACTCTCAGACGAGAGGGTGTGTTAAGTGGCGCCCTCAGCTGGAGTAAAGTGCAAACAAGCGATAAGCATTGAGCTCTATTGAAGTCCGACTGAAGGTAGAGACCTCACAATAGAGGCCATCTTTGTTCATAACGTGTGGCTACAGAGGCGTCAAATACTGACAACTAATATAGTAGTGACATGAAATAGTTTTTAACAAATCAAACATTCCAGTTTGCCTTCAAAATCATTTGTTACACAACCGGAGTGTTCAGACGACTGGAAACTGGTTGGATTGGTTGCTCACAACTGAAAGTGAAAGCCATGGAACAATGGTGTTTTGGTGCTCTGCTTTTTTGCTTTCGTGGCAAAACTCTTTTATTTCTTCACTACCATCATAGTTTTAATCTTTCTTCACACAGCCCAGACATAGAGAGTCAAAAAGGTGCTGTACATCAACGCAGCATTGAAATCCTCGCGACGGAATCCGACATGACACGCAACAGTAAAAACAGCTCCTGACACAGATAAGAACAAGATACAGTCCTATGTAAAAGTTCAAGATTTTCCTTTATAAACCATTGATTGTTGGGATCAGCAATTTCAGTGAACTATATCATATAGCAGACAAACACAGTGATATTTAAACAAAAGCAGGCAGGTGCATAAATTTGGGCACCCCAACAGAAAAATGACATCAATAGAGAGTAGATCCTGCCTTTGCAGAAATAGCAGCCTCTAAACGCTTCCTATAGCTCTGGTTGAAGGTATTTTTGACCATTCTTCTTGACAAAGCATCTCCAGTTCAGGTTTGATGGTTTCCGAGAATGGACAGATTTTCAATAATATTCAGGTCTGGGGACTGAGATGGCCGTTCCAGAACATTGTACTTGTTCCTCTGCATGAATGCCTCAGTAGAATTGGAGCAGTGTTTAGGGTCACTGTCTTGTTGAACTGGCCCTGGCGCAACTTCAACTTTGTCACTGATTCTTGAACATTGTTCGTAAGTGTCTGCTGATACTGACTGGAATCCATGCGACCTTCAACTTTAACAAGATTGCCAGTACCTGCACTGGCCACACAGCCCCACGGCGTGATGGAACCACCACCAAATCCGACTGTGGGTAGCAAGTGTTTGTCTTGGAATGCTGTGTTCTTCTTCCGCCTTCCATACGCCCCTTGTTATGTACAAATAATAGCATCTTATTCCAAAATGAAGCTGACTTGTCCAAATGTGCTTTAACCTCAAGCGACTCCGTTTGTGGCGTCTCCTTGTGCAAAGTGCGCTGAGTAGTTGGATGATGCACAGTGACACCATGTGCAGCAAGATCATGTTGTAGGCCTTTGGAGCTGGCCTGTGGGTTGAGTTTGACTGTTCTCACCATCCTTGACCTCTGCTTATCTGAGATGTTTCTTGGCCTGCCACTTAACTAGAACTGTGCCTGTGGTCTTCCAGTTCCTCACTATGTTTCTCACAGTGGAAACTGACAGCTGAAATCTCTGAGCTAGCTTTTTGTATCCTTCCCCTAAACCATGATGTTGAACAAGCTTTGTTTTCAGGTCATTTGACAGTTGTTTTGAGGCTCCCATGTTGCCACTCTCCAGAGATGATGCAAAGAGGAGTTGCAACTTGCAACTGGCCACCTTAAATACCCTTTCTCATGATTGGCTTCACCTGTGTCTGTAGGTCAAGGGTCAATGAGCTTACCAAACAAATCTTGTGTTCCAATAATGAGGTAAGGTATTCAAATCAATGAAACAACCAGGGTGCCCAAATGTATGCACCTGCCTACTTTTCAGTAATTATTGCACACTTTCTGTAAATCCTATAAACTTCATTTCACTTCTCAAATATCACGGTGTTTGTCTGCTATATGAACTGAAATTGCTGATCCCAACAACCAATGATTTTTAAAGGAAAATCTTGAAAATGAGCAGGGGTGCCCAAACTTTTGCATACGACTGTAAAGGAAAGAGATTTTAATGCTGTCAGCCAGTAACATGACAGAGAAAGTAAAATTCCCATCGACAAATCCAGTAAAACAAGTTCACATAAAGGCCAGTCTACAGCAAAAGAGAAAGAAAGACGGCACAGACTCAGCCAGTGTGATCTCCTTTGATTTGCCTCGCCTCGAAACAACTGAAAGGGTCCTGTGGGTCAGCATGTCTGAGAAGGGACCGCAGCAAGCTCTAAAAGTTATCAGTATAATATAAGTTGTGAAGACCACGAGACCGCTGAGGGTGTGAGTCCATAACACTATAACACTAGTTTCACCTTGTTAGTGATGGTGACTGTACCTAGTCAGCTGTAACCAGATGGACCGGTCGGGTGACGTTTGGAATCATCCCTTTCCTGATCCAGTGTTTACGAGCCTCCCTCTGCCTCCATGTGTTTCCTTCCTCCCTGAGCTGCTCTCAGGCCTCATGAAATGACTTGGTGGGTCCCCGAGCCCCGAGTTTGACACACGTGGAGCTTCAGCTGTTGCAGTGAAACACTCTAGTTTGACTCATCATTGAAACCACAGTGTGATATTGAACCAGCGTCACGCGTCAGGCTTCATTTGACTGAAGAGTCACAGTGAAACACACACTTTAAACCTACACCCGCAAACATTTCTGTTCTGATGAGTACGCAGTATTGTGAACCACTGCAATGAGTTTATTTTATTGAGAAAGAAATGTGATAATAGAAAACACACATTGAAACAAATTCATGACAGGAAGTCCAACAAAAACCAAAGCGCAACAAAGACTGATAAGCCTCCAATAGATAAATAATTCAAATATATTCATCATTTATTTTACAAATATTTAAAAAAAAAACGTACTTATATAAATCAAAGTGATCGGTCCGTATGGTGTTGCTCTCCGAAGCCTGAGACATAAACATGTACAGATATTCATGGGCAAACTGGCTTCAGAGCAATGAAACCACAGATGTTTGGTGACATTCTCCGCCCCTGCATTTCCTCAGAATCTACAGCCGCAGCGGCTGGATAACCCAGGCGGAGGAAGGCTTTGTTCGCCTCTTCTGATCAAGCGACTACCTCAGGCTTAACGCTTAGTGAGGGCAAACATTTTAGATATTTTGTTTCATATGTTATGACATCTTTCTTGTGCTGCTGTCAGCAAAATGTGACCGTCTTGTTGGAGTCTTTCTGATATGAAAGTGCGACTTTACAAGTGAGGGTTTCTGCCACAATCTAAAATCATCTCTTTTTAAAGATGACATCTCATGTGATGAAACATATTAAAACAAAGAGGAAACATTGAAACAAATGGATTATTCATGGAACGATCCAAACAAAACATCATATACTGTAATGTCTGAAGTCTGTTGCTAGCAGAACCAAGTCAGTAAGTGATAAAACGGGAAAAAGTAAGAGTGGAGCCCCACGTTTTTTTGACCTCTCTCTACCTCTCTCTCTGACTCTATGTGGATAACTTTAGCTATGTTGTTGTTTGGATGCAATGGATGCATGAATGCGACACTCTTTTTGTAACACCACTTTTATTGTTTGACACTGGTAAACTGTTGAAACCTTTACAAACGCTTCTGTGTGGATTTATTCAACAACGCAAAGGGATTATTGAGAGTCTCAGCTGTGGGGTATTTAAAGCAGATGCAGCCTGACCGAGTCCTGCTGCTCCGCGTACAAATGTCAATATGAACTGTGTTGTTTATTATGTATTATTTATTAAGCTTCACGACCACAAACCTCCAGCAGAGATCATAGTCTCTGACCGGAGCGTGGGCCTCACTCCAGAGGATTTTTGACTCCTTCCTCGCTGGTTGGACGCCAATGTTGGTTAACTCCAGTTCTGTCCAGTTTAAAATGATCTTCAGCCTGTGACAGATTGGAAATACATGCTTGAAGCTTGTTGAGGAAGCTGCAAGGTTTTCACTGCCATTGAGGAGAACATGACACACTTCCTGTTCACTGGTCCTCTGTAAGACTCTTGTTCGCAGTGTAGTAACATCCAGTGTGTGAGAGCGAAAAGGTCCACATCATGGACATGAATGAGGTTCGAACACTCAGGTCAGGGAGCCATAACAGCACTTTTGAGGTGAGTTTTCAACATTCCTGTGTTTTTACTGATGATGCAACATTTGTTTACAATTCCAGGACCTGCTCCCTTCTCATGACATGGTGGTTTCACCTGCCTGGAGCCGACAGTCAGATCACTGAGTCCATTTTATTGATCTACTTCACAATTTCTCTCATGACTAATTGCTTTGTACGGTGGCCAGGGCGGCTCACAACAAATGCAAACACAACAGCATCTAGCTGGCACTGCAGTTGCCAAGGGACGAGGCAGACAGTGGCCAAGGAGTTTGGAAAAGTAAGTTTGAGGGTTCGATGTCGCTTTCCAGTCTTCCGAAATCTACTGTATTTGACTGTTACTGTTTAGGATCCCATGTGCACGCATGTGGTGTTTTCGTGGCGTGTGCATTTGATGTGAGCTTTGCTGGCCACCGTAGCATTGCACTGACTGACCACCTTACAACCGGCTGTATACTAAAAATATCCTTCAGGATGCATGGAATCCATTTGTGTTTCACAATGATTTCAGGTCCTGAATCCAGCAAAGACAGAGGTTTTCTGCTGGACTCCCTTGAGCCAGGTGGCTTTGGTGAGGAGAGCCACCACAGCATCTTAATGTTGATGACCACTGTTCAGTGGCTCAGTGGGATAAGGTGAATTGTGTTGCTGTAGAAGCTTCGTTTGAAAGGCCTTTATTTGGCTTTGCCTTATCTGAGAGACTCTTTGCTTTTGCCTCATTTGAAAGGCTTTATTCACTCCTCTCTGCATTCACTCAACTCTAGGACAAATAATTTGGACTTACTGTGATACCACAGTGACCTTGCCCATGAAACTGCAAACTACAGTTCCTCAATCACTTGTATTGTGTTTCTGTTCGTAGAGCTCATGACAGGTCTTCCCAATTCATCACCTTGCAACGTTGGGTTTTCCTCAGCAAACCTCTGGAAACTCCTGTGGAATTCTCATCCTGATGGTAATGATTGTCTCGTGCTTCAAACTAATCCACAAACTGCATTGTGTGTGTTTTTACAAGCTGTAATTGAAATATATACACGTTAAAGAACATGATTTGATTTGCACCTTTAGACTTTCTAATCCACTTGAAGTGGATTCGGGCTCATAGATCAATAGATGTCCTTTATTACCTGACTATCTAGTTTAGCAGGCCACACAAACAACGATAATTCTGTCCCAATGTTGCTGGTTCCTGACCCAGCCCGATGGTCGTGACTGTTCCAAGATGGTTATGTTTGAGCTCCGCTATAATATATGGTTTTAAAAAAGTTGCTTTTGCTAGAAACTAGTTACTTTGAAAGTAATGAGGAACTTGAAGTTACTTTTGAACGAGGTAACTAGTAACTGTAACTAAGTTACGTATTTAAAGTAACTTGCCCAACACTGCTTGAGGTCCACAATGTAACCCACAAGCTCACAAAATGAGTAGGAAACAGTTGTTTCTTTGCGAAAGGGAAAAGGAACAGAAGAGCCTACGACTTCCAAGAAGAAGGTTTTAAACACCAGGAGTCGTACTTGACGTCTACCCTCACTCCCAGATGGGACCGTCTCGTAGCAGAGAAAGTTATGTGGTGTACTTTGAAGGCATGTTTAAAGGTTACCATAGCGACCAGAGTCAGAGCGCATGAAGGCACTGGTCGAGAAGAGGAGAGTTGGTGAGTCTTAGCGGGCACACAAACATGCAGAGGCCTTAACTGACGCTTCAAAGTAGCAACTTCACACCACTGCTTTGGAGAACAGACTACTTCTATCAGTCACTTTACTGACCATGTGTTTGTTACTTCAGAAAAGTGCTGTGTCACAAGCAAACTGACAGTTGAAATTCCGGCCCAACACATCAATTCCATGAATGTCTGGTGCAGTTTTGGGGTGAACTGCCGTAAGTTCTGCTGCCAGAATGAACAACAGGGGGTGAACTGGGCAGCCTTCACCAATGACCAAACATTTGTAAATTTAAGGCCCAAAAATTGAAAAAGGAAGGTGTGATCAAGGGTATCCAAGGCTTTTCAGAAACCAGGAAATAAGAGGAAACTGTCTTGTGGAGTTAGGCTTGTTATGTCCCCAGTCTAGGGGAAGGTGGACACAACATAAATGACCCCTGTCATAACAGGCTGCAGAACAATCCTCTGTTTTTGGTCTCACTATTGGAACCGTAAACCTTCATTATAATGTATTTGTCATCATGGTGTTCCAATGCTCCTCATTATCTGACCATTTAGTTGTTTAACCAGGACAACCTCACCTGCTGCTCTGGTGGAACCATGAGATCAGAAGACGTCACCACATCCTCATTGACCTTTCCAAAAATGCTGAGTGGGTTTCCTGAAGAGAAACGCAGTTTCTTAAACCACAAACATTTCACAGAAAACAGTGGAACACCAATATAGTAGTAATATAGTTCACTGTGTAAGCTGGGATGAATGATTGTGTTTGCACTTAAAAGTAAAACCCCTTCAAACAGAGAAACAGTCAGGTCTTTAGACAAACAGAACTCTGTATGTGATGAGAAACACGTGAAAATGTGTAACTTGAACTTTGACAAACATTGAGGTGAAACTGCTCGTAAGTTTGACCAGTGAGTTTGCAAACCTGTTGACATATAAACAATATTGTCCTCCAACACCCAACGCCCGTGGATGACAGCGTACCCTTCCCTCAGATCAGCTTTCGCTCCTCTTCTTCTCGCCTCTCTCCACCTCTGGCCCCAGTGGTGTGTCTTCTCTGAACATCTCCCACACAAGATCTGGAACAGTCCTTACTGAAAACTGTAGCACGATTGGTCTTGGTCTCTCTCCGTCCGTCTTTGGTCCTGGGCGGTGAACTACATCCACAGTGTTCTTCAGATGCTCCACAGTCAAGGACAGAACTTTTGCCAAGATGTTGACACTTTCTTCTCCCACAACTTCCTCTTCCTGGACACCATTCAGCCTCAGCCACCATCGTCGTCTGTCTCTCCTGCTCCAGGCCTTTTTCACATGGTGCTTCATTTGCTCTCTGGAGAACCAACATCTTTCGCGACTCCCTTCAGGGTAGCATTGGTGGCATCTACTACGATCCGCTCGGTTATTTTATAATTATTATTTTTTAAATTATGTTTTTCTGTGATGACTGGTTTTCTCTTCAGGACGATGGTGGCTTTTAGAGCCGTGCGTGTCGTCAGAATCCTCCTCCGTACAACACGTACCTTCGTCGTCATTGGCATCTCGCATAGTGACAAGCGAGTCGCTGTGCTCCTTCCCTCCTGCTGTTCTTCTTTCTTTGTTGAAAATAAGAATTGTCAGGCAGCAAACCTGTCTGGGTGAGTCTTGGTGAGTGATGCGCTTCAGTGACGACAGATTCGCCCATTTAAACCCTGGTTTTTCAGTTGAAATACAGAGGCAGCGCTTACGCCGCCATCTTGACTCCTCCTCCTCCCTGTTGCAGCAACTCTGCTCTGTGTGGTTTGTGGCTTTAGTTTCCAATGTGGCGTGTGTATATTGTGTGACTGCTGTGTTGTCATTGTGAGACTGTATGTTGTCTGCGATGTCTAAAGAAGTGTATTTTGTGTCTCACCTGTTCACCTGCCATGTAACAACAAGATGAGATGAGGTCGTATCATTGTGTTGATGTGTTCTGTATAAATGATATGTGGAGGTGCTGAGGGCTGTGGCCGGACATTATTTTCCTTGTTACATTCACAGTGACGTGTGTTTGCAGGAAAATAAAAGTAAAGAAAGGATTTTGAGGGGCTTGTTAGTGTCACACCCGTCGGTATCGAGCTCTCTCTCTCTCCATGTTCACAGGTGTCTGGATTTTAGTGGGAGTTGATGGATGCTTCACCCAAGTGTCTTCCTGCTGAGGCTCTGGACTCCACTGTCACCATCACTCCGTGTCTGACCTGAGGGTCGCCATGGACGGCTTCATGAGTCCTGGACGCCGGAAAGTGATGTGTAACAGAGGAACCTTGGCTCCTCTCCTCCCCTGTGAACATGAGCGACGTGTCATGATGGAAAGACAAAGTGTCTGAATTGATTTTCCCTCATGAGAGACGTGTCATCTGACGGTGACTCGGAGCAGAGCCCTCATTAGTTTGAGAAGAAAGAAGCCAGTGGACGTCAGATTCACAGATGAATATTTAAGTTCCAATCTGGCTCAGGAACGCCTCTGTGAGCCTCACTCAGTGTTGGTGAGGCAGATAGTTCATGTCTTCATGTTTTGTCTCATGATCTCGACGGTGTCTAACGTGATCATGTTTTTGTTTATTATTTATGATCTTGGACGTGAAATACACAGATATTCAGCAAAATAACTCGAATGAATATTAGGAAATACTGAATATATATTTCATTATATTCAACAGTTTTGTCACAATTATCATTTTTTTGGGCTTAAAACACAATTCATTATTGATCACTATATTTGGCGCTACACTCTTCGAGCACTTCACCACGCGCAGCTCACTGAATGGGTTGGTTGGAAGTTTACGTTCAGTTTCGACTGGACGGAGGCGGAGACGAGCCGAGAGCGTCTGCGCTCGAGCCACTCCTGCGTTTTCTGTTGGTTTTCCTGTTATCTTCGTCGGAGCTTCGACTGTTCACACGCACTTTCCCGTCTCCGAGAGGAGATTGCGACCTTGGTCGCCGAATCATCGGGTCAAGATGAGACTTTTGGCTCTTCTGTTCCTCCTGGAGATCCACGCTGCTGCTGCAGGTAAATGCGCAACAAAGTCGCTTCATCATGTCAATGTTGGTCTGCTTCTCTGGAGCCGCTTGATGTGTCGATGTTGGAAGGAACTCAGGAGGAGAAAGTCAAGCATGAAGGAAGTGAAGCGTCGATGATGTGCTGTGTGGTGTTTGGGGGGATTAGAGTCATTCACACGCGCTTCTTTCTTCCGTCGTGCGACATCAGACTGTCTGTAACGTCACACAACTAAGCGCTGACCTTGTCATAAATATTTTGGAAAAAAAGTCAAACTCGATCGGAGAGAGAAATGTGTTTTGATCTCCCCAGGTGTAAATTTAACATTTGTAACTTGTATTTTGGTCTTCACAAATGAACGTGTGTTTGTCAATATATCATTGTTCATTTCCATTAACAGACTGGAGAGTGTTGGTGTTTCCTCCACATCAGATGTGTTGCTGTGTCTGAGTGTGGATTTAGCTCCAGTTGACTCTCAGTCCTTGAAGGTGACGTCAGCTCTCTGGTGGTGTGACGTCACTGACGGTGATAAACACTCGGTGGTGTTCAGACGGACGATGACGTCATCATGTCAGCAGAGAAATGCTTTGGCTGTGACTCCTGGAGGATTTGACATGTTGTCTCTTGTTTTCCACAGTGTTTCATTCACTCAGGTATTTTTACACTGCATCATCTGGAGTTCCAAACTTCCCTGAGTTCGTGGTTGTTGGTTTGGTGGACGACGTTCAGATACTTCACTACGACAGCAACAGCAGGAAAGTTGAGACCAAACAGGACTGGATGAAGCAAGTCATCGCTGATGATCCAAGTTATTTAGAGAGAAACACACAGCTTTCCTTTGGTGTACAGCAGGTCTTTAAGAACAACATTGAAATTCTAAAACCACGATTCAACCAAACTGGAGGTTTGAATTTCTCTTTCTATCACACACACACACATGTGTAATGTTTTCATGTTTTGTGGGTACATTCCATTGCCATGCCCCTTTCCCCAGCCTCTCACTATGGACCTCACCATCCAAAACACATGAACCAGGACTCTGAACCAAACTGAAATTCAATTATAACCACCCACTTATTTTGAAGTCATAATCCTGAAATTTAGACTCAACCTTGTGGGGACCGACAAAGGGTCCCCACAAATAGTCCCAAATAGCAAAAGGTCACCACAAGGAGCTGTGTGTTCAAGACTTGGTCCCCACAAGTGTCGCTATACAAGTTTACACACACACACACAGCCACTGATGTGCTGATGAATCCAAACAGAGGAACCTGAGGATCTGAGCTGAGCAGATGATCAGCAGACAACAATGTGGCTTCAGCTTCTCATCAGGAACAAGGTTCTCCTCTCAGCTGCAGTTTAGACCTTTGACCTTCCATTCTGCATGAAGGCTCAGATGTTTCCTCACTTCTGAACACCTGCTGAAGCAGAGGTGGAACAGAGGAAGACACCACCTGTTGCTCCTCAAAGAGCTTTGGGGAGACGTCAGGTTCAGATGCTGAGACTCCCAACTCACTGCTGCCTCCTAGTTTGTCAGGAAAGCAAGCAGGAACACAGGTCAGGTCAGAAGCCGTCACATGGTCCAAGAGCTTCTGTCTCAGGGTCACTAGTTCCCATCTCACTCCACTGTAAAGAGGCCCCACCTGACTTGCCATTGATTTCTCAGTGACATTAGAAACAGCTGCTGCTTCTAAACATCAGAGACTTGGACTGAACAAACACAGCAACATGAGACAGAATCCACTCAGTCTTCACTTCCTTAAAGAACCTCTGGATCTCTTGATCTTCACTGGTTCCAGTGGAAGCTTCTCTCCCTCCCACTGAGTCCAAACATCCTCAACACTTGAGTTGATTTGGGGAGGTGAAGTGGAGGACTGAGTCAGGATGCTGCTGTGAGCTTCTGCTTGTTCAGTGAAAACCTCTCAGCAACAGTAGAAGGAGCTGTTTTGGATGAAGTCATCAACATCTGCACTGACGTTGCTCTTCTCTCCATCTTCTCCTGCTGTGAAGGAGATGGATGGTTTTGATTTGATGACCTCAGCAGAACTCTCTCCCAAGCATTGAGACTGAGGCTCTTCATGGTCCTACAGCAGGCTCCAGCTCTTCAGGGGCCCAACAGGCCTCATGAAGAGCTGCTCTCTTGAGGCCCTCAACACTGGGAACATCTACTGTCATGTCAGGACGTGGAGTGGAGGAGGGTTATGAAGCGGAGCCTGGAGAACAAGGGCTGGATTTGGACTCCACAAGCTCAGCTCATGTGATTCAGAGAAAAAGAAGAGATGAGAGACCTGAAGAACCGAAATGATCAAGTGTTCAAGGTCAGCTCTGTGACCTTCAGAGGTCAAAGTGTTTCACTGGTGAAGGAGTTAAAAATGAGTCAGTGGAGGCAAAATAAAGTGAAGCTAATGTGATGAAAGTGAGAGATTCTGAGGAAGTGTTTGAAGGAAAAGAAGCAGAGACACGTGGGATTTGAAGCCTTCAGTCTCTTCAGATGGTTTCTCTTCTGAAGTGGTGCTGGTGGGGCCACAGTTTGGTCTCCAGTCTAAAGTCTGTGAGAACAGCTGGAGCTTTCTAAAGCAGGAAAGAGCAGCTGGAGAGTTGGTGCAGCTGGAATCAGAGGTGAGCTGGAAGTGACAGATGAAACATCAGCTGTGATCGAGCTTGTCAGAGGAGGATCTGTCTGCTCTCACTTCTGAGAGTCCAGGACCTTCAGCTTCTTCTTCACATGACGCTCTTGATTCACACTTTCTGTGGCTCCTGACTGAAGCGGAAGATTCCCACTGAAACATCAGGCTTTTCAACTCAGATCCTGTTTTGGGCTCAAGTCACTCAAACACTTGTTCACCACTTCACCTGGAGAGTTTGGGTCACATGACTGAAGCGGAGTGAAACACAGCTGCCGCACTGTTGCAGCTCCAGACACAGACACATAACACACACACACCTCCAGCAGTCGACACGCAGATGAGTGAACACATGAAGACACATGTCCAGACACACAGAGACACACACCTGCTCACACAGATCCATCACCACACACTCATGTACACAGTAAAGCACTCAGCCATGTGTGTACAAATACCAATGTCAATGTCAATGTGGACAATATTGCGCTTTTTTTGTGGGGTGTCATTTTGAGAGTGAACAGCTCTCACTCTGCTGCTCTTCTCTCTCAGGGGTTCACACTTTTCAGAAGATGTACGGCTGTGAGTGGGACGATGAGACCGGACTGGTCAGAGGTTATCACCAGTTTGCTTATGATGGAGAAGACTTCATCGCGTTCGACCTGAAGACTCTGACATGGATCGCTGCAAACCCAAAGGCTGCCATCACCAAACACATGTGGGACAGAGAAGAGAGTTATAACAAATATCTCCAGCACTACTTCACCAGGGAGTGTCCTGAGTGGCTGAAGAGGTATCTGCACCACGGCAAGAGCCGCCTGCTGAGAACAGGTAGGTCACATGACCTGAGGCTTCACTGCCTCTTCCTCTCCTGACTCTCCAAACATGAATGTGCTTGTGACTGCCTTCCTGTCTGTGTGTGTCCGTGATGGACTGCTGCGGGAGCCTGTTCCCCTTGCTGGCTGGGACCAGTGTTTGACAATGGGAAGCAAAGACTTTCTCTCTGACTCCACCTCAGTCTGGACTTTCCTCCTTCAGATCACTGCTGCATGACTTTCTTTTCTTGTCGTCAGTCGTCACTGAACGTTGACATGTGAGTCTCTGGAGATGTTTCTTCACTAGGGCTGGGTATCGATTCTAATTTCAAGAATCGATTCGATTCCGATTCTCATGACTTAGAATCGATTATCACGATTCAATTCGATTCAATTCGATCCGATCCAATCTCGATTCAGGTTAGTATTTAAACCATTTTCTGAGCTGTTGCCATAATCACATGACAAGTTATGCAACGTATTAATACTAGTATCATATTGACATTCAACAGGAAATGAATGAAGGATTCATAGTAAATGATAATAAAGATCCAGACATAGAAGGCCAGATGTGACTGCTCATGGGACTGGTGCATTATTAGAAATAGTACATTAAAAATTCACCCAAAAGATGCTGCCGTTTAATACTAGTGCATTTTTATGTTATTATCAAAATGAAAAAAAGATATTCTCAGCCACTGAAAATGTAAACAGAGTGCTGGTGACTGACTTCACAGCAACCTGACGGTCATTGCGCAGTATGTAAACAGTTCTCTGTGGTCTGTAGTACGTACGACAAGAGGTTCCACTCCTCATCAATATAGTGAGTTGTCAGACTCGCGTAAGATTGTGAAGATGTCCACGTATCACTTGTGATGCCCACCTGACTGCTGACTGAAGCTTACTTTTCACGTGTTCTTTTACTGACTGGTGCATGTTTGGGATAACAGACGTTTGCGAGACACCGTAACGTAGTGAGGCTCTGTTGCTTTCATTAGCCGCCTGAAGCCCTCGTTTTCAACGATGGAAGACGGGCGCATATCTTTGCAAATGAAGCCCGCAATCGCTTCAGTTATTTTGACAGAGCGTGCAGAATTACCTGCTCGTGGTAGAGTTCGCTCAAGTTTCATTTGTTGTGGCCCGGTGGATGGCTTGGAAAGGAGCTCTGGGTGATGTCGCGTCACGTGATTCGTGAGGTCGTCAAAGGGGTTAGACTTCACACGGAGAACATGTGTTAAAACGTAAATTAATTAATCCGATCTTTGGACCTACGAATCGATTTTATGGAATTGATGTATGAATCGATTCAGAATCAGAAAATCGATTTTTTAAAACACAGCACTAACTGAGACCCAGGCAAAGACAGCAGTGGCACTTTCAGAGCCACTGAAGCAGCACAACACAGCACTCTCCATCACCGTCTGACTTCACACCTCAGTGTAGCACTTTTCACACACTGACACACAACTTCAGTCCACAAGATTGTGAGGCAGAGAATTGTCAGAGCATGACTCAGCAACACTGTGAAGAAGGTCCTGGTGTCACTGGTGTAGAGAACTCGTCTGAGCCTGGATCTTCTGTCGTCACCAGAGCTTCCAAGAGTGGCTCTCCTCCAGAAGAAGCCCACCTCTCCAATCGTCTGCCACGCCACAGGTTTTTTCCCCGAAACAGCCGTGTTGTTCTGGACCAAAGATGGAGAGGAGCTTCACAAAGACGTGGACGTGGGAGAGGTTCTTCCCAACCCTGACGGAACCTTCCAGATGACGGCCGAGCTCAGACTGTCGGACCCGTCCGTGGACTGGGGGAGGTACAGCTGTGTGTTCCAGCTGGCTGGTGTGAAGGAGGACATGGTGACCCCGCTGAGGAAAGAAGACATCTGGACCAACAGTAAGGTTCCTCCATCTTTGTTCTCAGCAGGTCACATGGTCTCACCGTAGAAGTGAAGAGCTGAGTCTGGAGAGCAGCAGGACTTCCTCATTCTAGCTGAGGACCAGTTCCACCTCCTCATTTAGGGGGTCTTCTTAGTGTCCCAGCACCTTCTCCAAGTGTGTTGTGTGACTGAAGATGAATGTTGTCCAGCTGTTGGAGTGTGTTGCTTTCATCACAGACTTGATCAGAAACCTGGATCTGGACTGAGCCTCCCACATTGTTTCAACCTTCATGTCCAAAGTCTTTCACCTTGTGACCTGTGTGAAGCCACACTCTGACTTGGTGATGCTGTTTTGTCATCGTGTCTCCAGAGCCCGACCTGAACCTGGGGCTCATCGTCGGAGCTGTGGTGGCCGCTGTGGTCGTACTTGGTCTGATGGTTGCTGGGTTCTTCGTCTACAGAAGAAGAAGAACTGGTGAGGAGTCACACAAAGATGCTCAGCGATTATTGTCTCGTGAATCCTGTCATGTTCCTGACAGTAACCAGCCTGTTGTTCTTCTCCTTCCAGCCAAAGCTCCTCCATCTTGTAAGTACAGCTGCTTCACTGTCATCACCACCATCCACTGATCCTCCTTGACTGCAGTGATGGTTCCTGTGTGATCAGGCTGTGAGCTCAGATCAACTCTCTTGTTTCAGCCAACAACACCTCCAAGGAGGATCTGCCTCTGAAGTCGGAGACACGCCCTCCTGCTCCTGGTAAGTGAGCTCTTGTGGACGTTTGAGCTTCAGCTTCAGTCAGGACCTTCATCTTGTGACGTGTGAGTGAGAGACACACAACTGCTGAGGTCAGCAGGTGTTGACTGAGATGGCAGTGATGGTCAGAATGAGCAGAGAGGAGCTGAGAGAACATGGAGAAGGTGAGAGGAGGAGACTGAAGGCTGTTTCCAAGTCAAACCTGAGATGTCATGTCTCTGTGGAGTCTTGAACTGAAACAGCCTCCTGAGTCTGTTGTCCATCAAAGGAGTTGACTGTGAAAAGAAGACAAAGTTTTTTCTCCTCAGTCTTTGGAAGCCATTGCAACTGAGAGTGAGGAGCTCACATTGTTTCAACCTTCATTTCCAAAGTCTTTCAACTTGTGGCCTGTGTGAAGCCACACTCTGACGTGATGCTGTTTTGTCATAGTGTCTCCAGGAAAACATGACCAGCGGGAGGCAAAAGGTGGTCCTCAGACAATCGTCGGAGCTGTGGTGGCAGCTGTGGTCGTACTTGGTTGGAAGGTTGCTGGGTTCTTCGTCTACAGAAGAAGAACTGGTGAGGAGTCACACACAGATGCTCAGCAGTTGTTGTCTTGTGAGTCCTGTCATGTTCCTGACAGTAACCAGCCTGTTGTTCTTCTCATTCCAGCCAAAGCTCCTCCATCTTGTAAGTACAGCTGCTTCACTGTCATCACCACCATCCACTGATCCTCCTTGACTGCAGTGATGGTTCCTGTGTGATCAGACTGTGAGCTCAGATCAACTCTCTTGTTTCAGCCAACAACACCCCTGAGGAGGATCTGCCACTGAAGCCGGACACACGCCCTCCTGCTCCTGGTGAGTGAGCTCTCGTGGACCTTTGAGCTTCAGGTGTTTTTTTCTCCTCAGTTTCTGGAAGCCATTGCAGCTTAGATTGAGGAGCTCACATTGTTTCCTCTGTTTCAGCTCCCAGTGCTTCTGATCAACTGGTGTCTCCCCAAGATGGAGGTCAGGGTGAGTGAGATGTGTGTGGTGAGGAAGTCTTCCCTTCATTCATGGTGACTTCTTCTCCAGCTGAGTGAAGGTCATGTGATGCTGGAGCAGGAACATTTCACCCATGAACAACAAGACTGTTTCCTCTGCTTCCTCCAGTTGTTCAGTCCAGATTCTCTCTCTTCCTTCCCAGAGTGAGTCACTTGGATGACATCACCCTCCCTGATCCATCACCTGGAGCCTCCATCTGTGATCAACTCAGCTCCAGGGGTTTGGATTCTTGTCGTGCAGCAGTGAACTTGAGCCGAGCTTCAGCTGGGGAAGAGGGTCAGAGGTCGTGGACCCTCTTTTTGTATATTTGGGGAATGTTTGGGTTTTCTCTCCTCTTTTCTTTTGCACTGAAGCTTCAGCCGCTTGTGTGATGCTTCAATAAACTCACCCCAAAATCTGACTGAGTCTTGAATCCCTCCTTTATGTGAAGAGACTTTGAGGATGTTGTTCATGTGAAGGACACGTCAGAGTGAACGAGTCACCAAAGACTCACTGGAGGAAGAGAAAACATGAGTTTGCAGCGTTGGCAATGTGGCACTTTGTGTTGAATTTGTTTTTATCATCTATTCTCCACTTTATGTGAACTGACAGGTCTGTCATGAACTGTTTCCCTCGCGGTCATTCCGGACCTGCTTTGTTTCTCTGCCGAATAGGATGAAGGTCCGGTGGATGGTTCCCCCAAGTGTCCTGCAGCTCTCAGCAGTGAGGCCTCAGAGTCAAACCAGAGTGTGATGTTGAACCAGCCTCAGGCTTCAGGCTTCATCTGGGACCAGATCTGGACACCAGTTATGAGGAAACACACTCACTGTCATCGGCTCCCACAACCAAACTTTCAAAAGTTATTCATTATTTTATTGATGAAGAAAGGTGGTACATTGAACGCCAAGAAACTAGAATAAAAATGTCGAACTACTAAGTGCTGAAGAACAACTCTGTTTTCCTCCCAGCAGACTGCTGTTGAATTTTATTTTCTCTTTGCTGTTTTGTCTGAAACTATTGGGAAAATTGGGTTTGGAAATCTGAATAGGAACAAAAACATTCCAAACCAAAACTCCTGTTGTCCATTTTGGTTGAGTTTGGACTCAAATCTCCCGCTCCTCCCTTGGCCTTCAACCTTCAGAAGGTGTGGGAGATGGCGCCCTCGCTGGAGGAAAGTGCACACAAGCCTTCAGATTTGAGATCAAACCTTCGGGGAAAGTAGAAACCTCACAAATGAAGCCATCTTTGTTGTGTTGCTGGAGGTTTGGAAGTGTTTGGTCTGATAAATGATAGCTTCATCAGAACAAACAGTTGGAGGAACAAAACTGGTTGGACTGGTTCACAGCGTCAGTCATGAGTGGCTGGTGTTTGGATGCTGTACTTGTTAGGTCACATGGTCCAGACTCTTCATAGCTTTGCCTCAGCAGGGGAGCATGTCAGAGCAGGCCTTGTTAGTCAGTCGTGCTCCTGCTGAGCTCAGTCATCGGCCTAGTTTGACCTCGTCTGGCGGAGAAAACCTTTGTTGGCTATTTATAGACTCCACTGTGACTTTACTAAGTCAGCTGTAACCAGATGGACCGGTGAGGTGACGTTTGGATCAGATGAGTTTGAAAAGGAAAACACCGAGGTGGAGTCAGAATTCTGCCTGTGGCTTCATTGGTGACCACTTTTTATGGGACCTGTGAAACATGAAGGTGACAGTGAGGAGACCAAGTGGGAGCCTCAGAAAACATGTCACGAGCAGGCTTTTAGCCAGGATTTTGAAACAGGGTGTCCAAAGCCACGCTCCCAGCCCATAACCCCACCCCCAGCCCAGCGGCCAAGGACTGGCTGGCTTTTTAAAAAAACGAAGCTGTAAACATCATGTATATTGTAATGTGTAAACACACAACAGACACACAACAGAGATGAATGAACTCAGTAGCTGTTGCCACAGTGACACTTTCAGATGCAGGAGTCTCCTGGGCAGCTGTTTGACTCAGCTGACAAGGATTAATAAAAAAAAAAATTGTCATGATTCTTTCTCTTACTACAAGCTAAGTGTCTACAGTTTTGTACATCTCCTTTCATATATTTATGCAAGATAAGCAACAGTTGTATCAGCTGTTGATCTGTTTTCTAAACGTCCACGTATTTAAACATTCATTCATTCAAACAAAATATATATGAAGGCTCTGCCTCTGGATTAAATAAATAGAACCACATGAATTTTGATCCCCGTTTAGATATTTTACTCACATTCACCAAGTGGTTAGATGAGCCAAGCAGAAGCGCGTCCCTTGAAGGCATCACGGATGACGTCTCGACAGAGCCGCCAATCACAAATGCAAAATGTAATATACGAGGAAAACCTATATTTTCAAGGCCGATTCAAAGGGAACTTGTATCAAGGGCTCATAGCTTATGCATTAGCTGATGCTAGCATCATAGCATGTTCTGCTAATGTAGCTCCAAAATTCACAGACACCGTTTAAGCCTCTAGTTCTAAAACAAGTTGGTTTAGTTATTGTGTGATTCAATCGTCCTTTCCCAGCGAGACACCACCATTTAAAACAGCACCTTGTTTCAACAAACATTGAGAGTTCAGTGAAAAGTCTGACAATAAAGTGGTTTAAATGATTTATTCGCTGGATTAACAAGCACTGCATCGTCTCACATGTCGTTTAACAAAGCGTCTTGTGTCTAGTTTGCCGACGAACACATGGACCACGGTGACGTGGGTCTGTCTGGAGTTAGGAGAACATTCCCTTCCTGTAGCCGTGGATCAGGTCGGACACGTCGTCCTTGCTCACCTTAATCCAGCCGTCCTCCCTCATGTGGTACACTGCACACACACACACACACACACACACACACGGCCGTGATCAGCCGCAGGCTAATACACACTGAGAACTGTAACTGCATGTGTGAGAGTCAAAGGGCCGTGCTCACTGTTGACCGATCCTCCGGAGTAGGCGTCTCGGTGCGTGGCGTGGGCGATCCCTCTGCGGCCCAGCTCGTACGCCTCCTCCACGCTCATGTCCTCCCTGTAGCCGCTGTCCACCACGCCGTAGGCGTAGCTGTTCCCACAGCCGGTGGAGAACATGCGACCCGAGAGACGGGTGCCGTTTTCATCCACGTAGTAAAGGCCGGGACCCTGCGGGAAGGAGGCCGACGTTTGAGCTCAGCTGCCATCCTGAACACAGCAGAAACCTCGGGACGGACTCAGGGGCTTTTCACACTGTGGACTGGAGGCAAAGTGCGTTCGCCTCAAAATCGGCAAGAGAGTCGGGTCCCGCCTGGAGAGCTGCACCTGATCCCGGGAAGCTCTACGCGGGGGGTTTAGCTTCTGACCTCCGGCGACTTGCCGCTAGATGCCGGAAGCTATGTGTACAGTGCAAGTCCACCACAGTGAATAATGTTTTCACTGTGGTGATCCTGCAGCTGCGCAGCTGTCTGCATGAGGAGAACAGCCAGGAGGAAGGAGGCTGGTTTCTCTCAAGTTACTAAAGACTGTTCGTGGATCATTTCTGACGTCTGGATCTGGAGTTCACTGATAAAAAACCTTCTTCATCCTCAGTCATCTCTCTCACGGTGTGGATCAGTCAAGATGCTCCGAATTACGCAGCATGTTTCCGCAGTTGGAGACAGAATCCCTGAAGCGGCTCACCTGCTTGTCCCACCCGCAGATCATGCTCCCCACAGAGAGGCCCATCCCTCTGTAGCCCAGCATCATGTTGCACAGCAGCTTGGATGCAGCAGCCACAGAGATCCGTTGTTTGTTCCTCAACCTGTAGAGTCTGAAGCAGGAAGCTCTTTGTCAACAACTGAACTGCTTGCGTCGAAGGCACAGCTCTTCCTGACCTGCACTCTTTGGCCAGCAGGCGCTCCCAGTACTGGCAGTCGGCCGCACTGCCCGACATGGTGCCCAGCAGGTAGGGGTTGATCTCGATCACTTTGTTGACATCATTGCTAGCTGCAAGGTAGTAGTCAGAGTCAGCGCCCTCCTGTGACCTCGGAACCCCACCCCCTGATAATAATAACTGTCTACGATAGTGAAGTAGACGTGGATAATATATAATAATGTTTAGTAAGGATATCTACAGCGCAGTCCACTTTACAACATATGAATACATAGATAAACAATCTACCTCCCTGACCTGCCCATATCTCCTCTGCAGTTCCTCCATCAATACAGCCATGTGGCCTGTATTTTTCATGAGCTCCGAGAACAACTACAAAAACCAAAATGTACTTGTTTCTCCATTCTCTTTTTAGGTTATCATTTTATATTTTCCCCCTGCAATATGTGTGTTTTAACTATTGCTACTTATGTTGAAACGCTAAAGTGAATTAGATGCTTTTAAATTATTTTTTGGATGACTTTTTAAAATGTTTTTTAACTTAATCTAATTTTAAAAAATAAGCAAATAAAAGATATAATTCGGATACTAACATACAAATCTAGATTGTGACAACATGATGACGTCTTTACGCTAAAAACGTGCGTGTACACTGTGAATACTGCGTACTTACGCATGCGGGTGAAACGTATAATTTCCAGATTTTAATGTTAAATACAGACTATTTTAACAAATATTCAAAAATATGCCTTGTAATAAAGTTTGATTACTGCACATTATATATATAATAACATTGTATATATATATATATATATATATATATATATATATATATATCCTGTATCCTTCCGTTGCAACCTTCCTTTCCTCTTCTTCTGTCCTGCCTTCCATCCTTCCTGTGTTCATTCTTCCCACCTCCTTTCTCTGCCATCTCTCGAGTGTGTATTCGTCAGAATGTCTTCTAAGCCTCTTCATTTCCTGCAAAACTACAAACACTTTAATCTCTGTGATGCCGACATGCAGAGATGGTGATTTGGTCTTTAAAATGTAACCTTGACCCAAGTACATGCAGTTCAACTGATGGGCCTGATTTGGCCCATGGGCCTGGAGTGTGGGTCAAAGATTATATTCATAACTAAGAGTCATTTTCTGAGGGCCATATGTGGACACGTCTGTATCAAGCTGAGGGTCTGGGTGTTAGTGGGAGTCGGCGGCTGCTTCACCCAAGTATCTTCCTGCTGAGGCTCTGGAGTCCACCGCCACGATCACGCCGTGTCTGAACTTGAAGGCCAGCGTGGTGGTTCCGTGGTTCATGTCGATGCTGACCCCTCCATCCTCCTTACAGGACTTGAGGAAACCTGAGGGCTGCCATGGAAACCAGACCGGGGTTTGACATGTGACACTCACCAGAGACGCTTCAAAGTAAAACTGGAGTCTGATACGCTTCATAAAACCTGGACTCGAGTCTGTATAAAAACACTCACATCTGCGCCAACAGGGACCGCAAACTCCTGGGTCTTGGTTCCGAAGTTGAAGTGGCTGGTCCGGTCGACGAGCTGCGCGTGTCCGGTTGGAAAGATTTGCGCACGAAGCTGAGCGTACGACTTGAAGCCACTCACGTCGAAAAGCGCCATGACTCTTAATCTGATAGACTACTATCGCAAACCTCTGTTCTGGAGTTTAAAAACGTAAAACCCTCCGCTTCAGACTGTCCGGTGCGCACCAGCCCGACCCGAATCCGAGAATCCGAAAGTGAAAGAGTTTGGGACAAGAATGACATTGAAATGAAGTCATCGGGCAAAATACAAAAAAAAATTGTTCCTGAAAAATAATAGCCAGTAAGACACGTGTCGCTGTTTTTATTTATTTATTTATTATAACGCTGTTTTAAAACTGTTAAGGTTTATTAAAATGACCTGGAATTTCGGACCAATCAGGAGGCGATTCGTCATCAGTTTCTAAGGGAAATAAAGATCCGTGGCAGAACGACTGATTTCCGCCTTTAACAGAAGTCATGGCTGTTCGTTTAAGTTTTTATTGTTCTTATTCTTGTTCTTGTTCTTATTCTTATTTTTATTCTTATATTGTTGTTGTTGTTGTAATTATTATTATTATTTTAAATAATGACGTCACAGCAGGGAAACCAACAACTAATTTTTAACCATGTCAAGTATACCGCTAAAATATGTAATTTTACTTGTGAATAATTACTAATGTAAAAATTGCTGATACCAGAAAGTTATTATTAATATAGTTATTTTCTCTTTCTAATATTATTATTTTCTTCCATTTTATTCAAGGCGATTTTCAGTGTCTCTCCTCTCTTGATCACCAGTGTTGGAAAAGAAAAGTGGGTGTGGTGAAAAACAGTACCAAAGCCAGACTCCATTAGATCAAATATCACAACGATCCTCTACTAAAATTCCACTCCGGAAGCCACTTTTCAAGTCTCTTTATTTTAAAAGCTTGTTCGTTGACAAAGACAGATACAGAACAGACGGAACAACGTGACATTTCTGATCAAACGCTTGGTCCTCTTCAGGCCGTGTCCATGTGCTTCACGCTCTCGTCCACCAGCTCCAGCTTCAGGGGCTCCACCTTCTCTCTCAGGACTGCAGTCGTGCCCGGAGCGAACTTGTATTTAATTTCCCTGAAAAGCACATAAACACCAGTCACTGTGAGCACAGGCGTCTCCAGGATTGCAGGAGGACGGCGTCCCTCCTCACCTCAGATCCATGGCTTTGTTTGTGAAGCAGGGTTTCTTACTTAGGAAAGAATCCCACCCTCTTTAGCCATTCATCTAGCAGCACTTTTGTTTCCAGCTATCATCCCTCTTTCAAAGAGAGTGGCACTCTGGATCCAGGAAGCCTCACCTCCATTTTCCTCCATCTTTGTCTTCTCCCATGCCTTCCTTCCTGTTTTCCATTCCCTTCACCTAACCTCTTGTCCCATCCCCTTCTTCCCTTCCCTCCCTTGAGTCCTTCCTCCTACTTCAGTTTCCCAGTGCTTCCTTATATCTTTGCTTTCCTTCACCTTTTGTCTCACTCAGTATTAATTTTGACAGCAGAATTTGATTTAGATTTAGTCAAAGCCTTTTGACTAAACTGCAAATTTAATTGTATCCCCAATTTTGTCAAATATAAATTGTTTAAGTCTTACTTTTAGTATTTTTAGTCGACAAAATATCATGAAAACAGTGCATTCAGTCGACTAAAACAATGTTTGTAGTGGAATATTTTTTATTTTTTAGTAATCGCGGTTTTCTGTTGCGATGATTAAGTTCATTTTTTGTGTGACACAGACATTGGTATCAGTTTGTTTTAATTCCACCACACCTCAAGTGAATGTGTGTCTGCACCACTGCACATCATGATCTCTGTGTGTGTGTGACGCCACGTCACTATGAAGGTCAGGACCTACATTGTTTTCTTCAATAATTCGGACAAACTGTCAGAGGGACAGAGAGTCAGGAGGCGGCTATTTGTCCTCTCTGTCCTCATATTGAAAATACATTAGGACAAAGACACGTAATGAGGCAGGAGACCGCGAACATTATGGTGTCTGAGCTTGAAGATGGAGGTGAGGACGTGAGTCTCTCACAGACCCAAGTGAAAAAGAACATAAACGTATGCACGTTTCCCGTCAGATTACAGCGAAATAACAAGTGAAATACACTGTTGCCTCTCCACAGGCTGGTTCATCGAAGCCTCGGTGGAGTATTGGCATAACGGCCGGTGAGTGATCAGACTAGCAGGTTTATAAACGCCTCATGATCGGTAAGAGTCATAGTGTGGTAGTGGTGTTTTGGCCAGTTGCGCTACACAGTTTCTTGTTTAGCTTCTGTGTACATGGTGTCCTTACCACATCGCTGACTGGTTCTTCTGTCTAACTCCTCCCACCTCCGCAATCATAACTAGTTCTGATTCGATGGTCTGATGGTCATTTGCACCTTGTTCTAGTTTGTTGATGAAAATGTTGATACATTTCGCCATCGCCTTTGTCCTCATGAATTAATTTTTCTATTTTCTTCAGTGCTAAGATAAGTGACCAGATCCAACTGGCCAGAGTTCGGCTTCATCCTGGGCTCACCTGGTGACCTTAAATTCCGACTCTTGGTACGGACGGATGTAGTCGATTCCTTCCTTGGTGATGACACAGATGTCGATGTTGTGTCCAGAGCCGAGGTCACTCATGATTCCCGCCTGGATGGCGGCACGCACCAGCTCCTTGGCGTCCTCCAACTGTTGGACAAGTGGAGGTCAACATTGGGGAACCGAGGGAGTCCAGACCGGGGATCGGCACTTACCTCGAGGTCGGGTTTGAAGCCGTCCTCGAGGATCCCTAGAGCATTGAGGTTTCCAGATCCTAGATAAACAGAAGTCGCGATAAACCAAGCTGAGGAAGATGTTTGTCCCTGAGGCTCCTCGTCACTTTTATAGCTCACTTGCTCATTCTACTAACTCAAACCCTTACGTGACCCTGACGTCATCACATCTCACTTTTCATGAAGCTATGTGAAATGAAACGGCGTGATGGCGACAGCCACCTACCCATCGCCAGGTAACGGTCTGTCGTGACACTTCCGTACGGTCCAACTGTGTAGAGGTGGCTCCCGGTGCAGTCCACCCCTCCAAGGATGAGGCTGGCGCCTATGCTTCCGCGATACCTGTACAACATGTCCTGCAGAATGTTGACAGCCATGACGATGCGGGGTTTCCTCCCGCTGTTCATGGAGAAGATGGTCAGGTTGGAGGAGAGAAGGTCGGTGGTCTTCTGAGTATCCGCCGCCGTTCCTGCGCCACAACAGCTGCGGACCAAAAACTCCAGTTCACACCTTGTAGAATTGACTTGGTCCGACTCGAATATCACGCACAAGGCGTCCTTGTATTAGCAATACTAACATAGCACCATGTTGTACCAGCCAGCTTTCAGGACAGTACAATATCACCATGTTTGATGTTTGTGTTTATGGTTCAATTCCCCCTTCAGCTTTTAGGCTACAAGTGTGTTTCAGCCTGGACCTTTAGCATCAATGCTGACCATGGTCATGTAGACGACTGTGGCACATCAACACAGCGAAACAAAAGCTGCCAAGCCTAAAGAATTATGATCTTTCATTAAGATCCTACATCATACGAGTCATTGGTATTTGGTATTGTATTGAGTTTCATTTGCACAGTAGAGTCTCACATTTCAGACCGGTTGAACAGGGTTTCACTTAAGAGTGGCGGTGGCAAAGGGGCACAAATAATCTGAGTGTGATGTATGTGGTGCAGCCGGATAATCGTGTCGCAGAGCACCACACTCCCAAAACCCACACCCACAGGTGGAGTCACATGATCACACCAGATAATGAAGTGGAAACATGACATAACAGCAATATGGAGGAGGACATGATGATAGTCATTTCCTGAGTTTTTTTTCAAGGGTAGAATCCCCCAAAGAAACATTATAATCACAAAATCTTAGGTTTTTATTTTTGTCAATTCAACGAATGTCCAAGGAAACCCTGCTAACCAGTACGGGGGTTGAAACTCAAGACAAAAGAGGAAAGCGCAAGGACGACCTTGAGTAACGCATAGGACTGGAAAACCTGAGCAAGGCTCAGTTCAACATGTTTGAAGCTCATGAAACTTACAATATATTTGGGGCAATGTAGTGAATCTTGGCGCACGCCTTATCAGCCACCACATCGCTGGACGTCGCTCTGGTGTCGGCGCCCAACACGACTCCATCCTGTGGCACCACATCAGAAGTAAGTTAAAGCGCTGCGACACTAGTTTTTCAGTACAGTAGGCCGCTGGCGATTCAGCATTCATGCGTTTTTGTGAGGAACATGTCCACTATACTTTAGCAGAAAACTCATATATTCATGGCCGCAAAAAAAAACAGGGAACATAGTGACAAATTATTTTTGACTTCATTATTTTAGCTACCGTGTAGCGGATTTGCTACACCTTCCAGAGCAACCCATCCTCACTCCTATGGCGTAATGCAGGCCTGGCTAACCTGAGGCTCCCGAGCCGCATGCGGCTCTTTGCCCACTTTCATGCGGCTCTTTACAGAATGAGCCACGAACTGGCTGTGATTTTGGTCAAGTTGCTATTCAGATGATTGTTTATACAGGAAATAAGATGAAAAAGTGAGAGCTATTCCAACAAAATATCAAAATATTGTTCAAAGACTGTGACATGAGTTTAACTTTGGAACATAAACAATAAACCTGGCTGCACGTGCTCCCCCCCGGCTCAGAGCAGTTTCAATGCCGATGTGATCCACGGTCCTAAGACCGTCATCAGATCCACGATCAACACGATTTAACATGACCTAGTTCCACGTTTCACTTTGTCATTCCCTAAACTAAATGTATGGCATGTGTTTCACCTATTATTCATTGTGGATCATCGTGGAGTCGTCGTGTTTAATTCAGTGGAGCGAAGATGAGACTGTCCAGTCTGCAGCGTCGCTCACATAACACAGACTAGGGTGATGTTATTGGTGACATGAGGCACGTAAAAAAAAAACTATATATATATAGAGAGAGAAAATATAGAAGATAGCACACATTTCTATCGACGCCACTTGATATTCCGATTTTAAAATGTATGAATTTTAAAAATACATGCACAAGAGACATATGCCAGAAGCGAAGCAGCAACCACTATACTGCCGCGAAGTCACGTGACCAGCTGTGTGCGGTGGCTTCTAGCCTCTGACTGGTTGGACACCCCTGGCGTAATGTATTGAGGTTGGGAAAGTGGACTTTTGCGTCCTATACTGACACTTAAGGCTGCTTTCCGCATTGCACGTTGACGCAGAAGTTTCAACGTATTAAAACCATTTTCCTTGCTGTGTCAAGGTTCAAGGTGCAGTGGAGACGTTCGGAAGCTCTCTTCACTGACTTGGCCTGGAAGTTGCTGACGGCTATGTCAGGGACTTCAGATAGCCACTGACACATGCTACATGTAGAGTGAAAAGAGCGCCATCCCATGGCTTACTTGACCCAACCTCTGTCTGTCTTTAGCGTGATGCACCACCCACAGCGTCAGCATATGCCGCGGAAGGTGGAACATGTGCTTCAGTTGAAAGCCTAATGTGACAACATGGATTCTGAATCTAAAGTATTTAGGATAACAGTATCGGATATAGGGAGCGTTGCTTTAGGTACCAAAACAAGCGGTTGTAGGGAGTGTTCGAAGTATTCGCTATTTCAGGTAATTCCAATATATGTAGGCATTATCATTTAGCACCATGTATATGCTATGTTTTTTTAAGCAGTGATTATTGTAATATTTTTAAAAACCTATTTTGTTGTCATACTTCAGTGGTCAACAAACAGAAATATCTATCTGTATATATTTCACTGTGGCCCACAGAGGGCCACAAAGATACAGGCCATGGGCCACATGTGGCCCCCAGGCCACACATTTTCCAGGTCAGATGTTAACAATGAGTGAAAAAAGGTTTATTCCCAAAATACGCATAACTGAATTAACTTAGACATGAAAAGACTGAATGACACATTGACCTGGATGTCAAAAAGCTCTAGTACCCGAAGACAACAGATGGTCGCTCTTCGAGAAAACGGATGAAATCGAAGCAAACTCACCTTAAAAATAAGGCCAGCGATGGTGGTTCCCGTTTTCATCGGTTTTGGTCCTTTAAGAGCTTCATCAAACGCTGCATTTCTGCATCAACAAATCATTGATTCGTATCATCAAGACTGTTTTTTCCGGTACTCCACCACTTCAGAGCCAAATCCGAGGGAGACACGTGACTTAACAGGCCCTTTCATTGATGGAGAAGCAGCAGCTCTACTCAGAGTCTCAGACCGTTGACACTCATAAACACTTCACTCACTGAACCAGAAATTCTCTGATCCACGCCTTCAAATTCCGCTGAATTCATTGATATTATACATTAAATCCACCTCCTTTAAATCAGACTCAACTTAACTGTTCAGCACCGATCAGTATTGTATGTTACTTTATTGTAATTGTACGTTTGTAATAGCGCAAGAAACACACACCGCTACAGTCAATAGTGAGGCTGTTTGGCGATGGCTGTGTACAAATAACAAAGAGAATTACGGTGATATTAAGACTATGAGAGAGAATGAAGTCAAACTATGTCTTTTTAAACACAGAACACAAACGTCAGCGGTGTCACCAAGTTACTTTCACTTTTGCTTACGTGCTCGTTAGACCGATCCGTACTCGCTTTTCCGTCTAAAAACTCTCACCTGGACGTGTTTTCGAAGCTGAACCCAGCAGCCGGAGTTTGCAGGACATTCGACAGCGCCATCTCGGACCCAACCCGGTTCTGGTTCTGGCCTGCTTGTGGTGCGCGTTTGGCGTCACGCCTCCGAAATCCCTTTCGGTTTTGACCTGAAAATGGAGGATTCGCGGATCCAAGGAGTGAGCACCGGGGTGAGTGAGGGAGTCTGAACAGGGTCAAGTTGATCTTAAACCCCAGTAAATCTAGGGTGGGTTTGTCCCAAAGTCGCGTGTGTCAGCAGCGATGGGTTTCACTGCTCAGCGAACTCGGACTCGCGAGTTCGCTCCCGATACAGAACCCCACCGGCTGAACTATTATTCGGACGTTTAACTTCAACGTATGATGATGAAAACGGTGGTGGATGGGACGTTTGTCGACGAATTCTCTCTGTGGCACCTGTGATCACGTGGCTGCACCGATGACGATTGGAATTGAATGTTGAATACTGTCATTATTAAAGTCAGAACACCTACTTAATTCATCACTTTTGTAGTTTTGATGTTGCTTGCTGGTTCCAATTGACAGTACTTCGCGTGAAAACAATATAATTTTTTATATTTATTGATTTACATTTGTGTATTCATTTGGAACTTTTGGTGGTTGTTTTCCATTAGTGTGACACCTCATACCTTCTCCTGGCTATTTCTTTGACCGGAGCACAGCAAAGTACAGTTTAGTCCAGCCATCTTCCACGGCTGAGCCAAGGCTGGGTCGAGGAGGCAGCTGCTGGAGCAAGGAGGCCCAGACTTGCTTGTACCCAGAACCACGGTCAAACAAGAGTTGCCATCTCTCCTGGGTCCTAGCTCTGCCCAGGACCTCCTCCCTGCTAGACATGTCCCAGAGGCCTCCCTCAAAGATGGGTCCTTTCCAGATGAAGAAGGAGCCATATTTTAAGCCCAAATTAGTCTGTGAATCTTCAAAACTGAAACAAGGTTTATTGTTCATCATTGCGGTTCTTCATCATCCACGCTGCTTCCTCATGACCTGGATTTCAGGGGTCCATCACTCCAGTTTACATTTGGTGATAGTTCCAAAACGGACAGTGAATAGTGAAGATGAAGAGGCAGTTTCTGTTAGTGTCGCCTGTCTTCTTTTTCTCTGCTCGTAGAACAAAATAATGTGTGTGATGAACGGTGGAAAGCTGCTCACATGTAACCAAACAAACCTTGCTCTTCTTCAGACCACTCTCCTGGCAGCCACCTTCGACGGAGGTGTCGTGATCGGCTCGGATTCCAGAGCATCCATCGGAGGGTGAGTCCTGCTGCCTAGTCACAGCCCCTGCTCTCGACAACGAACAAGGCTCTGTTGGACTTCATCTAGACTCGGGGAGCTTTTAAAACCAGGGACTCTGTCCCGGGACCAGGTCGTTGTGATTGTTTTTCTCCGTCAATGCTTCATGTCTCAGCTGACTTCAGGCGGACCATGACTCCTCGGAACTGACAGAGAAATAATGGGATGAAGCTGATGTTTAGAAATGTGTTCGAGCTCAAGACTGACTTCCTTGACAAAAACCAGCTCGACACAAAAGGGCTAGGCTGCACAGCAGGGGGCGAATTAGACTCAGTCCACCCAGGCCAAAGTCCACAGTGTGAAAATCCCCTCAGTTCCGGGCTAATGGTGTTAGTGACAGCGATCATTCAGTCACAAGTTCTTCTCTTTTCAGGGAATATGTGTCAGCGAAGACCATAAACAAGGTGATCCAGGTTCACGACCGGATCTTCTGCTGCATGTCGGGCTCGCTAGCTGATGCTCAAGCTGTAACCAAGGCAGCCAAGTACCAGCTTGCCTTCCACAGGTGGGTTTATAACATACAGTCAGGTTTGAGGGCTGGTTTACAAACAAACCTGTTAGCTATGTTTACAGTACGTACAGTACGTGGCTTTGTGAGTATTTTCACTGAAATAAAAATGGATTTCAGGATGTTAACACACATTTAGTGTGTCAAGAGGAGGAATTGCTAATGGAAACATTTAGCATCCGCTAGCTGAGTTTGCAAACCTTTACTCATCTGTTCTGTGGTGCGTTCATGTGCGTATGTGAAGGACTCATCCTGTATAATAAAGCTCTTGTCAAACTTAGGTTAAACTAAGAGGTTCAAATATCATACTTTTAAAACGCTTGTTAACCCCGACTGTGGGTGTGGAAATTTAATTTCTCATGGTTGGACGAGGCTACCTTGTTAATCCAGTTAGCAGCTCAATTAGGCTCGAACCAGGTGATCCACACCTGCGTGAGCTTCTCCTCAGGAAGAAGTGAAGATGAACTAATAACATTCTATGCAATCGAGAAGTGATTTATTGGTTTAAGGACGTATTTATTAACATCACAGGAGCATTAACAATGTAGCTAAGCAGTTCAGGCCTTGTGGCCAACTGACGTACGGCAATGTTAAGTGAATATTTTATAGCAAATTCAACTGTGCTTCTAGTCCGGCAACATTTATTTCTGCCTGGAAGCATATTGTCCATCAGCCTCAGAGAATGAACAACACGTTGCCCCTATTTTAAATCCCCATCTCAGCACACAGGAAGCTAAAGAGTTTAGCTCGAGCAAACGGCAACCAGTGACTTTTCCTCTTTCAACGTCACCAGCGTCCAGATGGAGCGCCCCCCTCTGGTGATCGCCGCTGCGACGGTGATGAGGGAGCTGTGCTACAACAACAAAGAGGAGCTGCAGGCTGGTTTCATTACAGCAGGGTGGGACAGGAAGGATGGAGCACAGGTGGAACCACATGCAGAAAGGTTCTGTCAGCAGAGTCTCCAGCTAAAGGCCTCTCCTTTCAGGTGTATGCCGTGGCCATCGGAGGGATGCTGGTCAGGCAGACGGTTATGGTGGCTGGCTCCGGCAGCACCTACATTTATGGCTATATTGATGCCAAATACAAGCCAAACATGAGCAGAGATGAGTGTCTGCAGTTCGCCACCAATGGTAACGTTTGGATTCTGTGTGTGTAGAGACAAACAGCTCTGCTTTCTTTCGCCTTCCTGACCTGTTTCTCTGCTTCACTTCCTCCTGCCAGCTCTGGCTCTTGCCATGGGTCGGGATAACGTCAGCGGAGGCGTGGCTCACCTGGCTGTCATCACAGAAGCAGGGGTGGAGCATGTGGTCGTGCCTGGCAACAAACTGCCAAAGTTCCACGACGACTGACGGCGAGCAGGAAGCGGCTCAGACAGGTTTATCTGGAACGTTGCCACTTCTGAGGCGGAGATAATCTCCAACAGGGAAATGATTTATAATAAAAAATATGACGTGTATCAGTTTGCTCTTTTATTGACTGTCGCCTCTGAGGCGGCCTCTGGTGTTCGGGCGCGGTGACCTTTGACATGCCCAGAGCGCTTCACCTGATAACTGTTGTGGGCGTCACAGAGATCCGTTGGGAAGTTGCTCCAACTCCTATTTGAACTGAGGTCAGAGGTCAAATATGGGCGACTGTGGCTCAGGTTTTTGAGCGGGTCGTCCGTCCGATCAGCTCAAATCCCACTCAATCCCAGTAGCTGTCTTGCTTCCTCTCAGGGCGAATGATCATGGTGGTCCGAGTGGCTGTTCGGCCCCAGCTGTGGCTGCAGACGTCACTTACCAGCGTGACTGAAGCATGAATGGATGATAGTTTCAGTGAAACTGAGCATTATGAACAGCTCGGTCACAACAGCTGAAATGACATCCCTTTTTTTGGTTGGTGAAGGGGACATACGCCTTGGCTAAAATCAGGTAGAAACACGTCAACCTATGGGTCACATGCTTGCTCTACGTTGTATGATGAACGATGTTCTTTTGGACATCTGTTTTCCAGCTGAGGTCAACTAAATTTCAGCAACCTGGCTCGCTTCATTCCTGACAGTGTGATCCCAACCCCACACATCACCGTGGCAACCAGACCCAAAGAATCAGATTCGTGTGTCAAGTGACACAGCAGCTGCCTCCTGCTGTTTGGACTGACTTTAAAAATAAATAAAAGTCTGCTTCACAGTGAGGGGAATGTGAGTTACCCCCAAGTCCTCAAGACAGGTAGGTTGGTGTGAGATAGAAGTTTGATCCGTTGGCAGACTGGTGATAATAAATTGATGGTAGATTAATAATTAAACTAACGGTTAGATAAGCACAGAAATATCCAACCATTATAAACCACCACACACAACTCAAAACTATGAATCAATTAAGAAACATTCATAAAAAACTGTCAATATTTCCAGGTGGACTTTAGAGTACTTGAGCGTGGAAGTATATCAGTACTGTCACCGCATATTTAGCCTCCAGGACTGGAGGCACCTAAATGTCAAGAGGAAATAAGATCAGAAACCGACCACAGCGGACAGACAGGAAGTTAAGCATGGAAGCAACTGGAGGTTCATAGTCACCACTTTTACCACTAAATTAGGGAGAAAATGTGAAGTCTAATTTCAGCAACCCATATCTGTCTATGCCCAACAGAACAATCGACTTTGTATTCTGAATAAAACATCTTTTAATCTGTGTTTTAAACGGTTGCATTCACGTTAAGCAGATACTGTAGTTATCATATAATATATATAAAACACTTAAAGGATTTGATTTGACAGAAGTGGCCCAGTTTCAAATAAGGTTTGGACCAAAAACGGCTTGTTCTAGTCATTCATCTACGAATTAAACACTTTTTTTTTTTTCAGTTTAAACTTCATAACGACTCTGGCAGCGACGCCACCGATTCACTTTCAGTTTCGCTCCGGGTCCAACATGGACGCCGCCTGCTCCCGGAGTTAAGCTCGCTCGGCAAATAATAAAAGTGCGGTGGTTCGATTTGGGCGCAGACTGAGTAGTTTCCTCACATTTCTGACTCCCGCAGCCATGACGCAGGCGGTGAAGACCGGGGTGAGTACTGAATTAGACTTGACGGAAACGCGACAACGACGACAGCGACATTACTATACAGATACATGTCACGAGCAGGCTCGTGTAATTCATGTTTACAACGATATTTATGCGCAAGCCCACCTCCAGTTAGTCAAAGACTGAATCAACTGTGTTCTAATACTTCGCCAAAACACTGACTTCAACGTTTATTTTCCAAAATAACGAGAAAAACTGCAACATTAGCCGTTAAATAAACTTTTATATATGTGTATTTCTTTATGTAACATAGTATTTGAGTGAAAAACTGTGGCATTTCCTAATCAGAAATGCCAAAATAGGAATATCAAATGAGTTATAGAGCAGTGAGGTTAAAAGATCCCTATAGATGTGTGTCTGTGTCCCTATATTTTGTGTATCTGGGCGTTTCAATAGTTTATATCCCATAGAGCCTCAGCCTGCTGCAGTCTGAGAGGTTCTCCAGCCAGAGTGGGATTATATCTGGAATGTGTTGACTCTTATAGCTACAAATGTTGCAGTGCATTGTGGGACTTTATGGTGTGTTTTAGAATACGTTTGTGTGTCAATATTGCCAATATTTTGTGTAGTTCAAAGCTACATTGCTGTCGATTTAACCTTCTCATGATCATATTTATTATGATATTTTGACTCACTTGTCTGCCACGTTGACTTTTCTCATTTATCAGCCACTCGCGATGTGGGTTTCCATCTTCATTGTCAGCTGACCTCTGAGTCCCTCACAGTTGACTGAGCTGTCAAAGCTCTATTTAAGGGAGATTTGTGTTGTGTGTTTCTACAGACGACTGTGGGTGACATACACTGATGTTTCATTTTTCATTCTTCAGACGACGATCGTCGCGATTGAGTTTGATGGAGGGGTGGTGCTGGGCTCTGACTCCCGAGTCTCCGCTGGGTAAGTTGCACTGTGAACCCGCTGACCTCACATCACCTCCCCAGGACCGAAAGTGTGATTCCTTCGTCCCTTCTTCAGAGAGACGGTGGTGAACAGGGTGATGAACAAGCTGTCGCCGCTCCATGACAAGATCTACTGCGCTCTGTCGGGCTCGGCGGCGGACGCTCAGACCATCGCAGAGGTGGTCAACTACCAGCTGGACGTGCACAGGTCAGAACCCTATTGTGCCCCTCACAGTATTGGGAAGAGGTGGTAGTTGTACTATGAAATGTGAGTTGTGTAAAAGTAAAAGCAACAAAAACGTACGCTTAAAAGCTCTAATGGCAAAGTTTCAGTTAAAAAAGCCATAAAATCATAAATAAGATGATAAAAGTAACTGAAGAGTTCATTAATAAAGACAAAGTTTAAGCAATAAAAAGAGTTCTTTGCTGACAAATAGACCAGCAGCAACCATAGTTTAGCTGAGTATCTAACTGTCAGACGAATCATTTGCATCTTTTGTTTGAGTTTCATTTGTTGTCGACTTTTGTAGCCCTTTTAATTTTAACTGCACTATTCAGCTGGTTCTCTTCATCCTCAGAATGATCCACGGATATGATCATTCTAAACATGTAATTGCTACACCTCTAATGAACAAAAAAAAAAAAAAAACATTTTTATAGTGATAGATTTGTTCCGTAATATTTCCCCCTTTATTTTCTTTTTTTTTTTTAAAGACAATAATATGTGCAACAGTAATAAAAAAATATTAAATGGGAGATAGTTTCCACAAGTCTTTCAAGGATATTGTGTATTATTGTGTATATTGTGTGTCATTTGTAACATAGATCATGCTAATAGTAGCACATTGAAAATGACCGCATTACTAGATTGTAACACGACACTACATCATCTCCAAATATGAGCGTGGAAATACTGTAGAGGTAGAGCGAGAAGCAGTCTGAAGGTCAAGATCAATTTATATAGGACACAGCGAGTGCTGAGCGCAGTGCTTTACACGCAACAGTAAAAGGACGTGTACAATTACAAATACAGAAGAAAATGGGCATTTTTATAAACCTTGGATAAAATAGTATAAGAACACAAAATGATCCTGTGGGTTTGACGTTGAGTCTTCTCCTCAGTATTGAGATCGACGAGGATCCGCAGGTGAAATCGGCAGCCTCCCTGGTCCGAAACATATCCTACAAGTACAAGGAGGAGATGTCAGCGCACCTCATCGTGGCCGGTTGGGACCGGAGGCTCGGAGGGCAGGTGAGTGCCCGTTTCACTTGAGAGTTACTGCTACTTTTACTTTAAAAATATATGGTTGTGTTGAGAAAACACCCTCCTGTGTGTCCAGGGTCATGACATCACGCTGACAGCCATCCTGTCTAGAACAGTTTGGGGGTCCCCCCTGCCCCAACTTGATCTTGCTGCCTTCAGGTTTAACTAAGTTCACTCTTGATTCCAGGTTTACGCGACCCTCAACGGCCTGTTGTCGAGGCAGCCGTTTGCGATCGGGGGCTCCGGCAGCTTCTACGTGTACGGCTTCGTGGACGCGGAGTATCGGCGCGGCATGAGCAAAGCCGACTCGCAGCAGTTCGTCATCGACAGTGAGTCCGGTCCCAAGGCGGCCGCTCCTCGTTCTTATCTCCACACTCTTTCACCTCCTTGGCTTCTGTCTCCCTCACAGCTCTCGCTCTGGCAATGGGCCGCGATGGCTCCAGCGGGGGCGTGGCCTACATCGTCACCATCGACGAACACGGCACAGAGGAGAAGGTCATCCTGGGAAACGACCTTCCCACTTTCTATAATCAGTGACAAACCAAGCAGCAAAAGAAGAGACGTTTCATCTGCAGGGGGGAATTGACACTCAAATAAATGCAGAATTTACACCAAACTTGTCTGGTTCTTTCTCTCCTTGACTTCACAGTTTACCCACAGAAAGCTAACTAGCAACAAGTCGATGCTTTACAGTCTCGATCGAGCTTCAGTCAACCCTCTGTTTTTGGCACTTTCTTTGCGGAGTTGGTTCATGATATGATGTTCACATAATGAGCAAAAAACTAATGAGCCAAAAATATATCTTTCAATATTCATAGTGATAGATTTCTTCCCTAATATGTCCCCTCCTGACATTAATTCAAATGTGTCCCTGTCTGTGGCTGAGAACTTTAAAACAATACATTATTTAATGTCATGTTTTAAATACAACTTGTGTTTCCCATTACTTATTTCTTTTTTATTTTTCATTTATAAGCATATTTCAGTGATGCTCTGTGGTGGCAGGGTTATGAACCATAAATACAATGTAATAATAATAATAATAATGTATTGTTTTTGCAATTATTATTGACTGTAAAGGAGTGCCGGTATTATTATGTCCCCCAGCCGTTTCTAAGAATTCCCGGGTTTGGATGAAATCGAAACCAAAAGTAAAAAGCAGCTTGACTAATGTAGGTTCCTGTGAGGACACGGGCAGTCGAGCTGAGGAGCGATGGGTCGAACCGCTTCAATCCTCCGTCTCCTCGCGGCCTTCTCCGTCGCTCTTGCCGCTGATTTCTCTTTGTTTTCCGCAGCTGGCTGTGCGGAGCCTCGCAGTGTTGCGGAGCACGTGTTGCGTCTCTGGTTCACCTCCGTAGCGCGCTGCCTCACTCTGTGGACCCTTCTCCGGTTCTGTCCGGGGAACTACAGAGCGGTCCTGAACAGGTTGGTGCTGACGCACAGTGTCCTGCCAGCGCTGTTCGAGACCGGGACCATCGCGCTGTGGGACACGGCGAGTCGCTGTGCGTCATGGGCGGATGCGCAGTGCTGGCTGCTGAACACCGGCGCGTCGCTGGCGGCTACGTTCTTCTGGGAAGCGACGCTCCTGGACGCGAACGGCGGCGATGGAGGAGGGAAGGAGGGGAAGCAGAGGAGACGAGTTTTGTTCATGAGAGTCCTGCGACTCTACGGACCCGACGCTCTGCTGCTGCTCGGAGGTTTCATCTTCCTGAGCCTGGCTGTCATCTGTGAGTAGACAACTCAACTTATTTGTGCAGAAATACGAACTGAATCGTGCGATAAATGGGGCTCAGGAGTTCCAACTAACGTCAAGTAAACAGAATAAAACAACATATTTGGCTGGCAAGTGCAACTCTGACATCAACTACTGATGTTTCTCACTCAGACAACTTTTGTCTTCCGGCACTTTCATCTGGCCAGATGCTCCATGTGCTGTTGTATCAGCACAGACACTTGAGGAGGCGTCACTCACTGAGTGCTGACCAATCTGTTTTGTGAAGAGAGAAGGCAGGCGCTCTGACTCCACCAAGAACTTTTCCTATTGGCCGACTCTTCTTCGTCCTGCCTCCAATCACATCACGGAAGTTGGAGTGATCATAGATTTATACAGACAGTTTAGCTTCCAGAATAACACACTTGAATAACAGTCAACTAGATGGTTTCAGTCACGGGATCCTCCTCAGCCAGTTTTGAGGGAAGGACTGATCAATTTAAACCACAACTTTTAAAATAGTCAACAGAAAAGACAAACCATTCAAAAATAAAATAAATAAAATGAGGAAGTTGTGTTTCAGTTCCATCTACTGAACAACAATCAATGCACAACACAAAATTGTCAGAAACATTCCGACGTGATCAGTTTTATAGTTTTACTCTGATTCTGGGAGGGCCACATAAATATAGTGAAGGGTCTGCACTTTGCCCTGGTCTGCTCTAGATGATGAACTCTACCAGCAGCTCCCTGGTACTGGGGTGTCCGCAACCAGGCCTCTCCCTAACATTTCTCCCCTCATTCAGGGGAGGAGTCCTCCTTGACTGCCGGTGAGGCAGCACTGTCTTTGTGAGTCACAGCAGTCTACATTAACAAAACATTGGAAAACCCCCTCTATGCTGGGGAGTTCCCTCTCTCCACTATGCTCAAGGTCACACAGAGGCTGGGTAGCCTGGACACACCTATGCTTGACCTGAAGTATGGACAGATTATACATATAAAAAATATCTCTTTCCAATATGAAAAAGTTTTTGTTTGATTTTTATCCACGTATTCCCTAGGAGATCTGGGTAGAAGTTTTAATTTTCTCCTGTCTCTCCCCACTCATGTTAACTAATAAAACTGAGAGGGTATTTCATTGACTACATGACTCCATCTTGTTTGGCTTCTTCATCATCTGCTGCTCTGCTCAGGTGAGATGTTCATTCCGTTCTACACCGGGAAAGTCATTGACATCCTGCGGGGTGAAGAGAAGCACGACGACTTCTTCACCGCTCTGACCTTCATGGGCCTCTACTCTGTGGGAAGGTAACTCATCCTAGCTTAGGCAGGAAGCTACTGCATCTTGTCCCAGTTTTGGAAGCTCATTCAGATATTCAAGTGAAGAAACTTTGAATCCCAAGCTGTCTGGATTTTTACTTTCACTTTTTTTTTTGTTGAGATTGTAAGTTTGTTTCCAAATTTGTAAGTGTGTTTTCAGTGTGTGTGAATTTGTTTTAACATCTTTCTGCATTTAGTACTAGTACTCTAGTACAATTGGTACTAGTGGAACATCTAATGGAACAGCAACCTCTTCCAGATCACGTCTGTAATTTGGTCCCTTCCCTCTCTGTACAATTCTTTGGAAAATTTACATTCACTGAAAACAAACTTAGAAACTCTGAAAACACATTTAACAAACTGATTTGTAAATTTGCTCCAAGAGTTTGTTAATGAGTTTTGCACTTCTCAGCCTCCGATCATGAAGTATATGCTTTGTTGCTGCCATGTGAACGTGCAACACCTGACCACTCTGAGAAACTCGGTTCCCATCTTTGCTTTGCTTCTGAAGCCTTTAGTGTTCCAGTCATGAGGATCAGTGTTTGTTCTGACTGAACTCTGCCCTTGGCTTAATCTCAGTTAAGTAAGTTTAGTCTCTTCCTGATATCCAGTTTGGTTACAGCGCCTCTGAGATAAAGACAACAGACACTTCCATTGATTCAAAGTGAAACCAAATTTTGACTCTCATGTAACAGCTCAATAAACACGACACACCTGCGATCAGCATCCTTAGCATTCAGATGGCAGTTTTGTTTGCTGCTTCTGTCCTCTGGTATGTTCCACACCTGATCACCTGACTCGCGTCTTGCTTAGCCGCTCACTAACACGACCTTCTCTCAGAAGCCTGAGCAGGAACTAACCATGTGACCTCTTCCATGACTAGCTCTCTGAGCGCCGGCTGCCGAGGGGGAATCTTGTTGACTGGAATCAATTCGTTTACCTGCAGAATAAAAGTCAAGCTATTTAGAGCTTTGACAAGACAAGAGATGGGGTTTTTCGAGGTCACCAAGCCAGGTCAGTGTCCCGACAGCCAGAAACCCAGATGCCACTTTTTCCAAAAACACGCTTGTTGTCTTTGCCACAGGTGAAATTGGAAGCCGTCTGTCGAGAGACACGGGCCTGATGGGAAGGACTGTTTGTCTCAACGTCAATGTGCTGCTGAGGACCTTCATCAAAACCATGTTTATGATCTTCCTCATGATAAAGCTGTCCTGGAAGCTCACGTTTCTGGTGTTGATGGAGACACCAGTCACCACCCTGATCCAGAACATCTACGACATGCATTACCAGGTAATGTCACAGTCAAGGCTCTAGAGAAAAGCACTCAGAGAGAACAGGCCGCTCATTCACGCCCATATCTCGCCCATATCTCGCCCATATTTTGGTTCTTCTTACGCCGGTTCCAAGCCCGGATAAATGCAGCGCGTTGTGTCAGGAAGGGCATCCGACGTAAAAACTTGCCAAACTAAAGGATCAGACAAATGAATGTCATACTGGATTGGTCGAGGCCCGGGTTAACAACGACCGTGGAACAGAGGGGTTGAAGGTGGAGGTGGGACTGCACCAAGGCTCAGCTCTGAGCCCCTTCCATGGTGATGGACAGGTTGACAGATGAGGTTAGACAAGAAGCCTCTTGGACGATGATGTTTGCTGATGACATTGTGATCTGTGGTGAGAGCAGGGAGCAAGTGGAAGATCCGCTAGAGAGGTGGAGGTTTGCCTTAGAAAGGAGAGAAATGAAGGTTAGTTGCAGTAAGACAGAATCCATGTGTGTGAATGAGAGGGAGCCAAGTGGACAGGTGAAGCTACAGGATGCAGAGATAAAGAAGGTGGGGGGTTTGAAGTACTGAGGCTCAACTGTCCAGGGCCATGGAGAGTGTGAGAAAGAGGTGAAGAAGGGGCTGCAGGCAGGATGGAATCATTGGAGAAAAGTGTCAGGTGTGATGTGTGACAAAAGGGTGTCGGCAAGGATGAAAGGGAAAGTGTCCAAAAGGGTGGTGAGGCCAGCAACGTTGTATGGTTTGGAAACAGTGGCACTGAGGAGAAGACAGGAGGCGGAGCTGGAGGTAGCAGAGATGAAGATGCTGAGCTTCTCTCTGGGAGTGAGAGCAGGATGATGATAGGATCAGAGGGACAGCACATGTGCTCAGGTGTTTAGGAGACCAAGTCAGAGAGCCAGTACATTGGTAGATGAAGATGTTGAGATGTTGGAACTGGCAGGCAGAAGGTGGAGAGGAAGGCCACATAGGAGATTGATGGAGGTGGTGAAGAAGGACGTGAAGAAGAAGATTATGGTTGTGTTCATTTTATCTGTGTAATCCAATAGGTTTTTAGGCATTTGAAATGTCATTGATAGCAAGTCACTTACTGGGGGAACATGTGGGGTAGCTTTCTCTTATAATACAGAAGAAAGCAGCTCTCACCACACAGATTTATGGGTCAAGTGTTGGGGTGAAATCCTAGAGCAGGCAGACCCTCACCTGCCTAAGCACTGCATGGAGCCCGACATCTTATTGAACGTCATTAGCAGCAGGTGGTTTGGAGGTCGCTGTCGAGCTGGAAACATCAGTGCTCACAGTGAATTCATGCTTTAAGTAGCACTTCTCGTGTTTATCTGTCGCATGTGTCGTAGGCTCCTCGCCTGTCTCCTGACTGGGTCAACGTTGTTCGTCTCACACATCACATCTCCAAGGTTTCAATGTATTCTTCTCCTCTCAGCGACTGAACCAGGAGCTGCTGGACTCCATGGCCAGCGCCAATCAAGCGGTGAATGAGGTCATCTCAGGCGTCCGTGTGGTGCGCAGCTTCAACGCGCACAAACATGAGCACCAGCGCTACAGTGACCATTTAATGAAGATGCACACGCTGAAAACAAACAGAGACGCAGTCAGAGCCTTTTACCTTCTCGTACGGAGGGTGAGAGTCCAGTCATGACCCCGGTTGGTTCTGAGGTTGGCAGTTAACTGTGGGCTTGTGTTTGCAGCTGACAGGTTTCAGCATGCAGGTCCTGATGTTGTACTACGGCAGGTTGTTCATCCAGGGGGGGCAGATGACCACGGGCAGCCTGGTGTCCTTCATCATTTATCAGTCCAACCTGGGAGACAACATCCGGGTACGTTGCCCAAATTTCAAGTAAAAAGCTGATGTCCAAGTTCAAGAAAATATGACCCAAGATATATCTACCGAATGTCATCCTTCAGACTCTGACCTACATCTATGGTGACATGCTGAACTCTGTCGGTGCTGCTGGGAAAGTCTTTGAGCTTCTGGACCGTGAACCTCAGATCAGCATGGAAGGAACACTGGCCCCGGAGCAGCTGACAGGACACGTCAGCTTCCGCAACCTCAACTTTTCCTACCCGATGTCCCCAGACAAAAAAGTTCTACATGTAAAATACCTGGCTGCTGTCAGCTCCCACTCCGTCTTCAGACCCTCATGTGCTCCATGTGCTTCCAGAACTTCTCCCTGGAGCTGAAGCCTGGAGAGATGACCGCACTGGTGGGACCGTCGGGTCACGGGAAGAGCACATGTGGAAGTTTGATGGAGCGTCTGTATGAACCTCAGGAAGGAGAAATCCTCTTGGACAACATTCCCCTGAGATCTTATGACCACAGCTTTCTACACAAGAAGGTAACCATCCATGCATCCATCCATTGGTTTTCTATAACGTCTGTGCGTGTGTCAGATCTCAGTGGTCAGCCAGCAGCCAGTCCTCTTCTCAGGCTCCATCAGGGACAACATCGCCTACGGACTTCCTGACTGTTCCTTCCAGGAGATAGAAAGAGCGGCTTCAAAAGCTGCTGCCCACGACTTCATCTCACGTCTGGAGAAGGGCTACGACACCGGTGAGCAGCGTTGGCTCGCCCTTGTTTCCATGGCAACGACACACCCTTAAACCAGGTGTTCTCCTCAGAGGTGGGTGAAGGAGGAGGGCGACTGTCGCAGAGCGAGAGGCAGCTGATCGCCATCGCACGCGCTCTGGTCCGACAACCAAAGGTCCTCATTCTGGATGAGATCACCAGTGCACTGGATGCTGAAGGAGAAAACAAGGTACTGAACTTTGAAATCAAAGTTCATGTAAGTGGATAGATTAGGCAGGTGGGGGTGACTTATTTGTGGAATAAGAGACAAAGAACAAGTTAAACCGTGATGTCTGCTGTGTGTAGATCCAGCAGGCTCTGTCGGGCTGGTCCGACCAAACGCTGCTGGTGGTGGCTCACAGGCTGAAGACCATCGAGAAAGCTCATCAGATCCTGCTGATCCACGAGGGCAGAGTGCAGGAGCGAGGAACTCACCAGGAGCTGATGGACTTGAAGGGAAACTATTTCAGACTGAGGGAGAAGCTTTTCACTAACGGACACTCTCCACCCCGTGAAGGACAATCCCCCACCTGTAACTCACAGGTGTGATGTCAACCTTGTCCGCTCATGTTAAAACACACTTCCTCTATCACTACTGTCTAGTCCTTGGTGTTTGAGGCAGCTTATGGGCATCTGCACTTTTCGTCTGTTTGTAGAGAAGGAAAATTATTGGCCTTTGTTTTGATTTAGAAATGTTTATTAATGTAAATATTCAACCAATAAAGCACCCTTTCAACTCAACCTACCAGCATCTGTTGTTCATTATATAATTTGGGCTTTTTCTGTCTTAGATACCGAGATATGATCCTATTTTTTCCTGTGACATCACACCTGCAAGTCAAAATGCACAAAATGCATGAGTTAAATCAAAAGTCATTCTGTGACAAACTGTTGCTCTCTACTCTACAATACGGGAGCAGGACAGAAGTTTGCTCCGGTAACTTTAAATATAGTATTTAAAAGTAGAAAACTAAAGTCTAACTTAAAAGAATCTTATTTGTGACTGAATAAATAAAATGTTCAAATGAGAAGTGATTGCTGGGAAATAAATGCTTATGTAAATAAGGTGTGAAAGAGCAAGTTTTTATTGCTTTTGTAGTCATTGAGAAAAAGTTATTACCAAGTACAGGATCCTTTTATTTGCTTCTTTTGCAGTAGAAAAAGGACCTGTTGACGATTTCATCATAAAAAACAAGTCCTCGCAAGTTGTCCCGTCTGACACGTGACGCGCACGTTTCCAGGACGGTGCCGCACTATAGCACAGCCATTTTAGTTCAACATCGGCTCTAAAATGGCCGACACGACTTGTTTGTTGTCACTTGTTTGGCAGCACCGTCTGGTTAACTTGCTCAACTGCATGGTACCCGCCCGGCTGGAAAGTCCCTTACATGGTTGCTTTCACTTTCTTACCAAACACTCGAGGACGTGATGAGTTTCATTTTGACTCATGTTTTGAAGCCTCACATTTCTTCCCTCTCTGCCTCTGGGTCAGTAAACTTCACTTCAGTTTACCCATTTTCAATCACTCTATATCTGACTTGGAAAGATATTTTCACGTTGAGAAACAAAATGTTGAGTTAAACTATGTATACTCACAAATTTGTCAAATAAATTGAATGCTAATAATCATCATCAAAATCAAAATGTCTTGCAAACAACTCAATATATTCAGAATGATTAACAAAATCTGTTTAACAGAAGGATAACAAAACTACATTGAAACAAGTGCTACCACGCCAGTTCTTATCTATATTCAAGAATCAAAACTGTCATTTAAATTAACTTTAGCCTCACACCTTGTAACTTTCGATGAGTTTTTCTTTGTCCTACATGGAATAATATAATAATATTAATAATAGTGTACAATTAAACAAATTAATAAACACCACTAATTAATAATATAAAATCTCATAAATATTATCACACACGCTACTACTACTACTAATCATAATAATAATAATAATAATGGGAAAATATAACCTCAATAACATTTTTAAAGTAAAGAAAGTGCAGTGACGGATAAAATGTTGACTGGGATTATTATTGTGCAACCTGACCAGACAGACCAGCTAAAAATGCACGGACAGAAATTTAAATATGGTCCAAGTGAGGCATTCTGGTCATGATCATTATCAGTAGATGATGTGACAGAGGTCTTTTGCAGAACAGCTGTTTCCAGGAAGGAAAGGGTGGAGTTAGCGGTTGCAAGACCAAAGCACAGATCCACGGGTGGTAGGCGGTGAGTTTGCAGCAGAATGTGAAGCAGAATGTGAATGTGAAACTTTGGCTCTTGTTTGCAAGAGAAAGGTTGAGTATGAGGTCAATAGACGGCACAGTGGTGAGGACTCCTGTCCTGTCCTGTCCTGCTGGTGAAAGAGCTGAGCCAAAAGGCTCCTGATTCCTTGGTTGGTTCCACCTCTCCCTATTGGATCCAAGCGACCAAAATTTGTTTCAGTTGACAGCCTCTGTTTGTTTGAACAATACTAATACTTAATAGAAGAAAAGTAGATCAACAGCGCCCCTAGCTGACAGCACGGCAACTACCGCGTCATCGAAACTTCCCTTATGAAGGATGCCGGACAGAAATGAGAAGTTTGTTCTATGCACTTCATGCTGCAGAGTTGGCTCATCACTGAAGCCGCTCCACCCTGGTGTTTTCATGCTTAGATCATATTCTTTCATTTGAACACTCTGGTGTTGAATATGAAAATAAAAATAAAATCACTTTTTATACTTTACTTTTTAAAGTAATTTAACGATGATTCTCATCATTAAAATTATTATATTCTTCAATCTTTCCGCGTGCAGTTGCTTCATACACGTTTCCCTTTATTATGTGGACCATATTGTGCATTTTTTTAATTGATATGATGATGATATTATGGAACGTTGTAGCACAATATTAGAATATAGAACTCAGTAAAAAAAACAAAAACAAAACATTGCTACTTTTGCGAATGACATACAACACGACTTTTTGCTTTCAGAATGTCTGTTCTCAGGACTGTCTCGATTCATAATTTCGGACATTTGAGCTGATTCCTGAGCGATAAAGGCCTTGAAGGAGTTGGCGTGTTGTGAGATTCAATATGAGGCCAACAGCGTCCCCAGCTGTCAGGTGATCCCGATGCTTGGCCACGTGATTTCTTGTAAACGCCTCGCCTCCCCGAGAGAGAAGGGAAAACCTACAGCGCCATCTAGCGGACTTACAGTGCAACTGAACGAAAAAGAAAAACACTTATTTTTGCTCCATCCGTCATTTTATTAGTCTTTCTTCGTTATTTTTTCTTGACACTTTTATATCGTAGATGACAGTTTATTTTACGTTTAATTCATTCACATGAGGGAAAAAAGACATTGAAGCAACAAAAAAAGGTTCTTCGAACTTCTCGTTGCTGTCTGTATTAGGACTGTGACAAAATAGCGATATGGCGAACTATCGCGATATTTAACCTTAAGATATATTATCGATATGCTCTTGTCGACTATCGATTATTTATTATTAATTAAGTACAGCCGCTATACACGCTTTCATCCTTCTGTAGTCACTGAGGTCAGTGGGGACTTAGATGTTGCTGAAAATTGGGGTGAAGACGAAGCAAACAGCGGCGCTATGGCGGACTCCATTTGTGCTTTTGTTAGAGTGTAAATTGTACTGCAAAATACAAATGGTATGTTGAATAAATTTTACTTGTTTGTTTTTGTGTCACTTCCATAAACACACAGACAAACTGTAGGTTAACAAGAGCAATTTATTAGTAATTGCAGTATCACTATATTGAGATATCGTATTGTATTGTGAGGTACCCTAAGATTCCCAGCCTTAGTCTGGATGGACACACGCATCCATTCTTGGTATCAGAATATCAGAAAAAAAAACACGTAAAAAACACCATTTCCCAAACTTCAAAATAAATAGAATTTAATAAATAAAAACTTCAATCCTTCACAGTAAATGAGGAAAACAGCACTCACACTCATACACACTTGTTATTATCTGAACTACAAAAAGTGCCGTACAACGTAACACTGCTTTGGGGTCGTGTGATAACAGAATAAACATGGACGGCATCAACTGAAAAGGAGCGCTGTTTTCTTCCTCACAAGGAGCACACGTTCCGAAAGTTAGGTCCCCTGAGCTGAGACAGTCCGAAGACACATGTCGACCGGTCTCAACTGAAATACTGAAAACAAACAAAACTTGTGCCCACTAGTGTCCACCACCAAAAACAACAGAGGTTGTCACATCTGGATTGTTACAACTGGATCCAGATCGTTTTTTCCTCAACTACTTTATACATGCATTTCTCTTCCAACTTGTTTTCTATGAATATCATAAAACAAAAATCCCTCTTATCCAGAGGGATTTTCAGTAAACACCATTGCATCATCGCTGGTCTCAGTCATGGTTTATTAGTGGTGAATAATTGGTTTGAAATTGAACAGTTTCATCCTCTGCATCTCTGCGATGACAGCAGCCCATGTGAGGTTACCACCTGGATTAGGAAACTCGTCTAGTATAATCTCATTACTGACGGTTAAACTCGGGGTTGTGGTAGGTTTCCTCCACATTATATTCTTAATGAAAACTCTGGTCTGAAGAGATCTGTATCTCCTCTTCAGAGGGCATCGTCGACCTGCATTGATACGGAAATGAGTCATGCAGAAACCTCCCTCTGTTTTTTGAGAGGATAATGAGGCGTCGCTTTGCAGCTTCAGACGCCGATTTGCATGAGTGTGTGGACAAGCCACTCTTGTTTGTCTGGTGATCAGCGAACAGCGTCACTGTAGTCTGAGGGAAAATAGATATTATATTTGTGGTTATTTGGGATGAAATAAAACGTTATTTTAATGGTGTTCCACACACAGAACACAGGATCGTTGAACATATTCCTGCCGAGTTTGAAGCACCGGTCAGTAGTTTTTTTGAGTGAAGCTAACCTGATGCAGTAGCACAGCAGGATTTAGCTCATGAGCTACAAGTTTCACTTCTTTTGAGTTCATTTTCTCATCTGCTAAAGTACTTCCTCAAGAGCAAAAGTTTCGCAAAGTAGTGGTACTGGAATATTTTTGGCATCATCTGACCTCAAGAGCTTTTGGAAGGAGTCCATGACCTTTTGGGGTCAGGACAAGCCTAGTTTCAGCATCTGAGGTGAGAATGTTGGGCGTCAACTCGCAAAAACATTCAACATCACAAGAATTTTCGGCAGCTGAGATGTTGACTTTTGGAAATTTATGTTGTCTAGACTATATGTCAATACATCCAAGATAAGATGAGAGACAAAACATCTGAAATAAATGTGTGTGTTTTTTTAAATAAAGGTTTGTGTTGGATCCATTACAAAACATAATGTGAAAAGCACAAGACATCTTTATAGTACAATGTGTATGCAGACGTGCTTTGAAGTAAAAGAGCTGTTGTTGAAAAATGATGTACAAATAAGGGTTAGAGAAGTGACATACTTTTAATGGGTAAATGTCGCGAAAATATATTTGAGGAAATAAGTCACGCACAAACTGAAATGTCTTATCACATCATGACTTACATTTTTGACTGGCAACTTCTAAAGTGCCTCTCTGAGAGACAGTCGCGTGAGCAGTTTCGGAGTTGATGTCATGTGTGAGACAAAGAGGTCATTTACACATGCAAACATCAGGTTACCCATTCTGCATATCATTTACAAGACCAGGGTCGAAAAAAACAAACAATGCAAAGTACTGCAGGCCATGCCCTAAAAAGCCAGGTTCCAGTGCTCTTTGTTAGTCACCACTTCATCCATGACTTTGTGAAATTACACCAATAAAGCGAGACAAAAGGAGAGTGTGTCTGTGGACAAAGTGATGAGTCACAAGGAGGTGACTGTGATGTAATCCATCCATCGGCCCTCCCTCCTTCCTGCCTCCACGCTGCTTCTGGATATTCAGGTCCGGGTAGGAGGCAAGATCTGCAGGTCATCTTCTCAGTTTTATCAAAAATAAAATTGACTCATGAACACTGGCATTATGTGCACATGACTTGCTTCTGCCTGAAATAAATGTGGACCTATTTTTGTGTTGTTAGAACGTATACGCAGGTCACATGATGTGTTTTTAATTTTGCATTTTGCAAAAAAATTCCTGAGGCACGTTTAAAGTAATAAACCGCAAATAATTTTGATTTCACGGCCATATTTCGGTGATATCAATCGCTATTTAAAGTCCATCTGCGGAATTACTCAATCCAGCTCGCAGGCGTTCATTGTATTACAGCGCATGCGCATTGCCGCGTGACGACTCGACGTCGCAGGTCGTCTGTGGACTTTTGGGAAAAATCGAAAGGTCGGATTTCTTTACTTTCGACGCGTTAAATCGTCTGGATTAACGCGTATTGGGATGGAATTACGACAGCGCCTGGAGATATTAATAGAATCGGCGTTTATGTTTAAGACGCTGTCACGTGACCGGCCCCTGCCTATCACAGCAAGCGGTGGGCAGCGGAAAGAATGCGCTTTGTTCTGCGATTTTTGGAAAGTTTTTCGGAGATGGAAACTCTGATTTATATGTTAAATGCGGCTCTTGACGCTGTTTTGATGGACGCGCGGGTGGGACGGAGTCACGCGGTCCATCGTCTGGAACGCCGCTCGCGCTGGATTATTTCATCACATGATCTCCCCTCCCCCACCGCGACACCGAGGGGAGAAGAAGGCGGACATGTTTGTGGGAAATGTGGAAGACAAGAAGATTATTTGAAGGTTGCGCCATTTATCTGGACTTACTCACGGACTTCATCTCGTTATTTTTTTACTATTCACTGAATTTTTTGGTTGATTGAATCGCACTGGTTCAACATATGGGGAGGTTTATTTTACAGCCTTTTTGAGTGACATTGTGGTGGTGTGGGGGAAGGGCGCATGTGTTGGGTAACAGCTGGTCTGATACGACGCTTCCAATTTTGTTAGAATACTTCCTTTGTATGATTATCGGAGGATGTTAGGACGTCATCTCGACTAGCTATTAGAGGTATTGCGTTTTAATAGCCTCTGAGATACTGAGTTTGTGTTTGCTGGTGAGGAGTTGTGGGCTGTAATATTGTTGAGCTGAACACGGAACTGTCGTTCATTTCATGTTGTGAGTAACTCGCCCAACAAGTCACGTTGTGTATTGTGTGACTTTATTTGCCTTTCAACGGACATTTGAGGGCCTGTCTCAATGTTCGATCATAAGCCCATTTGGTGAGTGAATTCGTCGGTAAACGCAACATTTCGCTTTATTGTCGCTATCCTGGTGCTTTTTGTGGAAAGTACGCAGTTTTCTTGCGCATTCGTCGAGTTATTCGACGATTAGACGCAATTGTCTACTAGTCCAAGATGGCGACTGGCGCCTCTTGTGGGTCAGAAATGCGGATCTTCTGGTGAGGCTCCACGTCCCAGTACGTAGTGCGCGTGACTCCTGTGAACAGCCAATCAGCTTCATTGTTTCCAGCCTTGAAGCCCGCGTTGCAATGCGGTCGACCAATCCCCACAGCGAGCTGACGTAACCCTCCAGCGAGACAACCGCGGAGTTAGCGGCTGCTGGCCTGCAAATATTGTCGGAAACGGCTCGACTGAGGCATTTGCGAGTCGAAAGTTGCTTCAAATGATGTGCGTTTTAGTAGAACGGCGACTTGTGGCGTGTTTTGCTGCGAAGACGTAGCCAGCGGTACAAGGGCGGGTCGCCTTTGACTGACGTTGCGCGCAGCCAATAGGAGTCGGGCGGGCGTGTACTTGACGGTATCGTCTGTCCAATAGCGCCACTCCTCGCTCTATATATAAGCGGGTGTAAGCGCTCTTTCGCCATTTCTACGACCGAACGCGGGGGATTTTGCTGCCGAGCCATACGAGGAGACGGATCCCGGCTTTAAGTCTAGCGCTAAACACAATCCGGATCCATCGCGATGGATATGGCCGTTAACCCGCTCCTTGACAGGTATCTACCGGTGACACTGACTCTGAACTTTCCATCGGAGGGAATATTGCGAACATTACGGTGTATTTTGTGTCTTAACTGGCGCCCCGGGGAAAGAGCTGGAGCTTTGCGTTTGTGGGACCAGGACTTGGCTTAAACGGAAGTACGCTGGAAGCATTTATTTCTCACATCCACGGTGCTGAGGTGTTAAGCGAAAGCGAGCTGTTCGCCATCTTTCGCATCACCGCTGCGGCTCGTCGCTCTGTCCCTGCCTGGCAGCGCTGCTAGCATTAGCAACCGAAGGCAGCGGCAGAGCTTTCCCTTCTAATCTTGTTGACTTGGTGCCGGGCCCTGGTGAGCGATTCGAGTAAATTCGACAAGTGACCTCGTAGCTTTATCGGTTTGTGATGATCCCCGCTCGCTTTGATCTTGGTCACGTCTGTGCTCGGGGTTAGCTTTGTTTGTGGGTGGGTTGCCAGGTTACAGTCGCACGGTGTCACTCAAATCAGGCTTAACTCCCCATGTGTTGTTTGATTTCCGGGTTTTTTGCCTTTTTATATTTTGTTTGTCAAACCACTAAAGCACAGTTTTTTAAAAGAAATATGTTGTACATGACTTAATGAATTAATAAAGTACACTAACTGTCAAATATGTTTCCAGAGATTGTATCTTTCAACCGTTTTATTTAAAGTTTATTTCACACAGTACAAGTTAGCCAAGCAAGTACATGTTAATCCTGTCACCTCACTGGTAGTTCGACATGTATATGGAGCAGCAGGCTGTTGCAAAGACAGATGTTTTGATGAGTCATGCTCAGTCATTGCAAGACTGATGGTATTGAACTCTAGACAACATGGACCGGTTTGAGTGGGAGCTAGCAATAATCTACCTCACACACACGACTGTCTACTGTGCCGCCACAGCTCAGACTCCACCCTCGACCCTTGAGACAATGTCTTTTCTACAGAGACGCGGGGGTTGGCCCTCAGTTCTGGCTCTGCTATTGGTGCGGCTGACAGCAGGAAGTGGCTGATAGACTTTATGTACTAAGAGGTGCAGCTGCTGAATGAGCAGCTGTGTGTTCAGGAGCCAGCTGGCTGGATCGTGTGAGACTCCTGCTGATATTTAGCCTGTGCAGGGTGATGAAATCGGTTACTGGTGACACGGAGTGCTTTGGTGAGGTATTGATTGTAGCATATGGCTGTAGATATCAGGCCCCCCAGTCCAGTGCTGCACCTCTGTCCGTGTGTGGTGTCGACCTCCTGCCACATGACTCATCGGTCTGTCACCTGTGCTCTCTGCAGCTCCCTTGCTGGAGTTGAGGTTGTGGGAGTCACAGGAATGGACCAGATTTCTGGCACAGCAGGGAAGCGCATCCGGAAGCCTTCGCTGCTCTACGAAGGCTTTGAGAGCCCCGGGATGCCACTGCACAATCAGATGTCCTCTGGACCGCCGCAGCCTCCTGTGAAAGATCTCAGTCGGCAAGGCAGGATGACCAACCAGCTTCAGTTCCTGCAGAAGGTCCTGCTCAAGTCTCTGTGGAGGCATCATTTTGCCTGGCCGTTCCATGAACCGGTGGACGCTGTGAAGCTCAACCTACCCGTGAGTACGCCCGCCTTCCTGAAGGACCGCAATCCTATAGCTTACTCGTCATTTACGGGGCTCTTTTCTGATCCCAGGACTATCACAAAATCATCAAGACTCCGATGGACATGGGCACCATAAAGAAGAGGCTGGAGAACAGCTACTATCGCTGTGCCAGTGAATGCATGCAGGACTTCAACACCATGTTTACCAACTGTTACATCTACAACAAGGTCAGAAACATTCTTGAATATCTTCATATTCCTTGAGCTTGGAAGCTTGAAAGTCTGACAACTGATCTCTGCTGCAGCCCACAGATGACATCGTGCTGATGGCTCAGTCTTTGGAGAAGGCCTTTCTCCAGAAAGTGGCTCAGATGCCCCAGGAAGAGATGGAGTTGACCTCAGCCCTGCAGCGCAGCAAGCAGGGGAAGCCCAACAAAAAGTCTCGACCCGGCACATGTAAGACAAAGTTGTTTAATGTTCATAAGAAAACGGAGATGTGACACAGCCCTATTTTCTCTGCAGTCTCTGGAGGAGTGACAACAGCTCACCAGGTCCCCGCTGTGTCCCAGTCGGTGTACTCGCCGCCCACACCAGAGACCCCAGACTCCCTGCTCTCAACCCCTCCACAGACCCTGCTGGGCAAGAACATGTCCCTCCCACTGCCCATCGACCACAGCACCCCGACCATCACCAGTCTGCACCCCACACAGCCCACTGCCAAGGTACGAGACAACATTCCCTTGAAAGATAGTTCAGTATTTCACTGCTAATATTTGGCTTTTATGCAATTTTGTTGTGCGAAAATTGACATAAACATATTGAGCTTCAGCCCTAATTTGTCCATGAATATGGTCTGTAAACACCAGTAGTGATCAAGCTTTTTTGGGCTGCACCCTGTCATGAGATGAACACCCCCCACACCCCTCGATCAGTTTATTAGAGGGTTTTGTTTTTGACATTAATATAAATATATCTATTTCCTTTTATTAAAGACTCATTAAAGAGTGACTATTTCTGAGGAAAATATATATTTTATTCAGGAAAAAACAGAAGAAAAAAAACTGAATGACTTATTATCATCTAAAATCGCTGGCTTTTATTTCTGCTTCATCGCAGTGAACACATCATCAGCCACAAAAAATAAGATCTGAACAGCGACAAGTAAAACCAAACACTACTACACTGTCACTTCCCTGCATTTGTGTGAGGAGAGAAACAGCCGTGCTGTGTTCAAGGACTCCTTGCATGTAGGTCATTTACACAACGAATAGCGACACAATTTCATGGGTTACAGGTGGTGACCCTATTCTGGCATGTTCAGCCTGCGACGCTATATGTAGTGCGTCGGTTTCTTTGTTGTGTTTGTTTGGAAATGTATCACTCTCTGCCCCAAAATAAATGTGGGAGTCAAGTTTCAACTTGGGGGGAAAAAAATAATTAATTTGGAATCTGGTCTGTTTTTATGCCAATGTGTTGGTGTACATTTTTGGAAAAAGGAAAATGATTTGAAGTGACTCAAAATTTTCTTCATATTTAAACTCAATGGTTGGTGTTAATTGAGTTCGTGTCAAAAACCATGGGATGATAACCAAAATATATTTGAACCAACTTACTATATTTGTGAAAAATACTTTCTTTTGTTTTATGGATTCATTATCATACTGTCCACTGTTGAGCCAGCCAGTTTTCCATGTACTAAGTCATGGTGTGTATGAAACTGTGTTTGCATGTACCGTTGAACAAAAGTGTCCCGTCTTTCCTGACAGAAAAAGGGTGTGAAGAGAAAAGCAGACACCACGACGCCGACCACCATGGCGATGCCCATGATGACCGGCATGAACATGGGCGGTCTAAACATGGGCATGACCGGCGGACACTCCCCGTTCACGGTCAACTCCCTCGGTGTGGACCCCAACAGCGCCCTCTCCATGGCTCAGGGCCTGACCCTCAACCAAGCCATGAGCATGGGCATGAACATGAACATGAACGTGAACATGAACATGAACATGGCTCACGGCGGGATGATGATGGGCGGCAAAGCCGGTGGCGGCTGCAGGAGAGGCGTGAGCGGACGGCCCATCAAACCCCCCAAGAAGGACCTTCCGGACTCCATCCTGCCGACGCCGGTCCGTCGCAGCAAGCTGAGTCCGCAGCTGCGCTATTGCAGCGGCGTTCTGAAGGAGCTGCTGTCCAAGAAGCACGCGGCGTACGCCTGGCCCTTCTACAAGCCGGTGGACGCCTCGTCTCTGGGTCTCCACGACTACCACGAGATCATCAAGCAGCCCATGGACCTCAGCACCATCAAGGTGCGACGAGCTCTAACCTCACGCTTCTGTTTTCCTTTGGAACTGTGTACTGAACTGTTGTTTATCTTCCAGCGGAAGATGGACAGTCGGGAGTACCAAGAAGCTCAGGAGTTCTCAGCCGATGTCCGACTGATGTTCTCCAACTGCTACAAGTACAACCCTCCGGATCACGATGTGGTGGCCATGGCACGAAAACTCCAGGTAAAAGATTCAGCCGCTCAGCCTCTCTGGGGTCTGCACCTTTCCCTCACTCAACCTGCGCATTATTTATGACACGACTGTATACCTGTGTGTCGGCAGGTTTACAGTCGCGTTTTCTGAATTATTTGCAGAGTCTGCAATTCTTGCTTCAGAAGGAGAAACAATTCTATTTATTAAATCTTTCGTTTGCTTTTTTATTACTGTTGAAACATTAGTACGGGTTATTTTATTATAATATGGAAATGGAATAATTTGCTAAGTATAAAAATGTGTACTTGTGAGTCCAGTGTCACTTATATTAAATATATAGACACACAGCAGTAAAATAAACATGTGTTTTCAAACATGTTTTGAAGTGGAGATAGACTTTTTGTGACTGCTAAAATTACAAACTTGATATTCATAGTCTGGAAGATATTTGACACTTTTTAGTTCCCCTGGGTGAAAATTGACATGGAAAACATTTTTATTGACATGAAAAATGGAGCTGCAGATAAATAAATTGAAGAAAAAAATAAGGCTCATGTACTCACAAATAAATTAAATGCAAATTAACTAGTCCAAATCAACAGAGTTGGCTTGGTTTTGACCTGTAACTAAACTGGGTTTAGGCTGCAGCTTTAATGGAAGAAGACATGTTTGAGTCACATTCGCAAGCTAACGCGGCTAATGGCTAATATCAAAACAGTCAACCAGCAAGCAAGCTAGATTCTGCTAGCATGGATTACAGTTGCATGCTAGCCATAGCTAAGCTAAGTTAGCTGAGGCACCAGCCAGAGTAACGCCAGTGAGTTTTCAACAACCCGGTGACCATGGTGGCGTTTATTTTCTCAGGATGTCTTCGAGTTCTGCTTCGCCAAGATGCCAGACGAAGCTCCGGCGCCGCAGAGCTCCTCCTCCTCTTCCTCCTCGTCGTCCTCGTCCTCAGAGAGCGAGCTGAGCAGCGAGAGCGAGGACAGCGAGAGCAGCCTGAGCTCCGACTCCGAGGAAGAGCGAGCCAACCGCCTGGCCGAGCTGCAGGAACAGGTGAGCGCCGTAGCAGGAGAAGCGCGTGTACAAGAAGTGTCCAGCCGTCAAGCTAAGTGTTGCCCCTCCCCCCCGGCAGCTCAAGGCCGTGCACGAGCAGCTGACCGCGCTCTCTCAGGGGCCCATCGTCAAGCCCAAGAGGAAGAAGGAGAAGAAGGACAAGAAGAAGAAGAAGAAGGGGGAGAAGTACCGGAAGGTGGAGGATGAGATGGCGCCCATCCGGTCCGCCAAACCCCCCAAAGCCAGCAAAACGCCCAAAAACAAGAGCAATAAAGGAGTGGGGGTGCCGGTGATGCCGGTGAAAAAGGCTCCGAGCAAGAAGAACACCAAAAGCAAGTGAGTGCTCGCAGAGGTTTTCTTTTCCAAGCACTTGTTGTTAGGTTAATAGACGACTTATAAACCCAGTTTCAGCTTCAAACAAACAGTTTATTCTTGTAGAAATTATTCTTGTCGCTATTAGTGTCCGAGAGGAAGAGTTTTAGTAAGTTTTTCCCAAAATAAAGATTCAATTTTTATCAAATATTCTGTTAATTTTCACTTTCTATAGTTTTAAAATCTTGATTTGCTCAGTATTTCAACCTTTTTTGCGTCTGGACTATATAATACTCAGGTGTTTGAATGAGCCTGAGCTCTGTGAAATGTGTTTCTGCTCGCCACCGTTGCTAAGACTGTGCTCCTGGTCCGCGCAGGTCCAAGAAGGGAAACATGATGTTCAGCATGCCGCAGGCCCTGCCCGACCCCATGATCCCGCACTACGACTCGGACGAGGAGGAGGAGACGGCGCCCATGTCGTACGACGAGAAGCGCCAGCTCAGCCTGGACATCAACAAGCTGCCCGGCGAGAAGCTGGGCCGCGTCGTCTACATCATCCAGTCGCGGGAGCCGTCGCTCAGGGACACCAACCCCGAGGAGATCGAGATCGACTTCGAGACGCTGAAGCCGTCGACGCTGCGCGAGCTGGAGAGATACGTGATGACGTGTCTGAGGAAGAAGCCCAGGAAACCCTACGGTGAGCAGAGGAACCAGAGTTGGTCCACGAGCCTGTTTTAGACGTGAGGTTATTCATGCTGATGCGCTGGTTCCACAGCGGTCAGTAAGAACAGCGCCGGCAAGACTCGAGAAGAGCTGGCTCTGGAGAAGCAGCTGGAGCTGGAGCGACGACTGATGGACGTCAGCGGGCAGCTCAACTCTGGGAAGAAACCCACCAAAGCCAAACGTGAGTTGACCTTTAAAAATGTAGTCAAATCTGAAGGGATTATTTTACAATGTTTCTTCATGATATCTTTGTTTGTTTGCAAAGTTGACTCACAAATGTCTTTTTTTTTCTTTTCACCTGTGCAGCAGAGAAACCGGCGGCTGAGGCCCACACCCAGCCCTCGCGCCTCAGCGCCAGCAGCTCCTCCTCAGACTCCTCTTCGTCCTCCTCCTCCTCCTCCTCCTCTGACACCAGTGAATCGGACTCGGGCTGATGAAGTACAGAACCTCCGGAGGGGCCGATCTCCTCCCACCAAACGGACTGAACGAGCTGCTAACCACAGACCCGCGGGCGGATCAGACGACACCGGCGAAGGACGGAGCCGGTCAATAAGGACCCAGTCTGAGAGGGGCGGGCTTCTCTCGCTGCGAGAGAAGGTCTTCTTTAGATAACAGAGTGGATGAGTGGTGGAGGGATGCGGGTGCTACAGCCAGAATTGGAAGGTTTTCTGGGCTTATTTTTGTCCCTTCTCCTCCGAGCTCCTTGTCTTTAGTGTACAGAGATTCTATTTTTCTTTTATAAAGAAGAACCTTATAGACGAATTAAGTCCTTCATTCTGTGAAAGACGGACTTATCCGGGCTGAGTTTTTTTTTTCTTTTTTGAGTGTCATTAGGAGGAAACGAAACAAACGTGTGTCGAATGTTTGCGTGTGAGCGCGTCCTGCCACAGCCTTGTGAAGTTCCTCATCATATAGAGCTGGGCCACCAGGCCCGCCTCCGAAGCACCTTGGTTCTGCAGGATCCAGAATACGCGATCCAGAGTTCCTTCTCATGTGAAACAACATGTACAGTTATAACACACCCACTTGTTTGTTGCTTTTCCTGTGTTGGACGGATTTGTTTCCTTTTTTTCATCTCAATTTCTCTGCAAACACCTTTTTTTTTATTTTTCTCGTGACCAATCTGCAAATAAATGGTGAGGCTGCATTTTGACAACTCAACTTGTTCTCGAGTGATGTCATTTTGGCTCGTCGTTGTTTCACTTTCATTATGACAAAACAACTTTGTCAGGTGGAAAAATGAAGTCTGATATTGAATTTTCTCTGGGAATTAGAAATCATAAACTAAAAAATAAAGCAATAAATTTGCATTATAAGTCATGGTTAACCCTCAACATGCACCTTGTTTAGGTTAATATTAGTGTCCATGTTGTCCATTATGTTTTTTATTTTGCTTTTAATAATATTAATGGAATTAGTTATAAGAAAACTACATTTGAAGCATCCACATAAAGATGAAACTTTCGGCTATTGTCGTGAAAGTGTGTCGATTAACGCTCATGTAAAAACAGAAAAACACCTCAGTAACTGAAATTGAGGTTTTTTTTTTAAATGGTGGATCGAGGTTTATATATTTTACAATATTGATCTATACCAAACCAACTGACATGTCTTTCCTTCCACGATGGTACGTTCAAGTATAAATATGCTCTTATTTTATCATATAATAATACTTTCCCACCACTGTCACTCATCCAGTTTAATTTACGTCCAACAAAATGATGTTTAAATTAAATTTAAAGTGGTGGTTTGTTAACGAAAATAACTCACTTATTACCTCCGGATTGTAAAATATTTTACAATACAACGTCTGCTCCAAATGGGCGTTACATTCTATCCTTTTCGTTTCGAACATCAGAAGGTACAAAAACAAAAAAATACTCCTATATTGGAGACGTTACTTATTTAGCAGCCTTTACTATGAACAGAAAGCTCGTGTCTATGGCGCCATCTAGTGGAATAATAGAAAACTGCATAAACACTGTGATCCAACATGGCGGCCACCATGAGGCTTATATCGAGGTTGTCGCTGGTCACTGGTCAGTTTCCGCTCAATGTAATTGCCTTTATGCAAATAAAACGCAAGATTCGTCGCATGGAATTGCGTGTACTCGCGCTGTTCCTCAGCTAACTACTATTTTTTTCCATTCAGTCTTTCTACTGTCGTGTAAAGGTCACGTCACTGCTGCGCACTTAAAAGTTTATTTTTATTTAACCTTGGCTGAAGGTCGGTCCTCCGTGTCTGTGCCATGGTTTTCATTTAATGTTGCCTCACATCAGCCTTATTTGAAGACCAGACCGCGACCAATTGAACAACCATTTTTCTAACCGGACAGCCACAGCTACAGTAGTTATGAACTAACCGGAGTCTGGCTCTTCATAAACACGGACACATTCAACATTTGCTGACAAACTTTCACTTTAATGACAAGTTCTAACACCTTTTTAAAGGAGTTAACTTTTTCAGCTTAGTCTTATCAAACGGTCCGAGTTAGTAAAGTTAAATTCTTGTTACATCCTTTGATTCATTTACTCGACAAAGTGATATAGTGAAGTGAAATAAAAATGACCTGCACAATCTTTATAGTTTTGTTGATAAAGGCGCTTGTGCTTGTGTGTGTTTCATGGTGTAGCTGAGATGGTTCCGACAAAAGCCAAGTGAAACCCCTCGGTTTTTGTCGCCTGTGACTCTGTCCGGCCGCAGATTTCTCCTCCACCCTCCCGGCCTTCCGGTGTTGGGCTAAGAATAGACCTCTGACCTCTGTTTCCGCCCACTTCTGACCCACGCCTCTGACTCGCCCTCTCTCAGGGGGAGGCAGCGGCATCGGACGAGCCGTCTGCCAGCGCTTGGCCTCTGAAGGCGCCTCCGTGGTCGTCGCTGACATCAGCGAGGAGTCGGCCAATGAAACCTTGAGGAGCCTGACAGGTGACCTCAGGGGTCAGGGTCACATGGCCGCCGTGGTGGACGTGTCGTCCAAGGAGAGTGTGAAAAGTCTGATCACCAGTATCCAAGTGAGTTTGCACTCAGGGTTGAGTCTCAGTCCGAGGTCGTGACCTTTGTATTGAAATTAAATTTGACTTTATGTTTGTGATTGTCCCTGTTCCTTCCTGTAATGTTCAAATGAGCAGTGTGTTTTTGTTCCTTTTTACTGGGACGGAGGAACTCTCACCTCTTTATTCCAGGACTTAGGAAGGAGGTGGAAAACATGAAAACACACGCTGATACCCAGATCACAACGTCGAACCTCCTCTGCGTTTCTCGTTCCACTTGTATTTCCCACTGTAGCGTCTTGACCTCTGACCTCTTTCTGCAGGCCCAGTACTTCCAGCCGCCCTCCGTCTGCGTGAACGCCGCTGGAATCACTCAGGACGACTTTCTGCTCAACATGGAGGAGGAGCACTTCGACAGGGTCATCAAGGTCAACCTGAAGGTGACTTCATGGTTTGAAGTCAGTGGTTTTTAACCACATTCTAGTTCATGTTCTGCTGCATTTGAAGTTAACACAAACAGGCTCTTCTCCACTCCATTTGTTGCTTCAAAGCCCAGCAGCTGCTCTGAAGTCGTGAGTGAAGTACTCAGGAAAATGTATACTCTGAAAATAAGATTAAAAAAAATCTGCCAATACAGCAAGTACAAATCCTGTTCCTAAAACTGTTTCAAATAAGAGGAAACAGAGCAGAACTGGAGCTTAAGTAAGATCCAAAGCCTCAGTCAGTCCATAAGAGAAAGAGAAGGCTTCTAAACTGTCATGCAACAAAGTAGAAATCAGTGTTTTACTTCTAAAAATTAGATGTTTTTGTGTAATTATTATCGCCCTCTTTTTTTGAGATAAGGTTTCTCATTTGAAGTGATACTGGTGTGTAGTGTAGTGTTTCAAACATTACACCGTGTTTGAAAAATAAACAAATAATCCTGCCATGTGCTAGTGATGGGTGGGTGAGGCTTCATGAAACAGTGCTGAAACAGTGTTGCAGGGTTGATGGAACTGTGTCCCGATTTTCAGAGGCCACTAGATGGTGCTGTGGGTTTAGAAATGATGTGAGCTTTCATTGAATTACTGACTTCATGTCCAAACATTTTACAGCAGACAGCGCCATCTGGTGGGTCACTGTTTCATGAAACCTAGTGTTGGGCTGATGAGGCTTCATGAAACAGTGTCCTAATTTTCCGAGCCCACTAGATGGTGCTGTCGCTTTAAAATGATGTGTGGTTTCATTGAAGCGGCTGTTAAAATCCAAAGATTTTTGAGCAGACAGTGCCATCTAGTGGGCTTGGAGGTGAGGACACTGTTTCATGAAGCCTCACCACCCCATGCACTCTTCTTCAGCAATGTTTACATAGCAGAGGCAATGGTGACAATGCTGACCTTTGATGTTGGTGACTTCCATAAATCAAGTGTTGTCTTGATTTTTTTTCTTCAAACCTGCTACTCTTCCTCCTCCTCCACCTCACCATGGTTCAACCCTCCACCTGTCTTCATCCTCCACACACACCTCCTCCTCTAACATCCATCTGCCGCTCGCCTCCTCAGGGCTCCTTCCTGGTCACTCAGGCAGTGGCCCAGGCTCTTGTAGCCTGTGGGTCCTCCAAAGGTTCCATCATAACTGTGGGCAGCATTGTTGGCAAGGTGAGGAGTCCGCCATCTTCTTCTGTCTCTTGATGGTGAGCCTGCGTCCTTCTCTGTGGGCTGCAGGTGGGAAACCTGGGTCAGGTCAATTACTCGGCCTCCAAAGCCGGAGTGGAGGGCTTGACCAGAACCTCGGCCAAGGAGCTGAGCAGGTTGAGCCGACACTGCTGCAGATGGCTTCATGAGGAGGGAAACCAAGTGTCTTCTGTTCACTCCCAGGTTTGGGATCAGGTGCAACTGTGTTCTTCCAGGGTTCATCTCGACGCCGATGACGGAAAAAGTCCCAGAGAAGGTCATTAGCAAGGTACCGTGTGAGTTCCTGTCCTCAGATGGAGACTGGTCACATGACCACCTGACCAAGTGGGACGGGGGTTTGTCAGGCCTCTTTCTTCCTCCTACTCTTCATCATCATCATCATAGTCACCTTACTGGTTTGAAACTGTTCATCATCGCCAGTGTCTTTTGAGAATCTTCATCATCATCATCATCATCATCATCGTCTTTTGAGGCTCTTCTCATCATCTTCAAGATTTATTATTGTTTTCTTCCTTTGCTTCTCTTCATTATTTATGAGCATCTTCTTCTAAGACTCTTCATCATCATCGTCTTTTGACACTCATCATCATCTTCATATGAGACCTTTCATCATTATGTGTGATCGTCATCTTCATCATCTTCTTATTTAAAAGACTTTCACATCATCTTCTTCATTTCAGACTCTTCTTCTTCATCATCATCATCTTCATTGAGAGTCTTCTTCATCATCATCATCATCTTCATTGAGAGTCTTCTTCTTCATCATCATCATCTTCATTGAGAGTCTTCTTCTTCATCATCATCATCTTCATTGAGAGTCTTCTTCATCATCATCATCATCTTCATTGAGAGTCTTCTTCATCATCATCATCATCTTCATTGAGAGTCTTCTTCATCATCATCATCTTCTTCATTGAGAGTCTTCTTCATCATCATCATCTTCATTGAGAGTCTTCTTCATCATCATCATCATCTTCATTGAGAGTCTTCTTCTTCTTCATCATCATCATCTTCATTGAGACTGTTAATCCTTTGACGACTGTCATCTTTTTCATCGTCCTGTTCTTCTTTTTGACACTGGTCATCTTCTTCATCTTCGTCTTCTTAGTTCTCAAAAGAGTCCATCAGGATGACCCTTCTCAGAGGGGCCAGTAGACGTGGATCAGACTCCTCTCCTGCTTCACAAACCGGTTGTTTCAAACCAAGCAGAGCAGAGAGTGCCCTCTAGTGGCTCAAAGATATCTGTATTGTATTTATATGTATGGTTTTTGGCCTGAGTGCTTTGTTTTCTCGTCATTTCTCAGATGAAGTCCCTGGTGCCGCTGGGGAGGATGGGTGAGCCTGCAGGTCAGTCACGAATACGAGCCTCTAAAAAATATCTTTCACCTCAATGTTGGCCGCAGATACATCTCAGGAACTCGTGTCCTCGTTCTCCTCAGTGAGAAGGTTGATCGTGAACGTTATTATTCTGTTGAGCTCCTCTAATCTCTCGCAGCTCCTCTGGAACATTACCAACTAGGGAGAGAAAAGTGCACCAACAAAATGGCTGTAGAAATGCAGCAGGTGGCGCTCTTGGTTCAAAAATGATGTGAAATTCCAACGCTTGCAGAGCAGAGAGCGCCATCTAGTGGGCTCAGAAAATAAAGCGTCATCAGCTCAAGATGCCTGCAGATGAAGACTGACATTTCTCGTCAAAAAGACGGGCTCTTCCTATTGTAAGGACGTGTCTCTTGGTGTCCTCCAGAGGTCGCTAGTGTCTGTGCCTTCTTGGCTTCAGATGACTCCTGCTACATCACAGGAGCCAGCGTTGAAGTCACAGGTAAACTGCATGTTTCTGACTGCTGAGCTCCGTGTTAACGTCCACCTTCTCCTCCCAGGTGGACTCTTCATGGGCTAATCCAGCTGTCCATCATCTGGCGGAGGGTCAAGAGAGGAAGAGGTGAAATTCATGATCAATGCTGCTGATGAAACATGGTGATCATCAACAATTCTGAGAGACAAGGATGTAAAGTGGATATTGAAAATCCACCAGCAGAAATGGAGAAGCCATTCGAGGACCAGACGTAAAAATGCCTCCGTCGCCTCTGCCTTTACACATTTTTTTTTTAATAAACACAAGCTTGTAAACACTTGTTTTATTCCCGAACATCACCACTAGTTTCATGATGGCTTCGGTATGGAGGGAAGGACTTGGTCCTCTGAAAAGCACTTGATATCTGGACACTTGCTTTGGATCATAGATGACCTGAAAAGCCAAAGAGCTACCTCAGATCCAACCAAGAAGGGAAGCAGTGAAGCAAAGAAACAAAATGTTTGCACTTCATGTTATTGCTGAATAATCATTATACGCTTTTTTTTAAAATAAATCTGTGTTCTGATTAAAGGGATATATCTTCTCTTCCGCAACAACACACCAATAATGATTGTATAGAGGGTTTTCACAGTGCGTCGTCACCGAGTCATCCGACCCAGAAGCCGCCATGTTGGAGATATTGTTTGTAAACACTTCCTTAGACTGTGAATGGAGTGCGATCGAAAAACACAAAATAAAACAGAAAGGCACGTCGGAACGAGTTGGGAGTGACAGGACACACAGAGAGGGACTCAGTGAACAGGAACATGCGCGACACTTGGAAGAGTTGAGCTTTATTGGTGGTGCAGACACGTACCAGTTGGCTCCGTCGTCGTGGGTGAACGACGACCCGGACAGTCTGCCGTTGGTGACGTATCCTGATATCCTCAATGACCTGGTACCGGAGTTTGGAGGCCTATAACCAGATGGTCTGTGGATGGGTCAGGAAACTGTTATACCAAGTCATCGACGACATTTGCACCTTATATGAGAATGTGACGTATTTAAATATTTGGACATTTCATTTTGAGTTTGTGCGCTATTTTAGTTTGTGCTCAAGTATTTTTGTGTGTGTGTGTGTGTGTGTGTACGTGTGTGTGAGATAGCTTCTGAAAACTGTGAGGGTTGGCATCAGTGAATATGTTCTGATAAAAGTTCTGCGTATTCTCTTCCACAGCAATATAATTCAGTCATTTAGGCTGTACTTTTTCTTTTGTTTTAATGAGCAAAATGTTCGGATCCACAGATTTGCCACAAAGATCCTGGTTCAGCGTCGCTAACCACAAGCGCCTCCTTTCTTCTGACAACTTCAGGCATTGTTCTCCTTGATTTGTCATAACTTTCAGAAGTCGATAAAATTCCAAATGTTTTTCACGATTGGAACGATTCGTACAATCCAGAACACGACTGTAATTCACCATTTTTCAAGGAAACGCAGCAGAATGGCCTTCAGTAGCGCTCTGTGCTGAGCAGAGAGTATCTCCAACATGGCGGCTTCCAGGTTTTGATGACGCGCCATGAAAACCCTCTATATTAACTAACAAAATAAATAAACACATGTATTTCGTTGGCAACAAATGTATTGTCCAGATTTTAGCCTCGTAGATCCTGGTTTGGTTTCGGTATCCACGAGTGCCCACTTTGCTACAGCATCATTCTCCAGATTGGTCGTGACTGTTGGCAGTTGACAACACCAGCAATGTTTTTCACGAAGTGACCGTCACAGCCAAAACACAACGACAATTAACCATTAACCAAGCACAGACGGATGCTTTGTTTACCTGCCGAGTGCCGAGGCAACTTCCGGGTTTGATGACGCGGGGTGAAAACGCTCCGGACCAATTTCACAATGGCTACTGTCAATTTGAAACTCTCAGTCCAACGATACACTGCCTGAAATAACACATCGAAAAAATAATTAGTAATGATCTTTAACGTGCGTCCGATCGATCACTTCTGGGTGATTGCGGGTTTAACAGGTGGCATTTCCGGCTCCGACCACAGAATTTAGTTTTTTGAGGATCTCTGGGGAGAAGTTCCCGTAAAAGTACAGTCGCAGAATCAGCGTTTTTGTGGCTCGTTCCAGATTGAAAAAAAAAAAAAAAAGAACTTTTTTGGCTATTTTCGGTGTCGTATTCCCCAGCAATAGAAAAAAACGGATGGCTCATGAACGCCTCACAAGGGAGGTGCTCGCTCTCCACACCTCCACTCCAGGGTCTGATGTCCTGTTGTGGGCTGGAGCTGGGACAGGGATGAGGCCAGTCTGGGACAGAGCGTGACTTGGTTTATGACTTTGTCACAGCCAAACTGCACAGAAGCGCACATTCAGAGCTGGACACGCACCGGGCACCTCTTCACTTCTGGAGAGACGTCACTCACTCGGCAACCCCTCCCACATGCAGCGGCCACACACATAGAGGAACAGCCACCTGCAGCAGACGCTCTACATTCACTCCTACAAAAGACTATTTTAAGGCTTGGAACGCATTATTGCTTTCTCCATTCATTGTAATGGGAAAAATCCATTCAGATTTCAAACAATTTGCTTCTCGAACGGCCGTCTGGAACAGATTGTGGTCGAGAACCGAGGCACCACTGTAACATGATCAAGATTTTTTTTTTTGTTATAAGTATATTTTAAAGTATGACATCGAATCAACGACTGTCATTTTATTCCAGCAGCGGCATGCTAGACTTGGTGGTCCAGTCCAGACCACATCATCTTGAAACATTACGAACATGCAGGTACATCACAAGTTGGACGCCCTCTTGCGGCCACTCATAAAAGCGCATTAAAGAAAAACAAGAGTCCAGTAGCGTTTCTTTGTTCAAAAGATGATATATTACATTAACACAGTTCTTTTCCTTAAAAAAAGTACTTACATATATCACAAAATATTTATATCTAAGCACCAAATTTTTAAAAATATTGTCACACAACAACGGAATTACATGTTGAATCAAAACCAGTCGGCGTTGCCATGAGGAGCGAATCAAAAGCACCCAACATCTCTCACAGAGTTCTTCTTCCTGCTGCGCTCTCAGAGAAGAAAAGGAAATTCAGCATGGCATCTGCTTTGACGGCTGGATCCATGTGGAGATTGTCTGTTATGCAAGTCTTTATCGACTTTATTTGGGGATTGACTCTTAGAATTTAGACTGATTTCAAAGTTAAAAAAATATGTGTCAAGTAAATAGCCAGAGAGAAAGACGGGGGAAAAGCAGTGAAAAGCATTAAATATATTTTAATGGTCAAAAATCGCTATGACCAGTGGGGACAAAAATGACGACTTATTTTTCAGTTGCCAAATAATTTTGTGCTCTGTTTAACAACAGTGTTCTCATCTTTAGAGCTCAGTAGACGGCGCTCTCGATTAAAAATGTGAGGTTTTTAACTGACGTGGTTGTTCAAACCACCTGAGGATTATTGAGCAGATAGCGCCATCTAGTGGGCCCTGGAAGTGAGGGCGGTGTTTCATGGCGCCTCATCAGCCCGTCACAAGTTGGTCATATCGAGAGCGATGCACAGAACATTCCCCTTCAAACGTCTTATGCTGTTTGATGTCACACAACCGGCTTTAAAAAAAACCCCAAACATTGTTCTCAGAGCCCACTAGAGGGCACTCTCTGCTCTATAACATTTGGTTCTTGAACTGTGTGAAATGGAGAGTGCCACCTAGTGAGCTCAGAAAAGAACACCTCATGAAGCTTCGTTTTCTGGGCCCACTAGAGGGCGCTGCTTGCTCTATTGCGTTTTAAACAGGAGACCGCCACCTAGTGAACCTCAAAAAAAACAAAGCTTCATTGGCCCAGCTGGAATAACTAGGTCATTGCAAATGCAAAACCTTTACTTCCTAGGGATTATTATGGTCTGGCGATACACTCCAACTGCGTAACTGCGGTTCTAAGGACCTCGGGTGGAGAGTCACCAGAAGAAGGCGCGACAGCGCTGGAAAGAGTCACCATTTAATCGTTACAGTGGATGCAACAATGAACAGTACAGTGGAGGCAAACACTAGCAAAAGGGACCCGACATCGAAAGGTGGCCACAGATTCTCGGGTGGTACAGAGTGAGCGTGGACTCAGGGCTGGAGGTGAGTCCGTGGGCTACAGGAAATAAATACAGAGTAAACCACTGTGGACTGGAGTATCTGCTGGTCTCTTTATTGATTAATCTCAAAGCACCCTGATTGTTTTCTTTTCAAATAAATACAATAGAATATCACTATTTCTGTACAAATGGAATGTAATGCACATTTTCCCCAGGTAGAAGATTCGTGGCAGGAAGTTAGACGGCTAAAGCTTTTTGCGATAATTAGCACCATGACACAGTTTGTTTTGGTAAAGCAGGAAGGAAAATATCTTCAGAGTCAATAAATGCTGGTGTTTCAGGCCATGCAGAATGTAAATAAGCCCTTTTGGAAAGTACAAAAAAAAGACAACAAAATGATCACAAAAATAATGGCTTTCAATTCGTCTGCCCCACTGAGATTCTTATCCGAGCCTCGCGAAATAAACAGTGATTTTAGAGACCACGGTGAGGACAAACCCCAGCTCCGTTCCTTCAGTCGGCTTCATGCTAATGCGAGCAACATGATTGACAATTTATTGTCTAACACTGTTTGCAGATGATGTCATCCTGTTGCTGGCCTATCATTTTCAGCTGTCCTTCGATCCGCGAAGCCGACAAGAGGAGCGTTAGCATGATACATCCACCATGTTTGGCTTTTAAGAAAATGCTAGCCTCTACCGCTGTGGTAGCAGCAAGCTAGTTGGGAAGAAATGGAACAGTTAGCAAGAAGAAGAGCATCTAGGGACTGTCCACTCTGGTCAGAGAACACCTCGCATACCTCACTTGAAGCTGGAAGGACAAAGAAAACTGACAAGTGGAGGTCGCTAACAACGTTGGTTGCCACATTTGAGAGATAGTCTCCAGCATGGTGCCTGTAAAAACAAGTTGCTAAAAGCTAACAATGCTAAGAGTAAATCTAAAGAGCTCAAGTTTTAGCTTTGGACGTTCGTACCTACTTTCAATGACGGCACAACCATTCCTGCAGGGATCCAGCTGATGCAGCATTTATTCAAGGCGCTTCAATTCTGCTGTTAACAAACATCTCCAACACACATCGGGTCACACTTTCCGATTGTCAGTCATGTTGCCCGCAGTGTGAGGAGCCGGGAGGAAGAGGCGGAGTTAGTCAGAGAGGAGGGGCTTCGGATGGCGCGTCTTGCGGTCGAGCCGCTCGCTCGCTGTCGTGTTCGGGACGAGGCTCCCGGAGTCTCGCGGGCAAGCGATTTTCTGGAGACTCCTCTGCTGTGACGTCCATGACATGTGGGGAGGATGTTGTGTGCTTCAGACTCCGACTTGAGTTTGTCTGAGAAAAGCATCTTTGTGGATGTGTTTATCATTTACAAGGACATTTACAAATTACCGTGTTGATCGTGTGTGTGTGTGTGTATGTGTGTGCGTGTGTTCGTGTGTGTGTGTGTGTCTAAGTGCATGTGTGTATTAGTGTCCTCCGTATGATGAGTGTGTGTGTTTAGCCTTGGAAACAGACAGGTCCAACTTCAAATCCAAACTGCTGGTTGCTCTCCCCAAAGTCCGACACTTTGATGTCCAGCAGAGGAAGATGCTCCACTTGAGGGGTGTTGACCTCCAGGACCGTCCTGTCGAAGCCTTTACGATACTGCGGAGACACAACAACGTGTCGTTAGAACATGCTACTTAAACATCTCTCATGCCACATACACGCCGACACGTGAGCAGCCGTTCTGCTTCAATGAAGTTTTATTACTGTAAAATGCTAAAGAAAAACAACTATTTCTAGACTTGGTAGCAAGCCATCCTCCCTTCCATGGCGTAAAATATTGAGGCCTTCAGGGTTGTATGTTGACGCACAGGCGTTTCATCGGAGTAAAAAACTTGACATGCTGATATACGTTACACGAAAGGAGCGCCATCCTGTGGCCCAACCTCTGTGTTCTGCCCATGGCATCAGGATACGCAGTGTAAGGTGGAACATATGCTTCAATTAAAAGCCCATTGCGTCAACATGAAGGTATGTTGAAAAACTCGAATTTTAGGCTACATTTTTCCGCCAGGTGCGCGACTGTCCGTCTCCTGCTAAGATGGAAAGGTTTGTGCATTGACTCACAGAGCAGCCGTCCACCAGAGCTTTGATGTATGGGTTGGTCTGGTAGCTCAGCTCCTCCTCGTTGGCGCCTTGAAGGTGCAACGCCCTGCCGTAGCTGTTCTTGGAATTTCGGTCGGACCAGGCCACCGAACGATGGCAGTGGTAGGTGAGGTTCTGTCGGGCCTGCACGCTCAGGAGACGCAGGAAGCCGAGCTGCACCACACCGACTGGCTCGCCGTTGGAGTCCACGTAGGAGAACTGGAGAGGGAAGGCAGTGTGAGACACCAAAGGACGAGAAAAAGACGGAGCGGAGGAGAACGATGCGAACCTTGCTGCCAGTGGCAAATTTACTGTACCAGGATCCAGGAGTCTCCTTGTCCCAGGAGCTCATCTGAATCTGAAATCAGGATCAACAGACCGTTATTAAATTGTCTCTACTATCGCTGTAGACCCCTGCTGGTCTTGGCCGCACCCCGATGCTGAAGAACTGAAGGTATAGAATGTACCGTATTTTCTGGACTATAGAGCACACTGGAATATTAGCTGCACCCACGGAATATAAGAAGGAAAATAGATCTTTTTCATACATAAGCCGCGGGTGCACTGTTGCTGTCTGCGCCACAGAAAATGCATGAGGATCACTTCTAGCGATCATCTCGTTCTAGTTTTGAAAACGGGCTCCAGCACGGAGACTGACTCATGAAATAATCTCGGCAATGTTCAGAACTTGAATCATGAACTCCTCACATGTTAAATGTTTAAAGCGTAAAAGCACTGTTTTCACCCTCCAGTAGATCGTCTCTGTTGGCAGAGCTGTGGACATGCGGGTGAAAACAGCACCATTTGAGCGCTTCAAAGGTAAATAACATGCCTGTGATGTCATCGGTTTGACGCGATGAGGCTCAACACTGTTGCTCGCATGACGCTCTTTAGACTGTGAAAACTAGGGCGACAGGGAGAGCACTCAGCGGAAGCAGCTGTCTTCAACCTCTTTCATGAAAGTTCCCACTTGAAAAAGTTTCAGATTCAGGTGCATCTGACTCACACAAAACAGCAGCCAATTCGGTCGCGGTTGATTCCGACACCTGAGAAAGGCTGGTCTTCTGGCTCGGTGAAATTAATGATTATTTCTTGGGCAATATGCTTCATGTTCTGAATGTCAAACTCAGACCGGCGAGTGTCCGCTGGTCCCAGCAGTTTCACTTTCATGAGCAGCAGAAAACTCTCTGTGCCAAGCGAGCGACGAGTCGGCAGGGAGGGAGGGAACAGCGGACACGTCACACACCGCGGGCGCTGCTTCATCAGAGTTCCGGCGGTCACATTCGGATCGGATTTTGTGATCGGCAATGACGGGCAGTGACCGGTCACGCTAAGATCAGCCTTTCATCATCGGTGGCCGATCAATTGGAGCATCCCTCGTAAAAATCCATATACTAGCCGCATTGCTTTATAAGCTGCAGGGTTCAGACCGCGAGAAAAACGTTGCGGCTAACAGTCGGGAAAATACGGTTTCAACTGACCTTTTCGATGCTTGTGCTGGGGTGCAGGCATGTCTCTGCCCCGTTACTGAAGTTGCAGAAGACCTTGAAGGAATCTCTTGAGCAGCCCTGGTTGGGGTCAATCCAGTACTCCCCTGCAGGAGGCGACAGTTTGAGTGTAGGCAAAGGCAGTGATAGAGGTGCGCACGGTGGGGTGAAAACAAATTCCTACCATCTTTGAGCTCTGGCTGACTGAGGTGCAGGTCCTGGCACGTGCGGGCAGGACTCTCCTGGGTGCCCAAGGGGAAGCGCATGGTCTCGATCTCCTGTCGTAGCGAGTTCAGAGAGCCAAAGATCTCTTCCATTCCTTCACTGCCCATCAGGAACTCTGCGCCTGTGGCGTCAGAGGCCATGTCGGACTCTGGGAGAAGCTGGCTGGCATCGATGGAACGTTTGGATTTGGGGCTCCTCTGAATGGGCAGAGGCTGGATGACTTCGCCTGCTGGGCCCTGAACAGCAAGAGGGACGTCAAAAGTCTTGCCAGCGTGAGCAGGAGTTTTTGTTCTTGAAGAGGAAGATGATATCTCACCGGAGGACCAGGAGGTCCTGGAACACCTTTCTCTCCCTTTGGACCAGCTCCTCCCTAAAACACACAAGAAAAACAGTGTTCTGCTGAGGTTCCCTAAAACCTTTTGTGTTTCTTGTCGGTGGAATCCAGTTTACTCACAGAGGCACCCTTTGCTCCTTTGACACCTTGGGGACCCTGTAGAACATCAGCACATCAGTTGTCGTCTTTGACTTGGACTTGGGACAGAAAAGTAAAATACTTACAGGCAAACCGGGTGGACCAGCGGGGCCGATAGGTCCAGTTCCACCAGGCATTCCCTAAAAGACCCAACACATGACGCCTTATATTTCTGATACCAGAACACACCCATCGACCAAAGAAAAGACTCACAGTCTCTCCTTTAGCACCGTTGGACCCGTGAGGCCCGGGCATTCCCCTGTCTCCTTTCTCTCCCTGCTCGCCCGGAGGTCCGATAAGACCGAGAAGACCTGGGTGTCCCTTTTCTCCCTTGGAACCAGGTTCACCACGGAGACCGGGCAAACCAGAAGGACCCTGCAGTACAGAGTAGAAGAAGGAAAATTTCAATTTTCAACAATCACACAAGACTACTGTGCTGGCGGTTAGAAGCGAATCCATTCTCTTACAATTGGTCCTGGTGGTCCCTTCTGTCCGGACGGTCCTGGAGATCCTTGCTCGCCCTGAAACAGAACCACACTCAGTCCAATCTTTGAGAGAAAACGTCAAACTTAAAATAATAGAAACACACTCACAACTGATCCAGGAAGTCCACGCAGACCTTCAGTTCCAGGTTTGCCTGCAGGACCCTGGGGTCCGACTGGGCCTGTCTTTCCTGGTGGACCAACAGCGCCGGGGTCTCCCTGAGATGACGCAGAGCCAGGTTGGACCTCAGTGTTACAAATCCTGCCTGACTAGACTAGTAACCACTCACCTTGCTTCCCTTCTCTCCCTGTCGACCCTCTGGACCTCGGGTCCCAGCTGGACCCTGAAACGGTGTTCAGGAGCGCCAGCTGTTACTTCAAACTTTGTTGTTTACAGAAAGAAAATTGATGACGATTGAAGACGTACCCTCTTTCCTGGAGGTCCCACAGGTCCATTCTCACCGGGTGGTCCAGGAGAGCCCTGTAGACATGTTTAATTAACACATTTTATAGTGAAAACTTTTAGATTTTAATAAACTCACAGATTCTCCTTGCTCTCCATCTTCTCCTCGCTCTCCTTTAGCGCCATCTTGGCCCTAATGGAGGGAGTCGCATGAATGAAAACAAGTCCAAAAATGTTCTCAAATGTTCTGAAGGCTGCAGAGGACGAGCGAAGACTCACCCTCGGCCCGACCTCACCAGGTGGACCAGGATCACCAGGGAAACCAACTGGACCCTGAAAATGAGTGGCGCAAAGTGCTCAGCAGATTTTAAGCACCCAGAGTGAGCTTTTGATCTTACAGGATTTCCTTTGGGTCCATCATCTCCACGCGTTCCTCGTCCTCCTGGAGGTCCAGCAGTTCCTGGTTGTCCTGCTTCACCCTTCTCTCCACGCTCTCCTCGCGGTCCCTGCCGGAGGAAGTTGTGTGTTAAAGTGCATCAGCATTAAGTGTTGAGCAGCTTGTGACACTCACCTTCTTTCCGGGTTCTCCTCCAATGCCTGGTGGTCCTGCCTCTCCGGGTTCTCCCTGAAGAACACAGGATCACATGTTCACAGAACTGCTCAGCACTAGAGAAGTTGAACTGAAAACCAGAGGAAAAATCACCTTTTCACCGATGGGCCCAGGATTACCCAAACCACCAGGAGGTCCTTGTGTTCCCTGGGAAAACATAAATACATATTGTTTCAAACACACGCCACATGGTTAAATGGCTTCCTGTCTATCAAATCTCAATATTTCTAATTGGTCGCATAGATTTGACAGTTGAATCACTTACATCAGCACCGTTGGGTCCTGCAGGGCCGCGGGGACCTGGAGGGCCGGGGGGTCCCTGAAAACAAAGGCTGGTTTTAGTTTCAGAAATACATCGACTTTAATCTCCGTTTCTTTTTTTCCCAATGAGGAGTGTCGACAGCGAGTCTCCTCATCACTCTGTCTTTGACTCCTGCCTTCGAGTCAGTCTGTCTCTAAAACACTTTTATGCTTTAGAGCGTCTCACTCTTTGACACTGCTGTCACTCTTCAGTCCCAGATCAGCCTCCACAGTCGTCACCACCCCGTCTACACTCTCTTCTTCACCTGCTCTCTGTCCATCACTCTGGGTGACTGTACCAAAACAGCAGAACTATTTTCACTCGCTCCATCTTCAGTCACCGCCCCGACTCCCTCTGTTCCCTCGTGCTTCCACTGACCAGTAAGTAAGCTAGTAGCAAAAGTAAGTGGGATTAGCTCTGTACTTACTCCCATTTATGATGATACTTGTCTTAGTCATTATAAATGCTAACTATTATTTGGCCCTTGAACACACCAGACCGGACGCTGGTGCGTCAGAATTCACTCCACAGCTCAAGGCCACCTGTTGTGTTGCATTATAAGAGGCTGTGCATCGATGAACTGTCCATCAGTTAGCAGAGTAAACACGTATGAATAAATGACACGACACCAGTGGAGTACTGACGCTACAGAGAGGTCAGAAACTATTTTCATGGCAACTTACAGCGCAGGATATTTGAGCCTGAACTGAATATAAGGGTGTGCTGGTTTTGCTATTGTAACTTTCAAATAAGAATTTCAAACAAGCTAAATTGTGAAAACCTGTCACTTTGTGTTCAAATAAAAGCAGTTGTACAAGAACAACATATCGCTAGAGACTCAGCAGATATTTTTTTTACTTTATTTCTCTCTCAGTTTCCACTCCAGCTCGAGGTTTACCCCAGCTATTATGAGTATTAAGGTATTGGAGCCAAAACCGACCTGCTTTCTTATGCTCACTCACATTGTTGCCTTAAAGGTCAACAATTTGTTTCAAGTGTTACCAATGTAAATTATGGTTTGGGGTATTTATAACATGGGGTATTTTGTTAGCTCTAGAATAGAATTATATTCAGCACGTTCAAGTTTTCATTTTAACTTTGTAGGGCTGGATCCAATTAGCTTCGTCTCAAGATGCTGAAGAAGTTGATGCTAGCCAGGATAGCGGGTCCAGACGTGCCTGTCAGGACCTTTTACCTGACCGCTCACCAGTGAGTCTCAGCCTGTTTCACTTCCATCAGAACACCTGGTGCTACTGACCACTGCAGACTTTAGGGCTGTTTATGCTCAATGTTACAAACGGATACGGACGTAAAATTCTGTGCGTGCTCTGCCTTCATTTCCTCCGTATTTCTACACATTTCCACAAAGCTCACTAATACGGACCAAACGTAACAGTACCACAGGAAACCATGGGGGGCAGTGTTGCTGTTACTACCTGATACGTAGCTCTAATGAGACATGAAGAAGACATAACAATGGCTGAAACTCTCCGTCCTCCAGTGGTGACATATTTACCAGCCTCACCAACCACCGCCTCCTACAACGCTGCCTCTGTTTCCTCTTTTGTGCAGGAGCTACATGATCAATACTGACTCCACAGTCGCCAAAACACTTGATTCGAAGAGGAAACTTCCTTTGAAGATGGAAACTCACCAGTGGGCCAACATCACCTGTCTCTCCCTTCTCTCCTGGAGGTCCAGGTAATCCCTGCACAATGAGAGTAAATAGAAAGATTGGAGGCTTTGATGATGCTAACACACCTGAGAACAATGTTCCCGGCTTGTACAGAACCATTTTTATTGTTTTATGAATCAAGACAAATGCAGCAATTACGAAACCTCTCCAACAAACCCACGACCTCCCACGTATAAAGCGTGTTCAGTTTATACCTGCAGTCCAATTGGACCCGGTGCTCCGGGGAAGCCCCTGGATCCTTCGTCACCTTTAGCTCCAAATGGGCCCTGCTGGCCCCGGGGTCCCAGCTCTCCATCAGCACCCTTAGACACAAACATGAGACGTTATCATGATGAAATCTTGGAGAGATTCTGGAGCAGTCTGGACTCACAGCTGGACCAGGTTGACCGACTGGACCCATGGGCCCGGGTGGACCAGGAGGACCCTGAAACCGAGACAGAGTAACGTCACATCTTTTGATCTGGAGTTGTGTGTTTCTTGAGAGAGGGGTTGTACTTACATGCTCTCCCTTTGCTCCTTTGGCTCCCTTCTGACCGTGCTCCCCGACCTCACCCTGTCCAGACAAAGACCAGACTCTTGACACGGTCTAACACCAGCCCTCAGTCATGCTCTGGAACCTGATACTGACACTCACGCTCACGTGTGAGAGCCACAAAAACGAAAGCTTTTGGAGTGTGTGAATCAACTCGGATGCCTGGAGCGTCCCCTACTCAGCACGCACCACTGTTCCACCGTGTCGCTTAGCTAACAGCAATCTCTGTGACATGTGATCATCAGAGCCCAACAACCTCATGAGGAGCGACCCTCATCCCAATTTCAGGTCCGACCTGTATCTCTTGGGAATAACACCTCAGGCATCATTGTCACCCCACTGATAGGAACAGGAATGCTTTACAATGCTCAGCTGAGGTTGGGTCAGGTGGGCAGCTCTCTTGGTGAAAACCCACCTCCCAGGACTACCAAGAACCACGGTGTCTCCAACATGCCCTGGCTCTTGCCCTGGGCCTCCTCCCAGTCAAATATACAGCTGTTTTAGTCAAGACCAAGTCACGACTGAGGCCAGAGCAAACCATGACTGAGACAGGACCAAGACCTTTAAGGGGACAAGTCCAAGAACGGGACCAAACTGAATGCAGAACACTGAAATCTTGTTGCATTGTAAATCCAATCTATTTACAAACGGACGAATAGAGACCCCAATACATAACCTCTATCATTGGTGGAGGAAATTATCGCTAACATTAACATTGTCGCGCTAACACTTCAGAGCTAGCTTGACACTCACAGTCGGAGCTCACTACAGCTCTGGCATACGCCCGGAGTGCGTCAATAGCCTGAAAGCACGTGGATCGTGGACCCATCACCCACGCCAGGGGTCATCAAAGAGGGGACCCTAGATTCCTAAACTGGCTGGAAATGATGCACTTCATTCAAATCTTAATCTTAAATGCTCAGTCAAAAGAATCTTGTTTTTTGTGTTTGACAGGTGAAAAGAAAAACCCATTCCTGACTCGGCTCAGGCCTTGGAAGGGAAGTGTTCCTGATTTACCAACCATCTCTCGACTCAAAGTCATGACATTACATGGTCTCACAACTAAGACACAACTTAAATGCAATTCTACGTCTTTTCCGAGTGTCTGACTGTCCACATCTTTTCTCCAAATCTTGGAGTACAACAGAGTCCACTAGAAACCATCACTCAATTCTTCATCTTCCACCAAATCTTCAGAAATCACAGACCTTGTCTCCGTCCTCTCCTGGCACACCTGGTGATCCAGCTGGGCCTGGGAGGCCAACTGGTCCCTGGACTCCATCCCGACCAGCCGGGCCAATCGGACCCTTCTCACCCTGAAATGTGGGACAAAAAGATTTTTGATTCTCATGTCTCTACCAGGTCAAAACTGAATTGACCTACTACGATACTTACGGGTACACCTTTCTCTCCAGAGGGCCCTGGTGGTCCCTGTGGGCCGGGTCTGCCAGGTGGTCCAACTGGTCCAGCTGTACCAGCAGATCCTCTCTCACCGGGAGAACCCTGGGAGTTTGATATATTTAAGTCCATTTGCCTTGTTTGAATTTAGCAACTGAGGATCTGGACGACTACAGTCTCACATCAACGTAACACATGTACATAGCACAATATGAAGGATCACAACACAACATTAAAGAAACACAAGTTGTTCAACATGCATGAATGCTCGGGCTAAAACCTACAGCAGGTCCGGGAGGTCCAGCAGGTCCTTCACTGCCCTTCAGTCCACCGCCTCCCTAAAAAAGAAAACACAAGGTTATTCAGAACTAGTTCTCCTAGATCTTTACTCGTGCAGTTTTGGGATGTTGTACTAACAGGAGTTCCAGGAAGTCCTCTTTCACCGGGGAAGCCTCTCAGTCCAGGAGGACCATCTTTACCGGGTCCTCCAGGAGGGCCAGGATCACCCTTAGTGCCCTCTTTTCCTGATGGACCAGAAAGTCCCTGCTCTCCAGGTGGACCTGGTGGTCCGGGGTGGCCACGCTCGCCCATCGGGCCGGTCTCTCCAGAAGGTCCCTGATTGAAAGGAGACGTGGAGGATCAGAAGTTTGAACTGGACTCATTGGCTTCAGGTGAAGAGACACTTAAAATGAAACAAATACACACCTGAGGTCCAACGACACCAGGAGGTCCAGGTGGACCCATTTTACCTTGGAATCCCTAAAGAAATCAAAATAAATTCATGACCTGCTTTTGACAATTTAACCATCGCTATAGCTGTTGCTGTAATATTACTCAAATAAGAAGGACTTACAACTTCTCCTCTCTGTCCAGGGTGCCCAGGAAGTCCATCCTTTCCTGGTGGTCCCTGTCCAGAAACACAGTTTAGTTGGATTTAATTCTTTTTTGACCATCACGAACCATGAGAGCCGCGACTTACCGGAGGGCCTTTGGGTCCGGGGAAACCATTGGCTCCCTGAGGTCCTGGCAATCCCTGGTGAGACCATGACATGGTGTTATGAGACTTCATGGTTGCCTGAAGCGTTCACGTAAACTGTGGACTCACCCTCTCTCCTGGTGGGCCGGGGGGACCATCACTTCCTGAAGTTCCCTGCCAAAATAAAACATTTTTTTGAACATCACTTCATCATATCAGAGGATGAAGCTAATGTTGCTAAAGTTAAATAGCTCAAATTGAACAAAGCAAATTTGGAGTCTTTATCAGCCGATGGTCAAATCAAAAAATATGTTGACGAACCTTTGCTCCAGGCTTGCCAGTAGCTCCTCGTGGTCCTCTTTGACCTCTAGGGCCCTGAGGAGCACAGACATTATTTTAAAGTCACATGAATTGTCATGTAGATAAATAGGTGAAGATGAGAGTGCAGGCAGGGTGGAGACCACTGGCTGGAGTGTTGGGCCTTATAGGACAGTCATGGTCACTGCCTTGATGCACGGTTTAGAGACTCAGCATTCAGAAGATTAGAGATGAAGATACTGAGGTTGTCATTGGGAGAGACTAAAAAGGACAAGTAGAGAAGTTTGGAGACCCAAGTTTGGGAGGACAGATGGTTCAGATACATGGAGAGGACAATGTTAGACCAAGAATGTTGGTGATATTTGAGGTCAGGGACATTGTACGGGACGGAGTTCAGACTTTACCGTTGGCCCACGTTGTCCTCTTGGTCCTGCTTTTCCACCCATACCCTGAAACACAAGCGGCATCAGCGACATTTGACAAGGCCACGAGGATTGTTAACCATTTCTGGACGCACCCTTGTTCCCTTCTCGCCATTTGCACCAGGGAATCCTGGGAATCCAAGAGATCCCTAGAAAAATAATCATTAGAAATAAGATAAATCCATTTAGATTCAGTTGGTGCTCATTCACTGGTGCATTGTAGTCAGACATCAAAACTCCTATGTTTGAGACAAATGTGTTCCATTAGAAACTAAGGCCTCCTCTTCTGCAACCAAATCGTGTCAAGTAGAATGTGACCGACTCACTGAAAGTCTGGATTTCCCAAGAACAAAAACTAGGGCAGACTTACCTTTGGTCCTTGTCTTCCAGGATATCCAGGCACTCCTGGTACACCGAGTTTACCCTGGAAAGACAGACAGGCATTAGACTCACAAAAGAATATTTACATCAGAACAACTTTGACGCGCTTACAGAGAACTTAAAAAAATATTCATACCTTCTCTCCTACTGGTCCAATTGGTCCGAGCTCACCAGGCGGTCCAACACGACCCTTAGGCCCCTCAGGACCGTCTTCTCCTCTTGGTCCTGTCACTCCAATTTCACCCTTTATTACAACGGAATAAGTGAATCAAGCTGTTCTTTCACAAACAGTGCAAATGTGTTGTCACGCCATCTTACCCTCTCGCCTTTGACACCAAAGTCGCCCTTGACGCCAGGGAAACCGTCTTCTCCCTAACCATTGCAGTAAAACAGGAAGACTGTTGTGTTAACCAAAACAAGGAAGTAGAGAGGATTCTGGGGAGTAGTTCAAACCACAGCAATGTTGTACTTGGAACAGAAGAACGCAGCTTGCATTCTGACTATAAATATTTGACCTGCTATTTTTGCCAGGAAGACGTTACCTTCTCTCCTTTGTGTCCCTTCAGTCCACGGATTCCTTGACCGCCCTGAAATGAAATTGTACAATCGTAATACTAGTAAACCACAAAGGAGGTTTTCTTTATCACCAGGATTCCTGAGGGACTGACCTTGATACCACGAGGACCAGGATAACCAATCGCTCCCTGAGGCCCATTGGGTCCCTGGTGGCGTTAAAGACAAATGAACGAAAGAACTTGTGTTAATAATACGTATGAAACCTGAACATTAAGGAGTAAATGTGTAGCATATAATTTAAACATTCTTGAATGTTGAAATGCACAGAGTTTCAAACAGGGATATTTTATTGCTGGGGACAGAATTCACCCACCTGGTTTCCTTTGGTGCCAGTTGGTCCTTCTTTTCCTGGGTGACCCTGCGAGCGAGGAACAAATTCAGAATTCTAGTAGAACTAGACGACCATAACTGGACCTCAGGAGACTTACCGGGGGACCATCGGCGCCCGGCATTCCTGGCAAACCTGGCTTCCCAGTGGGACCCTGAAAAAGACAGTAACCATCAAGATCAACAGATTCTCTGGCTGGTAGGTTCCGATTTTTATGGGGCAGATCCAGATTCAAGGCCTGTTCTGGTACGACTTTTGCTTTTGGAAAAATGTTCACTAGCAACGGAATGCTTGAGGTGTGGTAAATCAGAGAAGTTGCCATGGCTGGAACAGGACACTCAGCTGGACATCAGCTGTGGAATACTACTGAGCCTTTGACGTGTAGGATTTGATTCTAACCTTCTCTCCAGGTGGACCTGTAGCTCCCTGGGGTCCTGGCATTCCCTGCAGGACAAAACAAGAAACACATGGCCTGAGTTCTTTTTGTCTTAGTGTTGGGAATCAAATGTCAACACACCTGAGTTCCTGAAGTTCCCTGCTGACCAGGAGGTCCTGGTTCTCCTTGAGGACCCTGGAGACAAGAACAGTTGTTCCACCTCACACCCAAAAGGAAGTGAGAATTTAAAAAAAATGGGACTCACCAAGTTTCCTTTAGGACCCTGGGGACCGTCATTTCCTCTGACACCCTGTACAGGACATGACTTCATGAGAACTTTATCTTTCTATAAAACTACAGACACACAATGTAGCTAATGTGACTGTGGAAGAAAGAATGTTGCCGGGACTTTAATGATTCCTTTTCACAAGCCGTTAGCTACTAGCTTGTTGGACTGTGTGACCATCAACATCAGTCTAACTCCAGTGACTTGACTCACTGTTCAAATGTAGGTCGCCTATTTTAAAACGAACGTTTTGGTCACTGTGTGTGTTCCTCAACCACAGAAGGATAAAACGCAAAATAAAATTAGCACAGTGTGGTTTTTACTCACAGGAGGTCCGGCGATGCCAGGAGGACCTTTGGGACCCAACAAACCACGAGGGCCCTGAAGGGACAAGAAGAAGAAAAATCACACTCTGAAAGCCACCATGAATCGCAGGTGAGCATATTCAAGATCTCATCTCCTGTCTCTGCGACCCAGCATCTTGTTACCATGGTAACCATGGTGTTGCTGAGGAAACACTCACTGGTTCACCAGGAAGACCTCTAGGTCCGACCTCGCCGTCATCTCCCTGAAAACACAGCACACATGAATAAATGCTTGGCATAGTTCAAGCGTGATCAAAGTTAATACCCGTTCTCCATCTTCTCCTTGAGATCCCAATGGTCCCATTGGTCCACTGTCACCCTGTGAAGATGTTTAGACATATTTTAAATTTGAATATCAATTTGTTTGAAGATATCATGTATACGAGTTATGTGACAGTGAGTGACTGAAGTTGGTTAACTTCTGTAAAGACGAAACTGTAACCTTAAAAAATGAATTGAGCGTTTTCCTGCTGACTCACCCGGTTTCCTTTTTCACCTGGCAAACCTGGGAGACCATCAAAACCACGGTCGCCCTGACAGAGACGACAACAGTACGTCAGGATCTTGTTCCACATGATGGAGTCAGATTTACCAGTTTTAAAAGTGCATCGCAAAGCCGAACAAACAGTGAGACGTCAAATTCAACACTACATGAAGATTCCAATAGCTAATTTAAAATAATAAATTGTGAGGAAAAAAATCTGAAACGTGACAGAAATAACACGCTTGACAAGCTTATATAGCGTTTTTACTGCGATTTTAGAGTTATTTTAAGTTTAAAACTGTTGACACTATTTAACAAAGAAGTCAAGTGGACAAATCTAAATATAAAGACAAGACAGTGTTTGAACAGTAATAAAGAAATTATTAAAAATGTAAAAACGGAGACCAATTCAATATTCAACACCCTATTTAAATAGTGAATATTAAGAAAGGAACTTGAAATCTTGTCCTACATCATAAATAATTTTGATAAAGGATAATATTCTGAGTATTAAGAAAGGATTTATGGACCAAGTTTCTTTGACATAAAATAAAAAAAAAGAAGTTATGTCAGAGATAAAGATGGAAAATAATTCAAAACAATTCCAGCTCTTCAGATTTTTGGACAAAAAACTAAATCACAATTTGGGAGAGACTAGTAATCTCGAAATAAAACATAAAGCCACACTAAAAAAGTGACAGCTTAAATAGTTGCGGTGCACTATGGGACTTGTCACTTGTTTCTTTGACACGTGTGTTTGCTTAGGTCTTTAAGATAAACAGTCGAACACCCTCACTCCAAAAATCTAATTTGTAGCTACAGGACTGACTCATAGATGGAAGACAACACTGCAATAGAGAGATGGAGGACTCAGTTGTTCCCCTGAAACCATCAGCGGTGTTCCTGCTCACCTTGGACCCGGTCTCTCCGGGCATCCCTCTGGCTCCGTCGGCCCCGGCGCGGCCCTGAAAGTTCAGCATTCACTATCAGAGTGTCAATGAGCAGAGGCTTGAGTTGAAGCCGCTGCACTCACTCGTCTGCCAGATTTGCCCGGCGGCCCCATCGTCCCCTGAGGTCCGCGGCCCCCCTGCAGAGGGAATGATGCCATGGCAGAGACCGGTCAGTCAGAAATGCAAATTCACAAGAAGATGAGCCCCGTACCTGAGGTCCTGGATCTCCACTTTCTCCTTTCAGACCAGGACTTCCTTGAGTGCCCTGAAACAGACACGTGAGCATGTGACGGGTTGGACCACATACATTTATATCATGTGATAGACAGCTGTTGGTGCTGTATGTGCAGTATGAAAGAAACACAAAGCTCCTATTAAAGCTAAAAAGTGAAAAAGGGAGAACCATGTCTGAGGTGAACTCACCAGGGGTCCGGGGCGTCCGGTGAATCCCATTGGTCCTGGAGGTCCCTTCAGCGCCATCTATGGGCAAACATTGATGATTTATCTGAGAAGGCAACAATGCTAGCATGCTCAAATGTGTTGCCTATTTTTGGACTTTTTGTAGAAAAATGCTGCGTTCCTGATGTCCTCGGAACAATTCCTATTCGGGAATGGCGTGTAAAACCCTCGTGATATTCAGGGGATCATCAGGTAAGTTCAGTGAAACAGTTACTGCCATCTGTTTTTCAAGCCTACGTGTGATCCAAGTCAGATCTAGTCCTCGTCCAACTCATTGTTTCGTTCAATTCTGGAGACAGCTATGGACATTCTCATGCTTAAACCAACCAACTAGTAACACTAGTGTACACACAGTAGTCATAGTACCTGAAGTGCATCTGACTGAAAATGTAGACTAGCGTTTTAACAGTTCCACTAAAGTCGTTGCAGTACTCACTCGAGCTTGAGACAAGATGGCGGCAGCCTGGGCTTCCTGTGCAGACACAACTGGACCTTTATCGCCACCACCCTGTCCGAAGCGGAACTGCAACAGAGTAAACATGTTTGAAGAACTTTCTTCAGTGTCAATGCGGATTGATGAAGCACAACATGAGGAAAAATGTGTGTTTGTGTTCTGTCAGGGAAAACAAATGTAACCCACAGGCAACATGACAGAGGATCCTGGAGGGCCGGGGACTCCATCAGCTCCAGGGAGACCATGTTTTCCAGGAGGACCCTGACGTGGGACGAGAACAGAAAAAACATTTTTTTTGATCGATTAGCGACCCGATGAAGGTCAGAATCGGCCTCAATATTTAGGGTCCAAAAGGGTCATGTCTGTTAACTTCTCCGGGATACTGGGAAACTGAACGTTGAAAATACAACCATTTCAAGATGAAGATGATGAACTCACCCTCTCTCCAGGATCACCAACAGAGCCTGGAGGTCCTGAACTTCCAGGTGGTCCTGTGGGGCCCTGAAAGAAGTGGATTAGTGACGTCAGATGCTCTTCTGGAGGAAGATGTTAACCAGTGAGTGTGACTTACAGACGGGCCCTCGGGTCCAGGAGGCCCTTCGATCAGCATGCCCTGCAGATGCCAAAGAATTTAGGACAAACACTTTGGAGCACATGAAGAGTCCAGACAGAGGAAGCTGCTTGTGTCAGGAGGTAGAAGCTGTTCGTTTTTAAAGTTACTCAGCAGATTTAAATATTGAATACTACACGAATATGAATACGAGTCACAAGTTAACAAATGCATGAACGCACACTCTTCACTCTTCCCAGTGAAAGAGACCCTCGCTCGTACTTACAGGTTCCAGGACAGCAGGTTCTCCTTTCTCTCCTTTCTGGCCCCTGACAGCAGCCTGAGGAAAACACACGTGACCCACAACACAAGGCGTCAGTCAAACACGCATGGGCCCCCATGGTCACATGACTCACACTGGTGTCCACACAGTTGTGTCATGAATACTGTACATCTCCTCGTCATCGGGTCTGGACTTTCACTCAGAAGAAGTTGCTCTACGTTGCGTGCCACGTGCAACACTACATGAGCCAGCTGCTCCGTGTTTGGTCCCAACCAAGTCTTTGAAATGCATTCATCTTTCTATTTGTTGGTAGATAGCTCAGGAGTAGGGACAAAAGCTCTTGTTAAAACTCCAATTTATCTTGTGAAGTAGTTCAAATTCAGGGAGTCTGAGTGTGTTTGGTGGGGTTAAAGGAAGGGAGCTGAGTCGTCCACCACAGACTCAGAGTAGAGCCATGACCGGAGCCAGACTGGTACACTCAAAGTAAAGATGCGATTACTCCATGGAAACAGTTGTTTCACGACATTATTCTAATTTATTTAGGAATTTTCCACATACATTTATCAAGATTTCCTCTGTAACTGGAGAATACATTTTTTTAAAATTTAACTTAAATAAGGGTCAGGGAGTTGGAGATCAGTTGGCGAATCGGTGGAGGAGGAGAAGCTTTGCGAACACTTTGCCGCACTGAGCTGAGCCAAAAGGCAAAGCTCCCCTTTACCGATCAATCTCCATCCCGACTCTCACCTATGGTCCTGACTAAGAGAATGATCCCGGATAAAAGCGTCTGAAATGAGTGTCCTTCTACGTAAAAGATATCCCTGTATGCAGATGAAATATAGCACTATAGGCTTGGCCTACAATTGCTATAAGGCTGGATACGAGCTGCTTGGTGGAGGTCTGAGCTCTCTGACTAATTTGGAATGTTTCGTCAAAAATTGGGCAATCCGATCAATCAGGCAGAATAAAAATGAAACAATTACCATATCTGAGGTTTGTCGGGCTAGGAAGGACCAAAACTGAGAAATACTGTCCCAGCAGCCCAAACACAAGAGCTCATCTCAAGCTGTTACAAAGCGTGAAGGTGCCCCTTAGAAGGTGCTGAATCAGGCCTAAAATGGCTGGTGGCTTCCGGAGTGGATGGATTCATGCCCCCAGAAGTTGTCTCCGAGCTACACAAAGTTAAAAGAACCAATTGAGCTTTTGCTAGTTTTTTGTGGCATTTTGGCACTAACCCGAGCATCTCACCAGAAAACACAATACCATCTCCAAAGACCTGGTTGATAAACATTTTGCCTCGGGAAGCAAAACTACTTACGCCTCCCTCGTCCGTCACAGCGGACAGGGCGGGGCCCATGTCGGCGTCGATCTCGCCCCGCTCCACCATCGGCTCGCCATAGTCCCGATAGGAATAGTCGTATTCCTTCAGTCCCACGTCACCGGTCACATACTCCTCAGTGAAGGACTCTTCGGCGGCACCACCTGCCTTGGTGTGGTCGACCGGCTCACCCTCAATTGCCGTCTCCATCGGGGGCTGGTGTGGGATGGGCCACAGATGGAGGGACAGAGATGAGGAAGAGGAGGGAAAGGAAGAAGGGAGGATTCAAAGCCGAATCAACGGAAGATTCTTACCATCCGACCGTAGGGCTCTTGTTTACCTAATGCTAACAGTAGCAGCTGGTCAGTGTCTAGGAGATGCAACTTTTGTTTCTCTGTGGAAACTAACCAGTTAAAGTAGCATCTTGGAAACAAATTCTTGTCGGATGGTGACACTGTTGTCCAACATGCGATATCCTCCGCCACTTAGAGGCTCGGGACCTGTCTCGCAGACCTTCTGCCCAGCCGCCACTGCATCACTACCTACCAGCCCCTCGACTGGTCTCATCATCCACTGATGTGAGACACCAGTCGGGGCTTTGCTACGCCAAGCTAGCTAGTTTTTCACTTACCGTACGTCTTATAAAGCATCAGTCCAGAGAAACACTTGCCCATCATATAAAACCACTTCTATATTAATAATTACAAATAACTCATTTTAGCGTCAAGCTAACCTGTAAACAAGAAGTTGTTAGCAAACACAAATTGCAACAAAACAAATCAACTCTAGGGATTTTTCTTAACTATCCAGGTGTTTCTACATCTTTAAAAGAGCAACACTGACCGCTACCTATCTCCTTGTTTGGTTTGGTTGAACGCAATGTTTTTGTGTGGCTCTCCTTTTCACAAGACTTTTGTTCTTATCTCGAGAGTCCTGCGCTGGAGATGACAACAAAACATATCTTGTTGTTACTGAAAAGGAAGGCCGCATAAAAGCATTGACCGCTCGGATAGATAGTAGCGTGGCGCTGGTCTTCAAAAGAGTTTCTGAAAGTGATTTCTTTGGTGTCAGTGAGGACAAAATGGTGAGTCAGAGAAAGAAATGACGACTATGTTAAGCTACAAGGACTGGGCTCACCGCCACGTCGGCACCGTCTCTTCAGTGAGCTTTAACTGTGTCACTATCCGTCAGCTGTACTTCACTACTTTGGGTTCACTTCCTGTTTGTTACTGGAAGACCAGTGTGTACAATTTTAAGGACACTTTATGTCAATTTCCCTGCTTGTTTTCTTCAGCTAATTCCACCTAGCAATAAACGAAAAAATAACTCCTAAAAACAACTGACCTCAACCTTATATTATTTTTTAATAGAACAGTTACAAAATGAAATCTCAGTCCTGAACGGCGACAAGCATTTTAAGAGTCTATTATAATTAAAACAAGCTCATAATAATGAAATAATCTGTTTAATTTCTGGACCTTTATGACGTGCTGCACCATAGAATAGGTGGTCACAGTCAGCGTCACTAGGAGGGACAGTAGGAGTTTACTCGCCCACATGATGGGTGACTTGCACCATAAAACAAGTCATTCTGAGGACAGATAACAATCGTACAGAATATGAAAAATGTGATATGATATATATATGTGTGTGTGTCCCAATAGAGCCCATACCCAGCTGCATAGGGCGAGAGGCAGGGGTCACCATGGACAGGTTGCAGGTCCATCAGAGGGCAGAATTTGGTCAGAAGTAATGACACAAACAAAGATTTATCTGTGTTTGCATGTTCATGTTGTACTTTCCATGCTACAGACTCAAGGACCAGGGGCCAGATCTGACTTGCCAAGTCATTTTTTTGTAGCCTGCCAAGGCTGTGAAGTCATACGACTGGCTCAAAAACAAAGTTGACACTGATCAAAATTGCATGTCAATATCAGTGAGGTTTCCAGGAAGTGGAGATCATCAGTGGCAATGAGTCATAGAATTTTCAGAGGGGAAAAATGGTGGCAGTGGAGGGGAGTTTGACTGGGAAAGGTGAGGTATGTTTGGGCTTCATCCTTTCACTGGGAGTGGGTTTATTTTTCAGGATTTATAATTTACATATTTTGAAGCGAAACACTGACATGCTAACATTGGCTAGTATCACCTTCGCTTACTTCCTGTTGAAGACTTTTGAGTTTGGCACCCCTGTTGTACTTGAGTAAAACCTATTGTTATGAAAATGTTGTGGATAAACCAAGCACTTCCTTCTTGATATGGTCTCTGAACCTTACACACAGGTCCTCGTAATGCAAGAGTTGTGTGAGTTCAGGTAGCTAATACATGAACTGCTGGCTGGTTACCTGGTGGGGAGTCTCTTCTTCGATCACCTCACCGTCAGTCGGAGCGAGCGACTCCTCATAGTAATAATCGGTCTCAGTAGTGGTGTGGCCAGCCTCGGAATACTCTACGTCCTGAGCGAGCGAGTCGAGAGCAAAACAGGGAGGAAGCAAGCAGATTTGATCGGAAGAGCTCGGTTAGTTCAAAATCTGCTTGGGAGCGACGATGAAAGTAAAGAGATTGTGAAATCAGAGTTGCCCTCGATAAATTGGCAACACTCAGATTGAGAGAAAAAAAAAAAAAAGAAATTTCAGTTAAGAATCTGAATGACTATAAATGTCGCCAAAGCGAGATTTAGGAAGTCATTGAGATTGTTCCAGTGAAATTTCTTTCTTTTTTTCTTTGAGTTGCTGAACATCTTTTATTCCTCCAAGCGCACAGCAATTCATGAGCTCCCCCTGGAGGTTGGCACTCATCCCCGAAACATCACAGAGGATTGTTTCGGGGTGTTTCCTTGAGAACCCCCCTCCCCAATAAACAGCCTCACAAAAAACGAATTCAGTGCGACATGTTTTAAATGAAGACACAATGAGTGTTTAGAAAAACATCATTGGTTTCATTGAGCAGATGCCGGCGATCGAAGCACTGAACGTTTGCTGTGAAGCTGCTCTGTTCATTCTGAGGACAGAGACAAACACAGAGACAGAGACAAGGATGGTTGGTTGTGTTGCATGTGAGTGAGGTATTGGTCGTCCTTGGGTTCCATTTTGGCACCATGTGGCAGTCCATGCTCATTCCTCTGATTGGATGATCTCCCAAAAAGAAAGTTCTTAAATGGGTTGAGATTCTGAGGTTTAGATCTCAGGGCGAAAGAGAACAGTAGAATCAGCCATGCATCGATGTGCACCATTGGATCATATGATAAGGAGAGGTTCCCCGACTTCATATGATATCAAAATAGAAGGAGGCGGCCAGGTTGGTATGTCCCTGGTCCAATCAAGGGTCAGATAGTCCACCATAAAATGTTCCGCACCACGGTGATTTGGAGGCAGATCATTATTGTGGATGGACCTGACGACCACATTGGACCGGCGGAACATACAACTCTGGGTCATTCCGGCCCAACCATGGGCCTTAGAGTTGTACCTGTTGGTAACCGTTGGTAGCTTTCTTCGCTGCGACGGCAGCTCCGCTCAACGCAGTCTTGCCAAAGGGAGGGAAAGGTCTGTGGTGGGATTTGACATTATTGTCCAGCACCACCTTGGATTTTGTGGGTCGAGGTGGGGTGGGACGAACGGGGGCGGAGGTTGAAATGACTTTCTTTTCCACCACGGTCCTGGCTGACGACTTGGTGATCGGGATTTTGGTGACCACAGTTTTGACTTTGCTGATCTCTTTGACTTGAGCCTTTCCATTAGCTTTAGCTGCCGGAGATTTGGTGGACATGGCTATCGACATCTTTGTTGGTTTGGCAGCCTTGATCTCGACTTTGGCCGATTTGGCTGCGCTGACAACAGTCTTTTCGACCTTCACTATCTTCTCGGTCTTGGCCTTTGAAGTGGTTTCCATTCTAACCTGGCCGTTGCCAACTTTCCTCTCTCCCACAGTTATTTTGTCGACAACTTTCCCGTTGGCTTTGGCAAACCCATTGGCTTTGCTCTCGGACTTCCCATTAACTTTAAGCTCTTTGATTTGAACTAGTTTTCCGTTGGCTTTTTTGTCCGTAGATGCTTTGCCGTTGCCACTTGTGTTAGCCTTTGACGCCGTGACTTTCTTCTCCACTGAGGATTTCCCGTTGCCATTGTTTTTTTTCTCAACAACTGTTTTGCCATTGCCATTGACTTTGATCGCAGTTGTTTTGCTAATAGTTTTAGTTATAACAACTTTACCATTGGCTCCAATGGTTTTCTTCTCAACAGTTGTTTTACCATTCTTAAGTGGGGCAGCGGTAGGTTTGGACTTGCCGCCGGCAGTAGGTTTGATCCTAGACAGCAACATGGCAACAGCAGTTGGTTTAGCCTTTGATGATTTCACAATCGAAATCTTGGATTTAGTGGGCATCGAGGGCTTGACGACGAGCTTGTAGGACCCGGACTTGGCCGCCTTAACCGGGGTGGGTTTGGGCTTTACCACGGTGGACTTGGTGGGAGCCGCTTTTCCATTTGATGCTTTCTTCTAATGGTTGCATTCAATGTTTGTTCAGAGCGTTTCATGTGTATGAGTGTGGTTTGTCAAGGATGTGGGTATATTTCAGCAGAGAAAGGGAAGAAGGGTGGGGGGGTTGGAAGAGGGGTGAAAAAGCACAACAGGGATGGACAGAAGGAGAGAGAAAGACAAGAGTGGATGTTTTGAGAAACAATGACATAAAGATGGCTAAGGCTTGGATGATATTACTGAGACTGTACAGGCATTACTGGATATAGCAAGGTCTTCGTTGTAGGAGATTAAAGGACAAGTACAGCTGTAAATCAGCCTTGTTTGTAAGGACACTTCGTAGATCTAAGGGAACCGCTTTAGCTCTCCAGTAATGCCACTCTCATGATTAATCGACAAAGCAGCGCCTTCATGGCTAATGAGAACCGGAGCCTGAAGTTTAAGCAGAGGCACTGAGGGTGAGGCTGGTTAGCTGAGGCTCAGGTTCCAAACACATACAACAGGGACAAACAAGATGGCTGCCCTCGAGGAAAGATACAAGACAAGTTTGTTCATTTGGTCTATATGCCGTACATGGGGTTTGTGGCCATGAAATGTTCTCAAAATTCTCGCTTTAGCTTTGATTTTTCTGTCTCAGTGCTGACTGGCTGGATCTCAGCACAGCAACCTGCCACACCCTAGTGCCCCCATCTGCAACAACATGGCCACAAATGACACACACACAGACACACAACAACAACATAATGAAGACAACAACATCTCTGGGTGAGTGTGGCTCATATGGTGAGCACAAACAGCTTAGATCAGAGCGAGGAATGGAGTGATGAGGATGGAGGGATGAAGAGCGATATGCACGTGAAACAATGTATTTGAGAAGGTAAATCAGAAGGACTTGTTTGGTGAGGTGTTAGGAGTAACGGGACACGTCGAGATCCGCCATCGCCTTTGGTCAATCCCTCTGTCTCCATCACCCTCCTCCCTCTCTCTCTCTCTTCAAACCCTCTGTCTTCTCCTTTACCTGTTCAGCTGGGTCCTCAGGTTGCTGAGAGGGTAACAGAGTGGGGGAGGGAAAGCTGGTGGTCTCCTCGTAATAATAGGGGTATTCATGGTCATCCCGCTCCTCATCAAAGTACTGAGACCAAGATGGAAAGATGGGACAGAAGGAGAGGGCAGGTCGGGTCGGCAGAAGGGTGGGAGGTGAGCGGAGGCATGAAGGATGGGAAGAGAAGAATGCACCACAGAGAAGATTGAATTCTCAAAGCGGAGTGACGAAAAGTGGCACAGGTCAGTGTCAGCGGGAAAAAATGTGATACAAAAGGGCAAAGCAGCAACAATGAAACATGGCAAGGGCAGACTTTTGTTTGTCATCGAGCCACAGTGGTCTGTGCGTTTCAGGTTCAGGCTTCGCTTTAAGCTAAATATTTTGAAGAGAACCATGACCTGTTAACCGCTGCGAGGTCATAATGAGTGAGTCGACCCACACAAGACTCGGACTGAGGTAGCAGCTCGATTAAGTCAGGCAACACACATGCTGCAGGGTGAGTCACAGGATGGAGCAACGTCTTCTTCATTCCAATGGGTGGCGACATTACTTCTCTTTTCATTCCAGAGTTGTCCTGAATCTGTTACGAGCAGAGACAGCCCCTCCACTCGTTTAACATCCTTGTTTCTAGTCGTTTCGGATTTCAACCTGATCGAGCATTTGCTGCGATAATCATTCCACATGTCTGGAATATTCATTATTGCTTCTGTTGTTTTGGAATGAAAGATAGCAGTTCAGAGAAGCAGTTCCTTTCTGTTTTGCGAGTCGTGTGAGCCAAGTTTGCATCAAAGCTAAAATGCTAGCTCCAACGGTCCTTTGATGTTAATGCCATTTCTTTAAACCAATAAGTCACTTGTCGAACAACCCTGTGTGGGAAAACTAATGCCCTGAAAATGGACCATGTGGAGGTGGTTGAAGCCCAAACCTATACTATCAATACTATGATTCTGGCTGTCCCAATCTTCAACCTGTCACAGAAGAGGTTTGTCTCTTCAGTGCAGGTATCAATAAAAACCCGAGAACCAATTCATATCCTAGTTATAATACGTTTCCTATATTTCTCCCTACGTCTATGTCTGTCGAAAAAATGAAGGAAAACGCAGACCTCCCAGGCTGATATTACGCAAGTTAACATTTACGTGGGCTTCATCAAACTGGGTCATCTTTGTATCTTAAACTCACAATGAGAAATTGAAATTTTTCCTCCACAGTTGGACGAAAGCAAAGCGAACGTTTCAGTTATACTCAGAACGGGGAAATTCCCAGTTACGCCACAGGTGATGCCACCTATTTAGGATTTCCCAGCCGGAAAGTGTCAGCATCGTACGCAATCCAAGATGGCTACCCCAAATGTAAACAGGAAGTAAAAGTTCTGAACCAATGAAATGTGCCAAAGGAAACAAGGCATGTGACCCACTTCCGAGGTTACAGGGAAGCAGCAAATATTTCGGTTCCCTCAGCTGTCATGTGAACCTGGTCACTGACGATGCACTGCCTCCTTTTTTGCTAGCTGTTGCTGCAGTAGGTTCCACGTGAGGCCGAGGTGATACGATATCCAAGTTACATCCAGTACAACCGTAACCAACTAACCAAGGTCAACTCAAGCAGACTTTTATGGCTCAAAGCTTATGGTAGAAGATGTGATAAAAGGTATATCGCCAGCTTTTAATTTGAAGGGACGCACAGACCACAGTGACGTGTGAAAAACAAAGCAAATTCAGCAGCGCATGAATAAAACCTTGCTGATTTATATTCACGACAGCCGGTCAAAGATTGGCAGCCCCCGAAACACAGATCATGTACTTTGGACGGATACAGATGAATAGAATTGGCTGGGTGAACGTCTGGTACCAAATATAGATCTGTGGCTGTGGGGAAGGTGGGAGGGGGTGGGAGGGGGCAACACCAAGGAGGGGCAGTGAAGCTTGTGCAATGTTGTCATCTACACAACCAGTCTCAGTAAGCAAAGAGGCTCAACCTCAAGCCATCTTCATGCCAAGTACTGACACTTAGAAGCCAATAAGAATCCTTCACTCCTCGTGTGTTCTCTGTCATTCATTCCATGAGAAAGGTGTCAGTATTTGTATCCTCCTCTGCCTCAGTCGCTCAGGGTCGAGATTGAAAAGCAGCGCCGTGAGCGACAGAGGGCTGATGAGAGAGGAGCCCCTCGACCTCGGTCGGTCAGAGGAAGGATACAAACATTTGTCAGGTGAATTCAGAGCGGACAGAAAGGGGGAGCACTTTGATGACGTCTGTGAATGAGCCCAACCAGTCTGAGGACTTTGCTTCCATTTTCCAATGATGGCAAACGACATCACAGCAATCGGGAATCGGAAAAAACGTCAGATAGCGACTTGCACTTTTAGTGAGTGAGAATTATAAGACACCTCGATTGAGTTTCAAAAACTTCATGTTAAAAAATATGTCTAAATAACTCATGCAAGCTCAAAGATCTTGAGTTTCTTTCATGAATAAATATAAAAGCTTCAATTTCCCACAGAGTTCTATGGTTTTCCACAAGCCCACAATTACAACACTGCAAAATGTGATACTTTAATTGTAATTTCAGAGGGATGAAAAAGAATATAGTGGCAATATATTGATTCTGATGACCTAAAAATGAGTCCTGCACTCAACCCTTGTTAAAACACTGAAGCACTCAGAACAAGAAGAAGCCGGATAACAACAAATAAGAGGTCAAACTCTGCCAAACTCCCTGGACACTGTGTTTGCTCGTCTTTTCCAGCTCACCAAGCCTCACCACACATACATCAGGGCTGACTTTCTCCTCTTTGTTTGCATGTCTAACCATATTTTGCTCTTCTGGTGTTGATTTGCAGAGTATTCCTGGAGCAGCCGTGTGTATTTCTGCTCCTTTAAATCTGAACGAGGCCACAGGAAAGGAATTCACAAAGTCCTCAGCCTGTGTCAGGGGCTTGATGGAAGCTGCAGATGAGCCCATGATAGCAGACGACTGACACCCTGAGGTTTCTAACGCTGTCATTTCCAGCGTCTCCAGTGCTGTTAGGATAATTGTGGTGTTTGGTTTGACATGGAGCGAGTGTGTAATCAGAAGGTCCGTACAGGACAGGAACAAGACAGACTTTCAATTGCGCTGACGGGACGTTACTCACGTAGGTGTTGGGGTCCTGAGCTTGGGTCTTAGGTAGAGGGGAGTCACAGTCGGGGCTGTAGTGTTCGCAGAAGTCGTAGGCAGCCTGGGCGTTGGAAGCGATCAACAACTGCTGGATGTCTCCCTGTGGACAGAAGACCATGTGTTTGGATCATGGAGGCCGTAATCGGCAGCTGGAGAAAAGCTCTTGAGCTTCGTCCCTCCACACACAGATGGTCAAGAGCTTCATGTCCGGGCCATCGCAGAGAAAGACTTTGGTTTTGAGCTGGGACTCAAGCTGATCATTGACAGAGGCCATTTTCACCAGGAACTGGTGTGACACCATTCTGGGCAACCTGACCTCACTTGGCTGAAGATGTTGACTTTGGAAAGTGGACTTTTGTGTCCTGTGCAGACGCCACAGGAAGCCTGCAGCGCTGCATGTCAACACATAGGCGTTTGAGTCACGTAATCTCTTTTACGAGACGGTGCTGGAGATGGTGTCAGTGGAAGCTGCGGAAGCCAGAACATGTGCTTCCATTGAAATGCAACACTGAAGGCTGCATAAGAAGCAGAGTGAGGACGGGTTGGTCTAATTGTCCCCTCAACATCTCTTCGGTGAAATGTTCTCGAGATGTCCAACTGGGAGACGTCCGTGGCACAGGCAGGAAAGATTGTATTTCTTGGGATTCCTGGCAAGGCTTTTCACCAGGAAAGGAACCCAACTCCTGCAACTTAACTTGTGAGTTTTCAGGGGCAGATGTTGATGGCACCAAAACATCAATACCTGGACTATTTGCACCATGAAAAAGAGAATCTACACTATGTTTGGTGTCATGACTCACAAACTGATTTTTACACCAGGGATTTCACGATCTGGCAAAGGTTTTTACTTCAAGGTCAAATAGCTTTTCCTAGTTGGCTGGAAGGACAGTAGTGTTTTGTACCAATGGTAGGATCTATTGACTTATAGTCGGGCGCCTTCACTGTCGCACATGAATCCAACAGCTTCGACCAACCGTCCTCACCTGGAAAACTTCCTCATCGAGCAGACGAGCACCAAAGACTGTGATGCCGTTGGTGTCCACCACTGCGTTGTTGCCGCGGGGAAGATGCCGAGTCATCTTCTTCTTGCAGTCCAGCAGCAGAGTCACATTTTTCTTTGAGACAGAGAAAGCGATTCGGTGCCACCTGGAGAGCAAACCATCCGTGGATTAACGACCAATCGCAGTAATGCAGAGAAATCCAAGGCAGCATGGTGCACGTGCGCCTCTCCAGACGGGTTTGTTGGTTACTGACTTGCCATCAGCCAGGTTGACGCCTTTAAACAGCGGGTAGTCTTCAGGCGCGGGCTTGCCGTTCTGGTCTTCGTAGAGGAAAACGGGCGAGCGGCCCATTTCGATGCCCAGTTGCTGAATGCCCTGCTCACTGTAGATGGAGAGAAGGAACGCCTGGAGACCAGCGTGAGCTTTCACCAGAGCCATGATGGAGAAGTTCTCCGGGAAGCGACCTGCACAGTGGAGATGAGGTGAAAGACAGTAGTTACAACGAACTCTGAAGGAGTAGTCAGTCTGACCCAAAGACAATTGGCATATGTTGCTTATCCCAAATGTGTAAGACTGTTGCAGTGCATCGTGGTTCTATAACAAAGAACTTTAGTGAGGCATCCTTGAACCTTCATCATCTAGGTGATCCAATGTGGGTGCGACTGCCTTGTTGTCACTTGTCTAGCTCCAATAACCAATGCCCATAACACATAAAAACGAAGATCCAGTCCGATCTCATGTCTACTTCTTCCTGCATGTCCCATCAGTATTTGCCAAAAGTCTTCCTCCTTAACCTGATCATCTAGTGGCACCTTCATGTCCCCATTCATCATGAGCTTCATTCATTGTCCTCTTTTTCTACGTCGCCAACATTTCCAGTCAAATACTGCCGTCTCCATGTGTCCAGATCATTCAGCCTTTCAAAAATTCTCAGAGTGTTAATTTCTGATCCTGCATAGTGACTTATAAATCCTGAAGCTCTGAGGACAACCGTCTCTGATGCGAGTGTGTGCACAACACTTTCCCTGGTTCCGTGTCTTACAGCAGGACTCCACTGGAGGGCAGACCGACGTGAGCTTCATTTACTTCTGTGTCTTGGATTCAAGAGGTAGATTTAAGAGGTTCATTTTCGATGGTGTGGTCAGGAGACGCCCCTCAAAAAGACAATAGCCGACTAACATCAACAATGAGGGCCATCAATACATTTGCCAACCCTGGAATGTGATTGCAAATACACACATCTTCACTGTGGGCGACATGAGAACAGTGTGAAGTTTTTACGTGAACCTGAAGGGTGTGAGTGACGTGAGCCTTCCTGTGTGTCAACTATAGGTCAGAGCTGGCTTTACTCATCGCGTGGAAGGTTTCTGACCCAAATGGATTTTTTTTTTAAAAAGGGAGTGTTGTCGTAGATGATCGAGGACGGAGAGTTAAAAAGGCTTTTTTTATTGAAGCATGGAATTAAAGTTGATAGGTATTTTTGACACATAAACGTTTTCGTCCCCTCCACAGCAGCAGAACTGCCAACTTCATTTGTCTCGGTTTCCTTCACTCACTCAGCTGAAATCCATAACTGACCGCCTCATTTCGCAAATAGAAGCCTGCCATCGTATTTTTGGTTCAGTGGCCTCAGGAATGCAGACATTTCATTTTCAAACCACACTGTGCCTTCCTACTTTATTTGCAATGGATTTGGCAAACCAATATTTTATTTTTCACGTTGCAAAAAACTCGATCTGTCCAGGGAAAGACTTCATCACGATGCTGACGCTGCCAAATGTACAGTTTCTATAGTTTGATACTTTCTTCATTTGTAACATTTTGTTCGGTCATGACAATAGGAGCTTTAAACCCTTGATCATTTGGGACGAGTGTCTCGATCGTTGCAGCGGTGAATCCTACCTGAGAAGAGCTGCTTGGTGGGGGCAGAGATCTGGGCCCTCTTGGAGATGCGGTAGGCATGATCGGGACTGCTGGAGCGGCGAGATGTGCAGAAGCCAGGAACTTTCTTGACGCCTTCAGGGAGCGTCGGAACCTGCAGCGCTCTCAGCACGTCCACTGGATCTGAAAAATAAAAACACAGAGGTCAAGTGATAAAATAAAATACATCAGAATCACATTTTAGCGTTTGAAGAATATTACTCCGCTGGTTAAACAGCTATTGTCAGGAGTGAATGATGCTGTCCGTCCTTTATCTGCATAGAAGAAGTGGCCCCCAGTTTCTCAGAAGGTCAACACCAAACATGTCTCCTAATTCAGGAAAATCCCCAAAATCCATAATGTATATCTTAATGGCCCTTTGGGAAATCCCCTCTCAATACTTGTACTGCACACCCCATAATGTACTGCAACACCTGAAGCTCCTCTATCAGTAATATAATATAAAAGGTTTAAAATAACTCAGTGAGTCGTCTCCCTTCTCGGACTAGTGAGTCATGACTTTCTTGCAGATAACAGACCTCTAAGAACAGCTCCTTCACACCCCTCATGTAGTTTGAGGAACCTTCTTAGTCACTGTGTGGACTATGAAAAGGCTCCAGCTCATTCTGTGCTTAACTCAAAGTCAGCCCTTCACTCATGATGGCAGAGCACAAGGAGCGACCAGTGGCCCGGCGTGTTGCTCAGGGACACTCTGGGGCTGAGGATTGAACCTGTGACTTTACAGAGCTGGCAAATGTTTGATGTTCTTCAGAAGATCGTGGTAAATAGTGTTGAACTGCCTTTGTTCCACTGCAGTCCAGTCGTCCCAAGCTCTGATCTCAGCTTCTAAGTGAAGGCACCGTGACTTTCCCACCTGAGGAACGGACCCTGAGATACACAGGAGCCAAATCAAATGTACTACTTGCATTAGATCAATGCCTGTCAGGAGAAGAAGTTCAAGTTTCTGTTCCTGTGCTCATGGAACTGCCAGGCTGCTCAAATCCCGTGGAACTCAAACTTCATTTGCTTATTCCTCACCACAGTGGAGTTTAGACTCAAGAAGACAATACTATTTTGAGTAAAAAAAAATTCTTATCCCACCTCTTTAAATAAATAAATTTCCTTAAATGATGTAGTGCCCCTCCTAGCCTGCATGTGGTGTTGTAACACAATGGCATACACCATGTATACAAAGCAAGGAAGAGGAACAACGATGAAATGGCGGGCAAAAAGTAAAAAGCTACAGCAGAGATTTGACTAGAAACCAACAGGGGTGGATCAACTGGGAATCTAGTCAGTCCGAATGCTAGGACTTGATGGTGGGGTGGAGTGATGACATCATCTTGGTTATTGCTCGAGCAGACGATGATATGAAACCGGAGATTTAAATTCTGAACCGGTTTCGAAAAATCGCAGTTTTAGATTTGAGTGGACCAAAGATGAAGCAGAATACGAGGGACACGACTTCATGAGCTCTGGGACAATGAGGACACACGCAGTCCACCAGAACCACTCTCAATGGCTCCATGGAAATGTGGTGTCCAACAGCGTTTCAGGTGTAAACCAGGCCAAAAAGAGTCGCCCATCGGACTCTGACTGTTGGATATCCAGCCTCCTGAAGTGACTGTGAAACACCTTAAGTCAGAGTCAAATCTCTTCTCCTTTATTTCAACAAAGATACTGAACAATTCTTCAGACTTGAAGGTCAAACACCGTGTTAGGACAGAAATGGCTGGGTGACAGCAGTCAGCTTCAGCTTGAATGACCAGGCGTCTTTTGCGTGGAAAAGCGCGCAGCTGTGAGATGCAGCATCAGCCCGTGCAGGATTCCACAAGGACCACTTTTAGTCTTGCAGCAAGAAAGGAAGCAGTGTGTCCAAGCGAGCGAGCGCGATGGCCCAGGTCCAAGTCAAACACGGCGGCAGATACAGTCCAGCTCAGTGTAAATCAGAGCAAAAACAGCCACTTGTGCTGACGACTCAGGCCAGCCAGACAAGTCGCTGTTGAAGTGATAGTGGCGGGTCTGTGCGGGGACACACACAAGCGGCTCACAGCTTCGCTCGCACCTCGGGTCTCGGCTTTCACACGGCCGGCTCTCTTGACTTTGCTCAAAAGTCGAGGGCAGGAACTGCTCCCAGCCTGTTTCAATACCCCGACACCACCTGAGAACATGCAAATGCTGAAATGCTACACTGATCCGGTGAGTGCTTGGTTTTCCACTCATGCCAGGGGTCAGACTCGGGGTCCAGCAGTTCAGTCAGTTAAACTACACACATCTAACGTCACATATACATTCACCAGATCATCAGCCGGTCAGTGCAGTGCTGCTGGACCTCCTGGACACTCTGGCCGACCTCAACTAACATCAACATGGGCTGAAGGAAACGTTGTGCCCTACAGACTCATGCTGAATTGCATCGCTCATACAACCCGTCCAATATGGCCCCTGTCACCCCTCTAAGGCTGCAGTCAATCTAGCGGCTAAAAGTCCCAACATTGGGAGAGTCTTTCTGGTGGAATTTGACTCAGGAAGAAGCACCTCTGGGTCCATCCTTACTCATGACTGTGATGAACCTTAAAGTCTCCTTCCTGCATCAACTGTTCTGGAACCTTCCGTCCAGTGAAGAAGTCCAAACAGAGGACTAGATTATAACCCCACCCTGACCTGGAAACGCCTCCAACTCAGAGAGTCAGACTTAAGGAGAAGGAAAAATACACACTTTCAGCAAGAGAATGTCTTGATCCTAACTCGGGTATGTTGAGATATGAAGGTGTGGCAGTCTAGACCAGCAGGACTGTGTCGGTATATCACGGTGAAGAAGGAGCGGAGTAAAAAGGCAGAGTTTGATTTAAGGTTTTGAGGCACATGTGTGCTCAACATTACGCATGGATCTGGATACGGACGGCTCCTTCTATACGTGCTCCGTTTTCTTCATGTTTTCAAAAATCTTACAGATATGGGCCAAACAGAGCAGTGCCACTGGAAACCATGGGGGGCAGTGTTGCTGTTCCTGCCCGATACGCAGTTGTAATGAGACACGAAGAAGACATAACACTGGTGGAAACTCTCCGTCCTCCAGTGGCCATATATTTAACAGCATCACCAACCTCCTCCTCCTACAACGCTGCCTCAGTTTCCTCTTTTGTGCAGGAGCTACATGATCTATACTGACTCCACAGTCGCAGAAAAGTATGGGCACTTTTTCGTACGAAAAGTGAGCAAAAATGGGGCTTTACTTATTTTGACGGGACTTGCAGAGACAAGCCACAGGGTGGCAGGACTCGTTCATCATTCAAATCACTGCTGGTCATCCATCTTGACAGAAGCCAGTGGAGATAAGAGGAATAGCGTATAACCTGATGCTGACAAAAGAATGCCTCCAAATGATGTTTGAATGAGTTTGAAATCGTAAGATGTTCAAAGATGATTTGAGTTTAAACCTCCATCTGATGGGTCATCATGGAGAACACTCGTCTCCCAGACAGAAGTGCAGTTCACCAATGATGCAGAAGATGGCCGACACCAGGATGGAGACCTTTTCTCCAGAGAAATGGACCTAAGTGGGCCATTCACGGAGGCATCACATTCCTGGGAAAGGTTTTTCTCGAGTGGTCTGAAAGCCAAAAGTCACTCTTCAACACCTTCAGCGATGACTCCGCTGGGACCAGGTGAAACAAGAAAGAGAGTGTGGAGAGATGGGAAGAGGAAGATGTGGAGGGTTCAGACAGAGGTGGAGTGTGTGTTCAGGTTGGGAGAGGCTCTACGAAGGGGGGGTCGCCGGTGACAGTACGGCTCTCTGATGGAAGGATGCAGGCTCAGATTGCAGCCAGCACAATGTGGCGCTCTGTTCCCGCTCGCCGCGCTCACATCTGTCCGCCCCAGAATACCACAATGTCGGCGAAAACACACCCTCAGAAATAACACGCGGGGCCGCTGGGGTGCGCGCTCACCCGGGACGGGGCCACAGCTTCCCGGAGTCCCGAATATGAAGTTGGACAAGGAAGAAAAACAGACAGCAGAAGAAGAGTGGGCTCTTTCTTCTCGCGCCGCCCGTCCTGAGCACCATAAGCGCTCACAGATGGCTGCCGCCGTTTGATGTAAACACGGCGATTACTGTGCCAGCGCGCACACAGGAAGCGGGGCTCTGGGGCACGTGAGGGCGAGGGGGTTGTGGGTTACAGTGGCTGCAACACGGGACTTTGTTTTGTCTGTTCCACACAGTGGACTCGCACGAGCTTTGGACCAACTCATGAGACCGAGGACGTCATTTCACAGTGGGAAGATTCTGAGCTGGGATGCAACCCATCCGAGGACATGCTCCTCTGTCAGAAGAGGGTGGAAAGTTTTCCCAAGATGGAGGTTCAAGTGTCTCAGGGTCACAGATGAGATCGGGGCTGAATGCTCCCTCAGAGTAGAGGGCGAGGAGCTGAGTCATCCGACAGATACTCAGAGTAGAGCTGCTGCTCCTTTACACTGAGAGGAGCCTGTTGAGGAGCCTCTTCTCAGGAGGCCTCCTCGGTGGGTGTCCTGGGCATGGTCTCCTGGGAGGAGCTTGTGGGTGTGTCCCTCTTCCTGAGCGTCTGGTCCTTCAAAATGAACACAGTTTCAAGTGTCGCCAAGGCACACATCACAGTCACCAACAGGCAGGACTGCTTTCATTATGGAGAGCAGGAGACTTCAAAGTGGGAGGAGCCCAGGGTCAGACCCAAGTCCCACTTGGTGTCTTTCAGCTGAGTTGACCTCAGTGTTCCTCTAAAAAGAGGGAGGCGTCTGAGTTGGGTTCTAAGTTGAGTTTCTTTTCTATTTGGATTTTCGGTTTGTCCATAACATTCCCTTACGACAGCTCACTTTCGTAACATACTTGTTCCTTCAGTGACTCTAACTCTGAACTTACACCAGAGAAACTGCTCTCTGCTAGAATAAGAAATGCAATGAAAGGGTGATGGCCATCAGAGGTCCTCAGAATGTCACCTGAGGATAGCAACACAAGCGTGTGTGTGTGTCCTCTGCTGGTACAGCTGTGTCAAATACCAGACACACACTCCAGCTTACATGTGGACCTCTGACCTCTCACCTCTACACAGCCACCACATTGTTGCGGAGTCAGAGCAGGAGGGCTGTGTGATGTTGCCACTGGATTGACACGTGCGTACGAACTCAGCTCAATTCCATCGTAGCTGAATTGTCTCCCGGCAGCAGGCGCGTGAGAAGTCGGAGGACTGGAAGTGTGGTAGTTAAGTTGAAATATTTCCTTCACAAAACCTGTCTGGAACTGAGAGCTATACTGCAGGTGCCAAGTGTCCATTTTCAGTCCCTTTAATGCTACGAGGCCTGCTTCCAGAAGTGCTGTCCGTGGTCCTAAATTTGGTCGAACCTCTTCAAGGGTGGTCACTTACGAGCAAACCTAGAAGTGGTTAGAGCTGGGAGCCATTCAGTTGCTCCGTTTGGTTTTGCTTTTAATTTAGTCGACTGGCACTTGCGGTCACGTGACCAGCTCCTTTTACCAGGCAGGAAGTAGAGATTCCGACTTTATAAAACGGTATTTATTATCAAATTTCATGCAAAATCAACGTAACCAAAATGTCCAACAAAGGCAAGGTTGTCTAATTCATTTTCAGGTTAGCAGTCTGTTATCGGAGCGCTGTGATGCTTCTGCCACCTGCTGTCCGTTAGTGCACATTACATGCTGAATATTTTACAGGACTTTTATGGGGAAAAATACGTACAGGGCAAAAATATTGGGTGAGAAAATGGCTGTGTGGTGGAGGCGAGTGCTGTCACGTGACTTCCATGTCATTCACTTTTTATTTGTATGTTATTCTGCAATTTATTTTCTGAATGAGACGTGTGTCACTTATTATGCATATTACTTTTGTGTTGTTACTATACATACTGTGTTAATGTGCCTCATCTTCTTCTCCTAAAAACACTGATCATGTGACCATAACTGAATTCAGTATAAAACTGTCGGTGAGTTTCACTTGTCGCCCCTGAAGACACACAACGCAGCTGAATAACTTCCCTGCGAGTCGCGGCCTGTAATCATCGTCGTTAAATATAAAATCAATAAGCAGCTGCACCACTGGACTCGTGGCAGCCTCCTCTCTAACTGTAGGGTACCATTCCCAGCGTGTTTATGTATAATCCCGCGAGCGCTCCGATGCACAGGTCATGTGAACAAGGGGGTCGTTGGAGGTGTTGCTGAGTTTACCTCACCGTAAACACCGGGTCCAGACGCAAGCTAGGTGAGGACGACGATGAAGGAGGATAAACACCAGGGCACATATTTAGCGAGATGCTAAAGATGCTAGCCGCTAACATCGAGGTGTGACGCCCTCATGGCTCAAAGTGGTGTCACAGGTGGGATGCTTTGTTTGTATTTTGGTTCTGCTGTAAAAGGCAATTCACTCCCAACTGTTTTTTTGTGGTGCAACTCACGTGCCAGATGTTGGGAGGCTCCGTGGCGTCTGAAGGACGGGCACCTAAAGGCCCCAAACGTTAACGTCGGTCACACATTTTATGGCCAGTGGCTGCAGACCAGTCATGAGCCCAAATGAGGGTTGACACTTCTGTGGGCCGACACATTGTAGCGTGTTGACACAGGAGGTTGTGAACACATGAATAGGCTCCAAAATAGTTTGTAGACATCGGTGAATGTTGCAGAGGGCTTCCGCACATCTCAGCAGCAGCCCGATTGTTACGGACGGACAGACGGCGTTGTGACTCCAGCCTAATGAGGCCCACAATGTTACGGCGGTGAAAGCTCTCGGAAAAGTTCCGTATGGTAGTTGGTCTTTACAGAGTGAAGTCGGTCTTTGTGGGCGCTGAGGTGACGTCATGTGAACAAGAAGCCTGTGATAACAAGGACTCTGGCGTCTCCTGGACGAAACTAGAAGACGACTTCAAGTTTTCAAGACACAGCATCCACCAGTGAGTCTGCTGAGTCTTCTTTCACAGTTGGAACACACTTCCTTCTGTCATCACTTGAGTTTAATAATTCAATAATTCAAGTGCTGTCGTAGAAGCCCGTCTAAGCCGAAGCTGTGGCTGTTGAAAATCATGTCATATCTGGCTACAATTGATTCTTTGTGCCATGTGGTGTGAGTTTTTGGGGGGGGTCATGGTAATGACTCTCGTGGGGACTCATGGAAAGGAGCCTCCTAGATCATTCCTAAATAAATCCTCATGTCATCAAAGGTTGCGTCATTTCTCAGACAGAGTTATTAATAATATTATATTGATAAAACTCTGAGGCGAAGTGATTTGGGTTTGGTGTTGTGGAGTCAGTTTGTCTGGCTGTACTAGTGTTTAACTGACTCGCCCATTGATTCCCACTGAAACCTTTGGTCAGGTGACCAGCTCCAGTGAACACTTTTCACTCTATAAAACACTGTAATAAACCAACTTTCTTGTAACTACAGAGACAAAATATGGATCTAAATAGCCTCTTCTTCGTTCCACCTGTGTTTAAGAAGCCTGGGACGCTACTGCCCCCTGCTGTCTGACTGAGCTCATTACACCCTGAATCTTGCTCGTATAATCCTAATTCCACGCAGGCAATAATGCGGTGTGAACACATCCCAGTGTTCTGTCACTGCGGCCAACACAATGTAGTGCAGCACAGTTGCGGTCTGAATTCCAGCGTCTCCTCACGGCGTCGACACAATAACACCAGCAGCATCTGAGTTTAAATATTTGCGCCTGAAAAGAGATGATGGACATGACAACAGCGAGTCCACGCCTCCTACACAGACGTCCAGGAAGCCAAACACCAGCCACCCAAAAATAGCCTCCTCCGCCAGGGAGCCTGTCATTATGGAGCCGGACCTTTCAGGGGCCACTCGGGTTCCTCACGGGAGCCGTAAACAAAGCAGCAGCTTAGAAAGAGAAAGTCAAGAAGCACTTGGTCAGTTCTGCAGGAGTAAACTGGAATTTCAACAGACTGAGAGCCTTTTTCACAGAACAGAAAAAACAAGACCCAGTTCAATTGTTCCAGTGTCTCTGCAGGTGCTGAAGCGGTCTGAGCAGCAGAACCCTGAAGCGAAACAGGCCTGAATTCGAGGTCACTTTCCTCCTCAGCAACTTCTGTTTCTATGATTCTCTTTTTTCAGCGTAACCATGAACCTAACATCACAAACGTGTAATTACAGTGGAGTAAACAGAGAGCTGGCCGGTCTGACCTGTCCGTCACCACCAGACCAAACGAACAGCACGAGTAGGCTGCCATGTTTTGAGTCTCACACTCCATTTGCCTCCCACTTATCCCTGATAGTCTGTCATTACAAAACAAAACCATCCAGAGGCTTCACTCAGCGCTGCAGCAGGTCATCGCAGGGAACATGGCCGCCCTCTGTGGATCAACATCTGGCTCCTACTCCTGTTTCTCCCATTAGCAAGTCCTCCGCCGTCACCTGTCCTCACCATCCTGGAGTCACACCGCTCCCCTCCCTTCACCATGCCGAACCTCAGTGGTCCAACTGTCTCTCCAGACTTCTGACCCTTCTAACTATTGAAACATGCAATACATTGCTCTTTTGTCCAACGACAAGAGCTCGGTATTGAAGCTCAAGAACTCCATTTTAAACTACTGTAAATTCTGGACTATAGAGGGCACCACAACATAAGCCACACCCACTAAATTTAAGAAGGAAAACAGATCTTGTTCATGCATAAAACGCGGGTGCAGTGGTGCTGTCTGCATCGTAGAAAGGTCAGCAGTGCTTATAAATGCATGAGGATCACTTCTAAACCAGTTTGGAAAACAGGCTCCCGCACGGAGACTGACTCATGAAACAAACTATGTTCTGAACTGGAGTCATTGACTCCTCACATCTTTCATTGACATTAAAGCACTGAAAATGCACTGTTTTCGCTGGCGTATCCCAAGTTCCGCCGCTCTCAGCTGCTGCTTCTCATAACAAGTCCTCCAGGAGATCGGCTCTATGGGCGGAGCTACGGACACGGGGGCGAAAACAACACGTTTTGAGGCGCTTATAAGGACTGTAACACACCTGTGATGCCATCGGTTTGATGCAACAAGGCTCAAAATTTTGTCAGCATGAGTCTCTTTAGCCTAAATCCAGATATTAGCTGTGTCGCTATATTGGACGCAAAGGTCAGAAAAAAGTAGTGTTTTATAGTCCAGAAATGACGGTATTACGACGAGATATTTGGAAAAAAAACCCTCAAAAATGGTGGTTCAGCTCAAAGAGTCGACACCACAGTCTTCATCATCAGTTGCAGCCAAATTGGACCATCAACAATTGAGTTTATGCGTGAGACCCAGTTGGATTTAAACCTTTGGTTCTTGTAATGTCGAGGGTCATAAGAAGTTGAAATGTTGCAGTGCGTTATGGGACTACATGAAGAAGGCATTAAGAAAGTGTCTCTTTGTGGAGAGGAGAGACAGAGTTGGAGCGAGAGCGTTGGAGATGAACAAGGGCAGGAGAACCAGTGAGGTTGCTGATGGACGATGAAGATGGTTTGAGGTGGGACGACTCCTTCTAAAGAGCCAGTCACTGAGCTAACGTATGATTCACACCTCTGAACTGTCACTTGTCATTCATGAACTACTGAAATACTTGGAGCCGAAACCATGGAGAAGAAAACCAACAAGAGCTTCAGTGTTCATCCTCAGCGACTGCGTCATTCTCCCACTGATCCTTTTGGACCGACCCGTGTGGAGCGTGTCAGGTGGGATTAGGTCTTTCTCCAGTCAAAACCTGACGTGGGAGCAGCGTGTGAAAGTGGGCCGTGGAAGGAAAAGTTGATCCTGAAGGATTACTGTCAGAAAGAGTGGACTGTGCCTCTCTGGCAGCAGACGCTTGGATCCAGCGACATGAAAGCTGCCGCTCCCAGTTTAGCATCATGACTCAGGCAGGAGGAGGTGGAGTCGCAGCAGGGAAGCTAATCCCAGCCGCAGCAGCCGAGCCACGGAACCTTCATTAGCAGGACCAAATAAAACTTTATGGAGAAGACGTGGTGCATCGGACGGAGGTTTGACCACGAGATGACTCATGAGATGGCTGAGTGAAATGGTGAAAGGTGATGGTTGTGACTCGCCCTCCCAGGTGTGGCTACAGAAGGCCGGAGCAGGACTCTGCTACTGTCCCTCCATCCACTGAAGTCGACTTGAGGACGCATCAGGTGGGTCGCTCAGAATTGGTGGAGGGACATGGAGAAGCTTTTGTTATTCAGCGGCAGCAAGCTAAGGAGCTACTGACGTCAGAAGCAGGAAATGTTGGGGAGCACATGGAGCTCAACCACGTGAGAACACCATGTTCCTGAATCGAGCCATTTCATGATCATTATTTGACATGAAATAATTAGAAAAGGACAGGGACATTGAACTACTGGCCTGCCTTTATTATCATTATCAACATTATTGTTATTGTCATTATTATTGTTCTTATCATTATTATCATCATTGTTATATTATTATACGTTAGCATACTGTTATTAATGCTATTAGCATTGTTATTATCTGTATTATTGCTATTAGCATTACTATTATCATTATCTTAATTTGTTATTAGCATTGTTATTACGTTATCATATTATCATTATCGTATTATTATTATATTATGTAATCCTTTATAATGTTATTATTATTATTATTATTATCGTTATTGTTGTTTCTTTTTGATAAACCTTTAATTTTTTATAAATCTATTTTACTTTGATGTTTTTTATCTTATTTATTTTCTACTTTATTTTACTTTCACAGCAGCTGAGTGCTACAGACGCCGGCTGAAGCTGTGACCCTCCTGACCTCCCATCCTGTGTCTGTGCTGGCAGTTGAAGGGTTAAACATAGCAAAACTTCAGACGTCATTTAGAAGAAAACAACATTCATTTTGTCATAGAACCTTACAGCTTATGGCCGACTGATGCTTATGCTCCTTATATGGTCTAAATTTTTCCCCAAAAAAAGTCGGAGACACTTTGATCTTCTGATCGAAATGAAATAACAAATCTGAAGTTAAGATTCAACATCAACATCATGCACTGAGATGAGGATCAGCTCCTCCACGTTTGAGTCTGTTTCTGTGCCTCGAAAGTGAATTTTAGACATAAATAGAGACTCAGACTGGAGCTTCTCAGTTCAGCCTTTTCGTTGGGCAGCTTCCTCTCCACAACTCCACAGCTGACACCACAAGACCAACATGGGAGGCAGAGTCGAGTTTAAATTTAGGCTGATCTGATTTGGTCGTGGCTTCTGTCTCGTGAATGTATGGCTTCACAACGCTCTGCCTCTTGTTCCCACCACTGACTGGGTGAATGACGAAGACCATCAGGAGCCTCTGGACCACAAGAAAGAGAGGTGTGGTGGAGGACTGAGGCTGGACAGTGGCTCATAAGTGGCAGTGTTCCAAATCTTCAAGGACACACATCGAAGTTCAAACAATCCCGCCAACATGAGGGAGGTTTCCAACCCTTCAGCGGCCGAGAAGAGTTTGTCTCCCTCACCACCAGCAGCCAGACGGAGCGAGGGCCTGTCAGACGCTCAGAGATCTCAGAGAGGGAGCATCCAAGTCAAGAAAATCTTCACTCCGCTTCTCACACTCCCGAACAGACCCGCTCTTTCATGACTCACACTTCTGTCACGCCGCTGCTGCTGACTCTGCCAGGGGGGTTTGGACCTGATGCTGCGGAGAGGGACGTCCAGGACGTACAGCTCTGATGAAGGAGGCAGGTTCAAAACCGCAGCAAAGTGAAGCTGAACAAGAGCTGCCAGGACTCACATCAATAACCATGAAAACAGAAGAAACAGATTAAAGAAGTGTCCGACTGGCATCTGACAAGGAAGTACACAAATATGTTTACATTTCCCTTCCTCTCTTTCTCCTGAATTGTCCTCATCTTGCTGCTGTTCTGTTAAAAAAAAGACACTATTGTTTCCTCAGTCAGAATTTGAATCCACAAAACTTTGAAAATAAACTGCTATTTTCAGTATTTTTGTGCAACAGAAACACTCAGGACCGACTGCAGACTTGAGTTTCTAACATGGAAGGTTGCAGGTTTCAAACCCAGATATCATCATCCGGTCATCAATGCTTGAAAACATCTTGACAAAAACAACTCACTTCATTTTGAGTCTCCATTTCACCTGACTTGATTCTGACCAGAGCAAACTGGAATGGAACCAGAGACCTTCCTGCAGCGAGGTGGAGCATCAGCCATGCTATGAATGAGCCAGACGGGTCTCAGACCACAGTAAAGACCGACTTTCCCCACTGATCTCAAAGGCTCTGACGGAGGCCGGAGCAGCACTGGAGCTCCATCTTCTACATCAGTGATATACATGAGCCATGATATGGTGAATATCTGTGTGTCATTTCAGAGGAGACCTTTTGAAAAACAGCTCAGCTCTGCAGCCAAAACACACTTGGATGACTTTACAAATTGACTGGTCAACACAGGTGCTGCACACAGGGTCACATTCATGAGTTCGCTTCCACATTCCAAACCAAAAAACTGCATCATGGGAGCGTTTGCACAAGTGCACACACACACACTAAGGGCTTTCACTCACAGCCCTCCGCGATGCGCCGTCATAATGAACTATTCATGGAAGAGAAAAAAATGTTTCAGAGTTCAGAGACAGGTAGGGTTCGGACGGGGCTGCGCCCTCTGCTGGTTCAACACAAGAGCCGAAATACCGTTGCATCTCCAACTTCCCCCTTCTCCAGGCCCCTTTAGATCGAAAGAGAAAGGTGGAGAGACATTCCCAAACCAGAGTGGAGTCGCTTGCAAAGCCGACTAAACCCCGAAAAGTTCTTCGAAGTCCAGTTCGTTCGTTTTCACAAGATCTACTCCGAGTCTCTGGATTCATCTGCACCCATCTACACCATAGTAACCATCAAATTTGGAGTTTATTGTCCGCTGATCTATGATGATTTAGAATGACGGAAAATATGGGAATAAATAAAGCAATATTAACGGGAATGAATTTACTTAAAACAAGCCGTTTGTCCACATGAGTTGCACCATGTATATCTGTATTGCGCCGCTCCTATCAGAACGCACAATGAGCGCTGTGCTTTTGATAGGGGGAACAGCGCTCTCTAGTGGAGGATAAAAGCCCAGCAATTTCGTGACTTCGCTCAATAAAGTTGTAAAGTTTATAGACTCGAGATGAATAAGAGCCGAGCTAAACTTGAACGCGAGTCAAAGGTTTCACCCGCAAATAAATCGGATATAGACGCGGTCGTTTGAGTAAAATGGCTTTATTCAATTGGTAGAGGAGCGCCACCAGCTGGATTAGATTGATCTATTGTTCACTTGGAAATGAAAATAACAATCAGAGAAGATAAAAAAGCGGAGATGAGGCGAGAACTTTACCGGAAATATAGTGAGTTTGCAGCAGCATTTTACTTTGAGTATATCAAATTTTATTCGGTCACGCTCTGTGAAGAGGTATCTGTAGTAATGTCAGTGTAATAGACCCAAACTCGAGTTCCTGTCTTGTATCAGCCGAAAAGGACGCGACAGAAGCACCGTTGTAACCCATGACCCCCTCGGGCTGCGTCCTCTGGCGCGTGAGGAGCGCACCTGCTGGATTGTCTGAACCCCAAATCACCGTCATTTATAAACACAACTGCGTATATCGGGGCTCGAATGAAGACGCTTCGGTGGCCGTCACGAGAGCTGCGTCAGGCGCTTTCAATCTGGACCCGAGCGCGATTTATCGCTGCTAAAATGTGTTGGTTAAGTCAGACAGAGAGGTCCCGCGCACTCAAGCGCGTCTTACCTGCTCGGACCACGGTGGTTTGGCACAGCGCGAGCGTCACCAGCACCAGCGCGAGCGATGACAGCTCCACGCGCCACGGTCTCCATTTCTTCCGACAGGGACAATGGTCAATATCCATATTTGCGGCAGCGCTCGTTCGGCCTGGAGCAGCTGGAGCGCGGGGTGGACCGCTTCTCTTCCTCCCGCCTGGACCTTCCGATCACGGCCCGGGAGACGACGCTTCCACTCTCCCGCACACCTGGATGGACGGGTCACCTGAGTCTTCCCGTGGTGGCGCTCGAACCTCCTCTGCGTGGGACACGATTGACTTTGAGAAAAGCCCGGAGTGTTAGAGCTCCATCGGGTCAGTCCGGGTACAAGAACCCGGAGTGGAAAGAGTCGCGCGGAGAGAGAGAGAGACCTGGGAACACACTCTCCCCTTTCTCGACTTTCTCCCACGACGACTGGCAGTGTGTGTGTGTGTCGTGAAGGAGAGAGAGAGGGAGGGAGGGAGGGATGAGAGGTAGTGATGGAGGGAGGGAGAGATGGAGAAGGACGATACCTGGTGCGTAACTGCGCACGGAGGAGCGCGTATTTCTTCCTCCAAACTTAAGAAAAGACAAAGTAAGTGGCAACACAGAGTGACTGTGGGTGACCCCGGTTTGGCCAAGCGCTGAAAACGCGTAAAAAAACGAAGCAGAATAGCGGACAGGCTCGCCAGCCAATCAGGTTTCGGTCCGCATCAAGTGTCCCGCCCCCTTGCCTGGTGCTCTAAATGCGATTGGTCAATTTTACAGTTTACGGTACACAAGTTTACTGTCGTCTGAGAGAAGGAAAAAAACAGTTTTATCAATTAAAACTAAATACAATATAACAGTAATAACCATATAGAATGATAATAATGATTATATGAACTATGTTTAATGTGAGTATATTTCAATTAATATAATTAAAAACTACCAAAAAATAAAATTCAAACTAAATTTTAATCTTTCAAATTGCAAAAAGTAAAATACCTAAAAAATAAGGTATGTGGTATAAAACACTGAGATACTGAGATAAATAAAATATATATGCATTTATGTAATTAAAATAAGACATTTTAAATAAAAAAATGAATAAATAGGAAACAATACTTGAATATGTATTTTACATATTTAAATATTTTAAAGATAAAATATAAAGCAAAACTAAAACAATAAGCAAATCAATGAGACGATCGGAAGAAGAGTAAAGAAATGCTGAAAAAGGAAATACAACTCAACATTGCCGGATGAAGAGGACAATACTAATGTTAGCAACACATGCTCAGAAGTTTAACCATTTTCCAGACACAGAAAAAGCACATGAGAACCTTGAGTTGTTGGGTTTTTTTTTTTAACTACAAAGCATCACATAAACGTGTCAGCCACATCTTGACTTCACCCTGGAGTGTGCCGCCACAGACGACCATAATTCTAGAAGAGACATTCCTGCCATAACTTCAAATCGACTTCCACACCTCTCATCAAAAATTCAAAGCAGATATGAGCTTCCACTGCCTCAGTCAAACGCTCCGTCACGATCACAGAGCAGAGGCGTAATGGGGCTGTGGTCGGCCCCAAACCTGTCATGTTCCACAGAGCAGAGACGCATTTTTGCCTGCAGACCAGCCAGCGTGTGATGAGGCAGGGCTGCTGAAGATCCCTCCTTTATCTCCAGATACAAGAACATCAGGAGATGCAGATACTATTAACCGAGGGCCTCAAAACGTTCCCACGCCAGAGTGGAAAGGTCATCTATCCCCCTGGTCTTGCGTCTGCAGTGGGAGCCACACACGTTCCCTGCAGTCTAGAGAAGCCATGCATCATGTCACAGCTCTCCATATAAAAGAAAGTCATGCGTCAGCACATTGGCATCACTTTTCTTTCACTGCGACTTGGACACACAGCTGATAATGAGTGACTAAAGGTCTTGTTAGTGAGAGCGAGGATTTAGGAATTAGTGGCTGGAGTTCATGGTTGCCAATGAAATTTGCTTCCCAACCACTTCTATAATCACAAACTCTGGGTCAAGCCACAGGGAAGGATCACCCTGTTCTGAGGAGGGTGTGAGGCGCTCAGTCAACCACCGAAGGCTTGAAGAAGTGGAGACGTGATACCAGAATCACAGCCTGCTATTCGGCAGTGCAGTCTAACAAGGTGGGAGGAGAAGTATTTTATGGCTGTTTTCTGAGAGCAGACAGCGGTAGTTTTATAACCAATGGGACGAGTGCAAACCTGTGATTTTTTTTAGAGGCTGGGCCATGTTTTTATTGAAGATTCAAGTTGAAGAAAAAGTAAGAGGGAAAACCCACAACCCAAACCCTACCTTGGGCACAGAGCTTGTTTCTAACTGGGACATAGAAACACTGCCGTATAGTTGACCACCACGAGGTAAAAACATACATACATTAAAAAGTAATGGAGCAAAAGAAGTCTGATGAAGACGAACAGACAATATTTCTTTTTGACTCGAGGGACACACATGTCTGGCTTCAGGACCCAGCATCAACCCAATACAAGAAAGTTAAATGTATAGCAAGAAGAATGCAATTGGAACTTGAAGTCTAACACAGTGTAACCGACTCAGTTATTTTCATTGCTCATCTGATGCCAGGTCAAGGAGGCAGCAGTCCAAGCAAAGAAGCCCAGATTCCTCCAGGACCGTGAAATCTCTTGAAACTTGAAGAAAACTGAACTGGTCCTCTAAGCTTTGGGTTGTGTCTGTGAGAACAACAGACCTAAATGATTTTCATCCGCACCATGTCTGAACACTCTTTTGCGGTCCACACAACAATTTTCTCAATGTGAAGAGAAGCTTGATCTGTCGGGGGACCCCCCCCCCCTCACAGGGTGGAGAGTCTGGCATTGATTGTAATAGCTTTGGTGCCCCCCAATAATGGGGTTGTGTCCCACCCCACTGATCTTGAGGCAGGAAAGCTGAAGGAACGGAGCAGGTGAAGATGGGTGTGATCTACTCCTCAGGATTAAAAATGAAATCTCCCCCATTTGTTTCCTTCTCAGTCGCTTCTTGACTGGCTACATTCCGTTCCACGACACAGTTCAAGTCGCATCGTGGACGGCTCTCACGACATCGTAAATATTGAATATGTTTCGCATTTTACGATTGCCGGCCGCAAGTTATTACGGAGATAAATTTGCTCTTAATGCACCTCAGACCATTGGATTATCTTAAAGATCATGTCATTAGAGAGAAGATAATCTGGCGTTTCTCATCTTTGGTCGGGAAGGGGTGAATGAAACCCATTTTAGAGGGAAGAAGGTCAGCCCCACAAGAGTGTCTGACTAAAACAACTGATAAACGCTCAGATACTGTAGCGTTGACCAGGACGACAGGAGAGCTGAGTCATCTGCCTGAGACTCGGAGGAGAGCAGCAGTAGCTGACGGACAGTGGGCAGACTGATTGGAAGCCGTGGAGTTCACTCATGGTGCAGGAGTGCAACCGGGTCAGCAGAGTGGCGTAATGAAGTGCAGGAATGCGAGCAGCGTTCGATTGAATGGTCGCCACCAGTGAGATGAATGGAGAGAGACAAGGCCACCCATTGAAGGCAGGTCCACGAATCGGGCCTGGAACATGTTGAGCCACCTGTTGGGGAAACATCTGGACGACTGCAAGGGCGTCTGAGAAGGAAAGTCAGCGACGGCCAGTGTCTGTGGGCAGCCGACTTTCTGCATGTGCCGTTTCTAAAAGTGAACCTTGTAATTACAATAAAGCAGCCATGTTATATTGCTGACTTCCTTGAAAAGTCTGTATTTTACTGGGCAGGGCCGTAAACGCTCACACACACCCTGCTCGCCACAGAAACACCGAAATAGATCAGAGCAAGGGACGCGTCTGCGAGGGAGCCGGGCAGGAGAGAGTCACCGGACGGGTCAGAGAGTGTCAGACTCGTAAGAAGAAGCTCAAGATGACGCTGCTGGAGGTGCGCGGACGCAGGTAGAGCCAAGAGTTCTGGCAGAGAATGGGTCAGTGATTATATATCAGACCACAGAACACACCCTAACCACATACCTCGAAATAGGCAGCACCGGCGGGAGGGAGGGAGGGAACAGCAGGGGTGACTACGGGGCAACTTAAGCAAGTGGAGGGGGAGGAGGGAGGGAGGGTATAGCAATGGCACACACAAGTGAGTCTGTTTCCCTGTAAGGGGTGAGTGTTCACCCACTCTGAAGTTTCCATCTGAAGGATAACAGAAGCATCAGGAGGGTCGCCGTGTTTGTGCTCCACAACTGTCACAGCTGCTTCCTCCAATCACCTCCCCTGAATTATGTTGTGAAAACAGCACTGATATTCGCAGCTACACGCCGACGACATTTGAGGTCAGTTAAGAACAACCACTCACAGGTTGTTTTGTCCAAGTGGCGCATGATCGAAATACCAAAGAAATTTCATCTCATAAAGCACGAGGAACTCAGGAAGTTTTACGGTACCAAAAGGAACCCTGGGTTTTTTGCACAAATATGGAGGAATATTGGTGAAAACAAATCCCAAAAACAAACATCCCTGAAGTCAAACTGCTGCACGGAAACTGAGCCAGAGATGCTGGAGAGAGATACTGGTATGGAGAGGGCTGCTGCTCAGGAGGGGGTGATAGTTTGGTGAAAAGGTACCAGGCGCAGGAATGAATAGAAGAGGTGGAGGAAGAGAGCTGGTGGTGAGGGGCACACAGGCATGCGGCCAGCCAGGAGAAATGAAGGAGAGCCATTGATAAAGACCAAGTGAGCTGACGGAGGTGAAGGTGGGGGAGGACGATGAGGGAGAGAGAAGGGATCAAAGGTATTTACACACCACGACTGCAGAAGGAGGGGCCGCTGGACGGACAGGACTGACTGACCTACTGACTAAAACTTTGGGTGGGACTTTGACACAAGCGCATATTTGTGTCACGTTTATCCTCCGTGAAGTCACTTCAGCTGTTGTCTGAGGAGACGTTTCCACATGAGTGACGAAGCAAAGGTGACTTCAGAGCAGAGTGACACCATTTCTGTGTCAGTGGTTTCCTCAAACAGTGACGGCTTTATGTGCCTCCACCGTCGAACCCGGGGACTACTCCGTAACATCAATGGTCTGGTAGCCTCAAGTCTCTGGAAGGAAACCAAGGGGCGGAGTTTTCTTTAAACATCTGATGTGCAGATCTGGTTTATATGCTACCAACCTCCCTACATGTAGCTGGCAGCTTAGATGAGGAGGTAGACTCCACAACTCCATCCATCTGAAATAGCTCCTGGCCAAAGTGTGAAGCAGCTCAGGTGAGGATCAGTACTTCTAAGTCTGAGACCATAGTTTTCACTCAGAGAAATGTGTCCAGGAAAAATAAAAGTTTCTACCAACGGAGGAGTTGAAGTATCTAACATTGAAATGGTTTCGTACAGCTACAAGCTGGAGGCTCGGTGTCCGCGAAAAACCGAGGAACTGAAGGAAACGGAGGCTAGACTAGGTTGAGGAGCACAGTCACCTGGGAGAGGTGTGGAACAGATTCATGTACATGAAGAGAAGCCAGATGAGGCGGTCAGGTCTCGCCAGCGTGCCGCCTGGACTCGATCACCACTTCACTATTTCCAACTGGGACGATTCCCGGGGGCAAACCCAGGACAAGCTTGAAGGACAGTGACTCGCAGTTTTCCTGTGACTGCCCTGGTATTCCTCCAGACAAATGCAGCCGTTTTTGTCAGTCTACGCTTGGAAAATGTGGCAATACAGCCAAAAAAGTTTTTTTTCCTCACATTAGAATTAGAAGCATTAAATTCCACCAGCAGCACTGTCAACAAACCATCTCACTTGATGCTGGAAGAGTCAAAGTGTTGAAATGACGCACCGGTGATAAGGGTGGGACTGACCCAGTAGTCCGACTTTATTCGTTTATTGGCCCCTTCAAGCGCCCATAGCGAGATGTGGCAATTCTCATATGATGGCATGCACTGGAGAAACTCGCCAGGGCATAGACGCTCTGCGCTGAAATGCCCAGTGTGGACAAGTGCACTGGGATTGAGGCTTGGCACAGCCACAAGACTTTGGTGTTTCAGTTGCACCTGGAGCACCTTTCTAATCCTAAACACTTGGGACCACATCTGCGCTGCTCAGACATCTCACCAAACACAAACCTGTTGAAATAAACTCATTAAAAAGACTAGTTTCACCCTCCCATGTCAGGTATGCCATGTCTGGAATCTTCACCCCACAATGTCAGTTAGGACGAGTGGGACTTTCACCTACAGTGAACGTGTCTGAGGAAATGTCTCCAGGCAATAAAAACCAGCAGTAAAGAAGTGCGTCGATTTAAGGTATGGCTTGCCAAATTCAACTCATCTTTCCTACAAACTGAATATAGAGTCAGAAAAAGTTCCCTTCCATGTGCACGATGGATGACTAAATCGAGGGAGGAAACTCTGCCCGAGTTTGCATCCTGTCCCGCGCACCATCATTCTCCCTCACAGAGGAACCCAAACATCGGAATCATCAAGTGCTCACTGTGATTTTGACTTGGATATAGAATCGAGCACAACTATCGCTGATGGACCGCTGCTTAAGAATAGCCAGTGTGACGAGTCAATCGGGCGCAAATACATTTAAATTGTCTGGTTGTGACAGAGATATCAGGACGTGGTGTAGCACACACATGCTGCCCACACTGGCAGCAGGAGGCAGCTGTGAAAGTGGATCGACCCTCTGCTTACACGGACATTTCTAATGCACTAAAATGACCGATGTCCCATGGTAAAGTGGTTTCAGCCAACGTCCCGAGGCAAAACTAATCCACTCATAATAGTCTTAAATATTTACCAGACTAAATACCAAAAAAATGAACGGATATACTTGGTTCTTTAAGACATGAACAAGATTTGATGGGTTTAAATAAAGATGTCGATTATAACAGCAGGTTGTCGGGTTTGCTTGCTTTTGTTGGACAGAGAAACATCCTCAGTGATGAAAGGCCCCTAAAAAGCTCCAAATATGCCAAGCATGGAGTCCAGTCAGTCGGCCAGTGAATGGACAGAGGGAGGTTAAGCCTGGGTCTGACCCAGACTGACCAGCTGGACACTGAGGTCAAGGGTCGGCTGGGTCATTTTGACATTGGTGTGATGTCTTGGTGTACTCAGCACAGCTAACCGCTGTAGCAGCCGTGGACACACCAAAGACTTTTCACACCAGAGCTGAACTTGTTATTTTAGGGTGACTGGGAAGTTTTGCACTGCAGACCGACAATAACTTGTTACGCAACAATAACAACAAAGAGCTGGCAGGTTGTGATTCTATTAAAAGTGGAAACCAACCAACCAAGCATGACAGAGAAGTAAAGCAATGGCTTCTTAAAGCGAAGGCACCGTGTAAGTCTTAAAAATCTGAGGAAACAAAACATGCTTTATATATTTATCTTTCAAAAGTTTATTAAAGAAAAAGTGCTTCTGCAGCAGGACCCGCCGGGAGAGACCCGATGACAGGGCGACTCCTCTGCTGTCCGAAGTCAACAAGGAATGCAGCCGGGGAAAGGGAGGGAATGTACCACAGGGGTGTTGAGGGAGGGGTGCGGGGTGGCAGTGGAGGAAACTCAGGAGGGAAACAGAGGGGTCTTTTGTGAGACAGGAAGCTGCAGAGACTAGGGCCCTCTCACTGGGTACAGTAGAGGAGCAGAGAGAAGTCACCCTGAGTGAGAGGGTGAAGTGAAGGCAGCAGACTGGATGCAGGATATATAAAGAAAAAAGCAATGATGGAGAAGTTCATCTTGCCATGTTCTTATCCCATCAGCTTGAGAGGACAGATCCCTCAAAAGTGAGACGGCATAATGTGATCCAGGGTAATGGACTGTCTGAACACTCTGATGGACAACACCTGAATATTGGATAATGAGCGACAAAATCCATAAATAAATGGTTTCAAAAAATGGTTCCAGATGGATGGAAAGCACAAGGATGGCGTATGAATGAGTGCGTGCACTTTTTGGCAAAGGAAGTATGGCAGTACTGTTTGCCAAGTTATGTGAGAGGACTACCTACAAAAGACTGTCAATTTTATCTGCAAAAGATGCACACCGAAGGTTGAACAAACAATACTGGACAACTGTACAACATCAGCGTTTGTTCTCTCGAACCCAGGGGCCCTTTCAGAAACATGGTTCAATGAAAACTCTTTGCTAGTTCTGGCGGAAGTCGACAGAAACTCTGGGCTTTCGGTTTCATGAAGCAGGATCAGCAAACCTGTATGTCAGTAACCCAACCAACATAAACCGTATATCAAACCGTGTATCTCGAGAGAGAAAAAAAACACTGACCTGTTGCTGTGCAGATACGACACAGGAATCCCCCTCTGCAGAGGATCATCATCAGCCCTGTCATTGAGTCATGGTGTTTCCTCAGGGATTTCTTGACAAAAACGCGCAGAAAAATGGTGTCCATCTCCATGATGTGTTGTTTTACACTTGCTTCGATATGTCAAATCAACTTTAAAAAAAGTGATCCTTATTCTGAAGGCATGGCGGCTCTCACTGAAGCCGTGGCAGAAATCTAACCGTAAACTAACCGTTAACTCCCGTTCTGAAACAGAAACCCTTTCGCAGATCAGAGTTGGACAACCCTCAGGTGGGTTTTTCTCACCCGCTTTGTTTAACCGGCTTCTTGAAACGGGACCCAGATCTCAAACTTTCATCCAAAGTTAGAACACTGGTTCCGCATCCGGCTGCACAACAACCAGACATATTGAACACTAGAAAACCTCATGTAGGTAGCGCTCTGACCCACTTCCAAAGCCACGATGCGCACGCATGTTTTCGATACAGTTCACCACAGCGTGTGTAGAGGAGTCGGCGAAAGAATATCAGAACAGAGAGGCTTCTGATGATGTTCAGGAAAAGGCTTTGATCAGGGTCTGCTTCAGAGTGTTTTAAAGGGTCTCTAGCAAAAACAATTCGCTGAGTGGAGAAGGAAAACAGAAGCAGCGGTTGGGTAATGAGGTCAGGGAAACAACGACAAATAAAACAATTGTAAATGTCATGAGCTCATTCCAGCGCGCCTGTGTCATTAAAGTCATCAAAGGACTCCTGGTTTTCCGATGACAGTAACAACAACAACAAGCACATTAGCAGGCGATGGGCAATTTACTGTGATACTGAGATTTCAAAACACAAGCCGCCCTCTTCCTCTTGGTGTCCACTGCCATAGTGACCCATTTCAGCTTCTGACATTTACTCCTGGCACTCCAGCCGATCGCTAGTCCTCCCACAAGGTTCTGGTCTCGGACGACTAAAGACTCTCTGAGGACCATTTATCCACCACCTGGTGAGCGCAGAGGATTTTGGTTGATAAAAATGATACATACACACAGTGGTGGTTTTTGTCGTCACACTGAGCAACTAGAAAGCTGTTTCAGGAATCTCGCCTCTCCTTTTGGAACGTCACATGGAAACGCAGGAAGCAGAAAGCCCATTTATGCTCAACGTTGTGAATGGATCTGGATATGGACGAAAACTCTCTCTCCGTTCTCTTCCTTCATTTAGTCTATATTTCTACACGTTTCCACAAATGCTTACGGCTACGGGCCAAACGGCGCAGTTCCACCTGAAACCATGGGGGGCAGTGTTGCTGTTACTACCCTATATCTAACTCTAATGAGACATGAAGAAGACATAACAATGGCAGAAATTCTCCGTCCTCCAGTGGTGATATATTTTACCACCGCCTCCTACAACGCTGCCTCTGTCTCCGCTTTGTGCCAGAGCTACATGATCAATACTGACTCCACAGTCGGCATGTTGGTTTTGGAGTAATAAACTTTTGAGTCTGGGCTGCTCCCCCTGGTGGATATATTGGTGAATAGCAATCGTTTGAAAAGGTCGGGTACATGTTTGTACATAATGGGAGCAGAGCTGGGCCTTTAAGCGTCAACAGACACTTGACCACTCGACAATGGTCTGCAGCTATAACAACCCGATTGTTGTCTATACTTACAACAACCAACACAAAACAAAACTGCTGCATACAGTCAGCGGTATCTCTCCCATTCACTGAGCATTTTTCAGTGCTTCACTCCCTTTAGTTACCAGCACATTCTTTTTAAGTGCATCATGGTACCATCCAAACCAACCTAGTCTAACAGCGACGTGGGTAAGAAAATCCCACAGTGTTGGGAAGTCAAATAAACTCCCTGTTGTTTCAGATTATGAGGTCAACTTGAATCAAAAGATTGGGGGTTCCTCATGATGGACACCGTGCAAGTTGTGTGATGTTTGATTTAAACCTGTGATTTCCACATTCATGTTCAGTCATGTATTTCACAAACTATGTTTGCCATTTGAATTTAGCCACCGATTCAGGCCTGTAATTCAGCTTTTAACATACAGTAGGCTTGTAATAATATCTGACCCAAGTTTTGTCTGCATGAACCATTTCTCAGCGTATTTTTGTCTTCCATATTCTGGGCAGCGGCAGAAACCGCTCTTTGATGGAGAATTGTATACCTTGTGTGGAAGACTCTCGGCATAGCCCAGTTTAGCTCGGCTCAGAGGAGCTTTGTGAGTGAGCAGCGGTTCTGCTTTATCCCCAGCAAGATGTCATTACACTTGTAAGAACACAGGCTCGGCCTGACTAGTAATTTGGGTTTGCTACTTATTGGCACTATCAGCCTGCGCCTCCCAGGACAGCTCATCTTTTCAGTCTGGCTTCGACCAAAACTCACCTCATTTATTAACTTAGATTTTGTCTTTGCCACCGTCTTAATGTGCTGTCAAGTTAAACATCTGAAAATCTTCTCGATATTTCACTTATATCAACTGCCTAAGTCTACAAAATATTTCTCTTAATTCTCTTGTGGTTGAGTCAGGCCTGCAGACTAGTTTCACATATGCACACCCACTGGTTCCTGGTTTGATAGCGTGGGTTGGACTTTAGTTTTTATAAGGAGAATAAATACATCAATAAACTAAAATTATAATTTAAATAACTGATGTGTAGAGATTCTTTTCATCCTGTATGAAGGACTTAAACGAATGCTGCCATTTTTTAAATTTATTTTATGACTTGCTCAATTATATTTTTAATGCAGTATTTTCCCTACGACATATTGTAGCATTAAGTCCAAATACCTGCTAAAGGTATCTCATACTACAAGCTCCAATGACAGCTGGTTGCAGCCACTGACTGGACTCTTCGGACTCAGCCGATCACACTCTGACACCCAGTGTTATGTTGGTCACATTTGCTGGGTAACTCTGAAGGAATGTTCGCTCGGGTATAAAAGGCGTCTTTCTGTGTCAGGTGAGGGGCAAACGGAGTGGAGTAGGGTGGGAGGGACAGGAGGAGGAGTTAGAGCCAGAAGGAGACTGAGGACAGGGGATGGAAAGAGAGATGCCGAAGAGAGTTTTACACAGGTCAGAAGCTCGTAAGAGTGAAACAAATGAATCCATCTTTCACCTCAACAGTGCTGAAACATCCTCCAGTCTTGGATGCTGCTTCTGACCCAACCCGGTCGACACTATCCAAAACTCATTGTGTGTGTGGGGGGGTGACAGACGTGGTGTTCTGCAGCAGGAGAAGAAGCAAATATTCATTTTAAATGTTACTACACTATAATGACAAACTTACTTCACATTGCCGAGCTTAAAAAAGGGGCTGGGCTTTATTGTCTTATTTGACTGAAGTCCACTTGAAATATGTGAATTCTGTTTTGAATCAAGTTCAACTTTGTCAACGTGGCATTCACTTAGATGTTCAATTATTGAATCAGCTCATTTCCTCTTACTCACTCATGCAGTTTTTATGCCAGTGCTCCCTCTGGAGGCGAGTATGGGGAACGGCCGAGTGCAGCGGTCATCCAGGGCCCTGGGGTCCTGCTGGACTGACTCTTCATTCCTCTTCACGCAGTTATTAAATGTTGCTTGTAGAGTCACACTGAAGCAGCCACGTTTGGTCAACTGGACAACTCCTGCTGACACACACAAGTCCATCCGAGTCACAGCAAAACCTCACATTACGAGAGCCTCACTTAAGTCTGGAGCTCAAATCCAGACGGCAACAGCTTTAACATGTACAGTTGAGTCAACAATCGACACAAACTACGTCCCCTCCCATGGAAATCACTGTGTTGAAGTCTCACATAAGACCACATGCTGCTGAACTGGTACATGTCCTGTATTACTTAAACTAGTCTTGTATAATGGGTCTATTTGTTGTACTTTGACAGTCAAAAAAAAATCTGAAAGGACCAAAGAGACTCGCTTTCATCGAGGCTACTCGCAAATAGACTGCAGCAAATAGAACAAAATCAAGTACAGCACAACTTCTTCATCATACCGAGTCTCCTGCCATATTAAGCGCTATATCTGCCACTATATTTCTGCAAGTTTCTGTCTGCAAAATAACAGTTTAAATGAGAAAAAAAGACTTGACAACTCCACTAGATTTTGAGGTGTTAAACCTAGACTGTGAATGGGATTTTATTCTTCAGTTTTCTGCCAGTTGTTTAGAGCATTGTCCAGACTGGGTATCTGAGCAGCTTGGTGGTCTCACTGTCATTCACATGTGCATCATGGGGAACCTCTAGCTGTCTGCCTTCAGGAAGTGTTTTCTTTTTTTAAACCACAAGGACTGTTGAAGAGTGATAGCACTGAGAAGCCTACATTACTCCTGAGCCATAAGGCGGAAGTACACCCTAGCACAGAAGTTCTGGGTACTGAGCTGAGGTGATCTAAAATCTGCATGTCACATCTATCAGTGGGGACAAAGTCGACATTAGATGGTCCTGAAAAACATTTCAGGGACTTCCAATTCAGTGCCTTGGACTTGAGGATCTCAAAGGCAGCAGCTACACAATGCTTGTTTACGTCAGACATGTCACCAAAGCAGTCAGAGGGAAAGGCTAGAGTTAAGCAGTCAGACATTTAAAGGGATAAAACTTACCTTGTCTGAGCCGCAGTTGTGAGTCCATTGCGCACAGAACATCAGAAATAGATTCCGTCAAGTTTGGCTCTTCATCCTGAGCTCTCTGAGGTTAATAGGACTGGTTTGATTTCTGGGCATCAGCGTTGACATTTCTCCAAAAGAATGTGCGGAAAATTGCGGGTCATGAAAGTGGATTTCAAATAAAAGGCAGAGAGTTCGAGTACAGTATTAAAACCTTTACTCGGACAAGATACAACAAACAGAAACACATTCAGAATTAATCACTGAAAATATAAAATAATTCCAATTTGTTTTCTTTCAATCTCCAATTCACACAAGTCAACCGCCTTCATGTGAACGATTGAGCGAGATACAAACTTGACAACAGACAGATGAGATCAAAGAAAAAAAAAGTGAAAGACTCAAATTGAATTTTACAAGTTTTCATATTGGTTTAAAACTTTGTAAAAATAGCAGATGAGTAGCATAGTTTGAGAGGAAGTGACAGGGAAGTGAATAAGAAAAGAGTAACTTTAGGTTTTCTTCTTGACACGCCTGGTCTTCAAGTACCTGTCTTCATGACTGATTTCATCCCACAAAGTTTCAAGCAGTTTTTCTGCAGACACAGCACAGGGTGAAACTTTAAAGAAATTGTAGCGCCCCCTTTTGTTCTCTACAAACAATTGTGGCTGGACAGTGTCACTCAGTCAAAGTGAATTCCTCAGTTGATAATACGTGCTGATATTTTCGGGTCCATACTGTTGCGAGCCTGACCGGCCAGTGGTCATAATGTTGTTGCTGCGCGGCCGACACCACAAGAAGCACCAATGTACAGCTCAAAGACCAAGAACGGGCCAGAAGCTGGTCGACCCTTTGTTTCTCTGCAGGTCAAGTCTAAATCAGGATCGTCTTAAACACAGCACATTGAAGGCCGACAGACTGGAAACCCTGGACTTATATACATGATGGCTGGCAGTGATTGGTGGGTTAAGTGCGGTGGTGTGTGAGACAGGATTGAGCTGGTTATCAAACAAACTCATGACTGTTTAGAATCAAGCAAAACCCAACAGATGAGGAACAACGATGGCAACTTAGTGTCAAAAGAGTCGGTGGGTGTCGCCTCAACAGCGGAAGCTTTTCTCAAGTAAACAAAGGTTTGTCCAACACGTGATGGTTTGGGAGCTTTTCAAGGGTCACCAGCCACAGTGTGCATTTCCCTGCAACAGCTTTTGCCTGCTGAAGGACTAAACTCAAGCTCGAGAGGAAAGAAGCGATCAGGATGCTGCGCAACCCTCCTTAAATAAAGATCAACCTAATGAGCGGAAAACCCCAGTAACAGACACGGACGCCGCACTTGGTGTAAAGTAAGATCCACTCGGGATGAACGGCCACTAGAAACCAAGGGTTAAGACGCCAAACGTTTCCCAGACTGACTTAATGATATACATATATGACAATGTGCAAAAGCGCTAATGCTTATCCAAGCCTTGAATGACCACAGTCCGACGACAAAACGACTGGAAGACCAAAAGGACAGATGAAAGGAAACCTCAACTTCAGCGGCTAACTGCAACCATCCGAGAGACTTTGAGCTCTACGCGGTAGTTTGGGAAAATCTAGTTAGCTTTAATCTGGGCCAGCGTGGTTGATGGCGCAATAGAGTGAGCACCTGGGGCATGTGTCAAACTCAAGGCCAGGGGGCCAAATCTGGTCAAGCGAGGCTTGTGATGAGGCCCGCAAGCACTATAAAGGCATACATCCAGCACCAAATCAAATCTACTATTGATTTAAAGAATCCCCAAAAAAGTAAAGGTCATGACCCATTATGACAACACTGATCATGCATGCCGCAAGACAGTTGTTTTATAGCAACTAAAGCTCTTAAATGTCAGAAATTCATTTGTAAGCCAAGCCAAAAAAAGGAAGCGGATGGAAGGAAATTCTATGAACGACAGAAAGCAGAGTCGAAAGAAGATGTAGAGATTCTATATACTCGTTCCATCAATTTTTTGCCACTTATTCAAGTTAGGGACAGTCTCAACAGGGAAGCCCAGACACCCCTCGACTCAGCAACGTCCCGGGGCATTCCCATGCCAGCTGGGAGATATAATCTCTCCACTGCGTCTCGGGCCTGACCCGTGGCCTCCTCTCAGACCAACACTACAAAACACCTCAACAGGGAGACGTGTGGGATGCAGCCGTACCAGATGCCTGAACCACCTCATCTGGCTCCTCCTAATGCAGAGGCGCAGCGGTTCCACTTTGAGCTTCACCTGGTTGTCATAGCTCCTGACCCTATTCCCCAGGCTCAGCACAAAAACCCTGCTGATCCCGGCCACTTGTATCGGCAGTCTTATCCTTTTGGTCATTACTAAAGCTTGTGACCACAGATGAGGGTTGGAATCATAGATGCCCTTGCCTTCTGGCTCAGCTCTGTCTTCACCAAAACAGACTGGTACAGTGTCCGACTCTGCCTTGAGTCACTCGCAAACAAGATACTTAAACTTCTCCACTTAGGGATAATACTCCCTTTCGACACATAGAGGGCAATCCACCGTTTATTCATTTTTGTCCGGCTAAAAGAGCGCCAGGTATTGACTGCACCTTGCGTGAGTTTGACACACATGCGCCATCAAGTCGGTCTAGTGGACCTGGTACTCTATGGGGCAATCGTTCATGGAGTTTCATGGCACAAGCACCCAACCCAGTATTTGAACAGGGCTGTAACACAAATCGAACCTTAATAAAACCTCAAGAATATCAACACAGCAATTGTTCTCAAAGCGTCGACACAAAGCGGCAATCGACGTTCAGAAATCTGCAAGTTAAAACGATAAAAGCTTCCGCAGGTATGTTGAGACGGACAAAGAGCCTCAAGGCTGAAATGAACCTCAAGTTGATGGCCATTTTCTAGATGTAGAAAAACTCATCAACAGATTTGCCATCACAAATGGGCAACTACCTTCACCGAGGGGAGCACACTTGGTGCCCAAAGCGTCTCTTTCATTTGCTACAGTACGATGGGTTTCCATCCTAACAAGCGTGATAGACTGAAATCTAATACTGCACCATCTTTCTGTCCAAAGTCCACTCCAAAACTACAGGGATAACAGTGAAAAGTCAAACAGTTCCAGCACCACAAAGTTCGTAGAGTCAAGCATGAGACAAAATGAAGTTAAATTTCATAATCACAAAGATACTGCAGTATAATGTTGACATGCCTTGCTATATATAAAATCAGGTAAATTATAGAATTGCAAGACCCTAATAAAAACAAAGTTTCCTGGATGTGCTTGTCATGCTTTCGACAGGACTGTGCATAATAAAGAACAACCTTTTTTTTTTTATCAGACTTTGAATAAACAAGTTGCATATTTTAACCACATCCTCTTAGCAAGATTTTCTTTAAGATTACATTTGTGCGCCACTCAACAGTAAGCATCTGCTACAGGCTTCACGGTTCAAGAGAGGAAGCTCAGAAAAAATGAAGTCTAAGACGCCATCACTTGAAACAAATCACAAAAATCACACGTCATTTGAATCGCAATAGAAAAGGTCAGCTGAAGGCTAATTCAGATCGGCCAATCGAATCGCAGAACCCCAAACGCACAACGCCTTTGATGCTTTTCATCCACATCCTCCATAGAATTGAGATACACAGGGCTAAAGGCGACAAGATTTGATCTATAGAAACGCAGGGTGGGCGGGGCCTGAATGAAAAACAAATCCTGTCACACAGGTTGTTAAGCTGCCGACTCCACATTTCATGGGAAAGGCCTACCATCCTCTCTGAGAAGACGGTTCTAGACTAACTGCACAGCAGGAAGCTCCATCTGGCCAAAATGGCAAGATGCGAAAATTCAAATGCCATCGACGTTAGCACCAGATTTTCTACAATACATTTTCAGACAATTTCGTCCACCAAGAGACCTTTTATCTAAGTGTTCAGATGAGGGGTTTGATTTGGATCAGCATCTTCACATCTATCGATACTTATCTATGTTCGTCGTCTCTTCCTGTCGAACCTGCTTGTGTGATTTTAGATTTATTTTTTTTTCTCACTCGCAGCAATCATGACTGAGATGACGCTGTTTTGACGTCTCCAGAAAACATTTTTCAAAATCACATGACAGAAATGGGTCAGACGTTTGTTGAGGATTGTGGATGAAGCCCCTGAAAACACATTCAATTCCTCTGGCTCCCGTTGGGGACTTCACCAACCAAACACCTGCATCTCGAGCTGAATGTAACATCGCGCTGTACTTGCATAATGTGCGTTGCATCGATGTCAAGTGTTGATCCGACTGACCACAGTTATTTAGCACCAGGTAAATCATAAGTACCATTTCCCTGTCAAAAGATACTGGAAGCTTTCTAATTGATAATTGACAAAGTTCAATTGTGGGGCTCAACTGTGAGCACCTGTAGATGGTACGACTACATGACGGTGGCGGCTCAGTTTCAGTTGCCCGTGAGCATCAATCACATTGATCTGATCAGTGAGCGGGAACAGCAGGAGACATTGGCATACGTCGGTGCAAATGTAGCAGAGAGGGGTGATCAGCACGACAACAGTAGCACACACCAGCGGTGTGTGTACCGGTGTTATGACCTTTGACACTCTGAATAGAAGATTGAAACTTGTGGGCAAATTACAAAAAAAAAACAGACGAAAGCTGCAGGTACTACGTGTAGGATTTTCATCATCGGAAAAATGAATCAATTATTGCATTGCCACACTGGTGGAACAAAACACTGCATACAGCCGTAACACTTTGGGTCTTCCCATGAACGCCGATTGTCCTCTCAACACACGTTAAACTCAAAACCCAGGGGTCAAATTTGGCCCGTCCAGTACTTCTTTGTGGCCTGGAAGCGCTTTTAATATCAATGGGAGGCTGAGAACTATATCCAATACCAACTGAAAGTTCGACAAAAACTAGGTCACCCACTACTTATGAAGGTGATATACGCAGAGTGTCATGGGCCAGAGGTGAAAAACGTTACAATTTTTGAGCGCATTTTGTTTAACTTACTGTTAAAACTCATGAATAAATACGGACAGTGTTTGGCCCACGAGTTGGACTGGGTTTATAATCTTCCGCTATGAGGATAGAGTTTGACAACCCCAAAACTATTTGGCACGATGGATGGTTCAAAACACCTGATATATTATATGTTTTAAAGCAATACTTAAAACGATGGAGCTGAAATGTGTGTAGAAGAGTTGAATAAATTTGAACAGCGATTTATTCTTGGGGCTAAATGGCGATATATTTAACAACATTATTCAATTTCATTTTGAAATGAATGCTGACTCTTCTAGTGAGAATACAGACAGAGGTGCAACTGAAAGGGAAGAAAGAAATTTCTCTGTCTACTTCTGGATATAAAAGATCTAAAGCTTGGTAATACCAGAAGCTTGCCAAGTTCAGAGTTAAAGCATTGTTTCCTGTCAATATGAGAGGATGAAGTATGCGGCTAAACAGTTGTACCACTACAGTAGCAGCTTGACCCATGTGGCTCAGAACAAGTACACACAAAAGGAGTCGCGCCGTGTGTTGACTCCTTCTGTCTGTATGCAATGCGCTTTTGTAACACTTCATCTTTTGCTGAGAAAATCCTACACGCAGTAGTGTTCCAACAAAGGTCTTTTGAAGGAAATATTAGCGCAGCTACGACTCACAAAAGTGCATGATTGACCACCGGAAAAGGGGGAAATTTCGGAAGGTTAAAAAAAAAAAAAAAAAAAGATTTTGAACTGACTCAAGCTGCTCGAAATGTCTACCAACTGCCGACGCAGAGAATTCAAAAACAAAATATTCAAGTCTTACAAAGCCCACTGTGCACATCAGGGCGGGAAGTTCGACAAAGTGCTCCCAGACCCTTTTCCTGGATTTCAATGCCGTGGAAAGAGCTCTCATTACATGAGTACAGTACTTCAGGATAGAGATTCAAAAAACGTTTCAGCATGAATATTCAAATAAAAAGCATTAAGGATAAAGATTGGTCGACTTCACTGCGTCTACCAGACCATGATAGGACTCCTCCAGGGTGTGTAGTTGAAATGCTATGCACCTGATTCCAAGTTAAAATGAGAGAATGAAAGTTGGACAAGGAGGTGTGGCTAAACTCTTCTACCAAAGGGAAACATCTTGGAAGCCAGTGATTCAAATGCAGGAGACACTCTGAGATGATAAATAGAACTTAAATTAAGACATTTATCATTGATGTATGAAAGAAACATTTCATGAGCTTGATCCTGAATGGAGGAGAACTACAGGAAGAATAAAGCATGTGTGTTTGTTTGTTTTTTTTTTCAACATTATTTGATTCAAGTTTGGGTCGGCTTGTAACAGTGGGTGTTTGCACGCTGTGTGTTTGTAAATGTGTGTGCTGGTGGGTTTCAAACCAGCAGATGCTGCAGCAAACAGCCCAGAGACAAGCGCCAATGTCCTCAACGCTGTGTGGCAGGTGAGTCGTCCTCTCTAGGTGAGCTGGTGCGGCGCCTCCAGCATCTCCATCAAGAAGGTGTCGATGGGCGTGTCCCCGATCAATTTAAAGAAGAACAGGTGCTCCAAGCACTTCAGGCCGATGGAGCGCAGCGCTGGCAGGCGGAGCAGGAGTTTCGCAAACCTGGAGCAGTAGTTATGAAAAAAAAAAGTAGTGTTAAATTTAAGTTAAGCAGATTATTTTTTGGAAGATCCTAATGGAGGTGTAGGGTGGGAAACAGGGGACAAAAATCTGAAATCAGAAATCCAAACACAACTCAAAGAAATGCAATTCTTCTTAACATCCCGAATAACAAGTCATTTACCACTTAAAGTTTCAGTTTTCCAGCTGTAAATGTGCAACTACCCTCGAGACAGAAGGCAGAAAAAAGAGGCCCAACCAATTAAAGATTGGATGAGATGAGCGGCAGCCATCAGCGCTCGGGTGGAACCAGTAAATCCATCTGACCTGAGCCAGAGCAGTACAGGGTACAGTGTGACAAGTAACGGTGAGACGTGCTCATAGAAATATGTCTAGTCAGCGCATGCTTAACGCAATATTGATCAGTCCTGAGCAGCATGCGTGTCCGGGTCTGTTTGTGTAGTAGTACCTGCCCTGCTGATCCGGGTACTTCTGCTTGCAGTAAGTCTCCAGAGAGGCATAAACTCTTTCTCTCAGGAGCTCCACCTCACTGGGGTTGGACAAACCCTTGGCATCTGCAGCGAAGAACGAGGATATATTTCTCAGAAAGGGCTGGGTTTTGACTTCAGACAGGCTGGGTTTGGACTCTGAACTTGCACCTGGGTTGAAAAGAATGATGGCTCTGAGGCAGCCCAGCTCTGTCTTGTCCATCTGCATGTCTCTCATCTTGCTCACCAGCTCGGTCAGAACTCTGCAGAGAGAAGAGCAGAAGGTAAACTCGAGCAACAACAGTAAGTCATTCTTGGAAGTAAGGAACAAGAGCTGTCATGAAAACGGTGCAAAACATTTTCATTTCACACGAGCGAAAGGGACACGCCTCAATACTGAGCTCAGAATCATGGAAAACACGGTTCTTTCCAATGTACTTGGATATTAAAAGGTGTTGCACACAATATTGTGCCACAAAACCAAAACATGCACTTGAAACCATCTATTCTGATTCTGACTAATCATAAAAAAACTTCGCGATGAGTGCGGAAATAAAATCTGGTTTGGAAAATTGAAGGTTGTTTTTTTTTTTTTTTTTTTAACAGGCTAAAAAACCTTTTTTTAATTCCAGACTCATGAAACGGGCCCGGTCAGAACCTTTAGGACCCAAGTCCGGCTTGCATCAGATCTGAACACTGTGATGCACAGTTGCTTCTGACCAACATAAATCCATGTAAACCCACAAGCCCATTAAAATATTGTCATTGAAAAGTAAAATAACAGTCACCCAGCAACAGCAGTGGGAAGTTTTTAGTCAAAATCAATTTGGTTTCATTTTCATCCTGGTGACTGCTGAGGGTAAGAAAATGGACGGCAGCAGATCTTCAACTAAACTCTATCAATAATCACTTCAGAGATGCCACTACAAATAAAATCAGAGCAATTGTGTTTGTGTTGTTGTTGTGTAATTACCTGTCAAAAAGTGCCCCAACCTCAGCATTGTGAGCCCTGTGTGTTCAATCACAGTGTGTTATTATAGTGTTATAACACAATTAATATTAGTGTTGATTATTTCCCCTTTCATACAAGTGTTGGTCAGAGTCTGAGTAGCTGCACTGTTTGTCTCTAACATGAACACGAGAGCTACAAACTTTTGATCCTGTCAAGAACAAGTGGCAGAGTTTGATGCAGATTGTTAATGAGAGAGAAAGTGGTTGGCCTCACCTGTCAAATACGTTTAAAGCAGCCCGTTAGTACGCAAGAAATTTAAGGTGAAGAAGTTAGTTCATCAAAGTAATGTTCTCCAGAATGATCTGAAATAGTTCTCTAATTAATGCTATGCAATTAATTAATATTTGAATCATTCTGTATATAGAAAGCAGCAGCCTCAAGGTGCAACCCAAATTCAACCCAGAAAAGCAAGATGCATTTTATGGCATCGAGACTCAAAAAGGGAGATTGAAGTGTGAAACTGGTGGAGGTGGAGTGTCATCAATCGGCCACTAACCGCGTTTAGAATTTGCAATTACAGTCGTTGAGATAAAACTGCACAAAGACGTCTCCAGCTACGACATGTAACCATGCAAGATGATTCAAGGCTCTGTGAGCAAGTGGACCGGGCCGAACACAGGACGAAGAAGAATTTGTGCACTGTTTAACTCACACAAATAAACTAATCGATATGGTTCATGGAGCCAAAACAGTTATCCACTTTATTTGGTTTGTTTATTAACCCAAACCCCATTCATGGACACCTTTGTAGAGGGTCTTCAACATGGTCCTCGAGGTGCTCGGATGGTGCAGGTTTTTGTTCCAACCCATCACACACATGAAGGTGAACAAGACAAGCAAATGAACAAAGACCTGCACCACCTGGCTCCTTGAGGACCCAACTGAAGACCCCTGGGCAAGAGGATGGGGGAGTTGTGTGTTCATTAATCCTCTTTGTAATCCCTTTAAAACAAGGGTGGGCAACTGTATTTCCAGAGGGGCCTACTACCTTACACATGGAACATCAGAATAAAAATGAGGGTTTTAATATTTTTCATTTAGTAATGTATTTTGGGTGTGTTCGTTACAGTTAAAATATTCACTGTGTTTTGCAAAGGAAGCATATGTGGTCCAAATCATTGCAGCCTGGAGTTTTCATCAGCTAAAACCGACACAAGCAAATCTGCAACAGTGCTTTTTGCAGTCATGCTGTTCCAGAACCATAAATGACCACAACCTTCACCACAATTAAAAAAAAACATATGTCTGCCACAAAATTGAGCATGGTGGCTGCAACATTTAATTAAAACAAAAAGTCCACAAAATCCCAGAGGGACTGAAGATTATGTAAAATAATTGCCACTTGTTTCCTTGAATAATAGTCAGTCCTAAAGGTCAAAATGTTTGTGAGCAACCTCACTGCCAATCTAACCATATTGAGCAGTGACTCCTGAAGAACTGAAGAGTGAAGTTCGGGTGGAGTGTAAAAAAAAAAAGGTCTGAACGTCCAGCCTCGTTTTAGCAGTATTGATCAGCAGAAATGTGCATTTCACTCAGTCTGACAGACGTTTAGAACTAAGCATCGTGGCTGTAAAATTAACATGAAATTAATGTTTGAGTATTTTTGGCTTTTCCAATAAAATAATGAGTTCATATGCTGTGGCTAAGAATTAGTTCACAGCTTCCACACCATGCACAATCAGCACATACAACCAAAGGAGGAGGGTCTCAGCATCTCAGCAGCTGCAGCCAGAATTACACAGAAATTCCATCCCCATATGAAGATGCAAAGACATCTAACTAGATAATCAAAAAGCAGCACATGTACGCAAGCCCGTGGAAACTGTGTCCTCTGTGTTAATGTGAGGCTAAATTCTCAGCTAGCTGGCCGGACTTGTGGCGCCTGCTTGAGAACTTTACCTGTCAAAGATTGCCCCAACTCCAGCGCTGTGTGCACTGTTCCTGTGGACGTGAAGGCCAGTGGCCAGTAGGATCCCATCCTTGACAGAGATGGAGCGATGGGAGAAGGAGGCAATAAGGAGTTCATTCCATCCTAGTGTAGAGATGAGGAGAAATTAAAATTATGATTCTGAATCATAGAACTTATGAAGGCAGTTCACACGGCGAATACTACAGTTCTGCCGCCCCCTTGTGGAGACAGTGCAGGAGTGTGAAACCCGAGTGGATGGGGAAACTTATTGGATGCTAAAGCACACAGCTTAACTAAAACTGCTCAGCTTTACATTAAAAAAAAGTTATCTATTGTTCCAGTGTAATGGAAATAGTTTCGGCAGCAGGATCGGTGCAGCACGGTCCATCATCAGGTCGGTACTTTAGGTAGTGACCAAAAGATACAAGCTGCAGAGCTGTCACACAAACAGGACCAAAGACGCGCTACTGCTCCAGAGGAGAAGAGCGAGAGAGTAACACTAGTCAGCAAGTGACTTGATCGAAATCAAATCTACAGCTACCAGCCATTTTTGTTCTGGTCCTGCAGCCATTTTAGTTGAGCTTCTTTTTCCAGTAAAGCCCATATTATTTTTAGTCTCGTCCAGTTTTAGTTGACTAAAAGTCTCAGCTTCTTTGTCATGCATGGCTACTTCAGTCTAGTTTTAGTCCACATAAACCAGACGGATGCAGTGGTGCATATTTCAGCCAACGAAAATCTACAGACTGTTACAGACATATCTGATGAAAAACCTAATAAAACATTTATCTAAAATGCTTTGTTTTCTTGAAAGAATAAAAATAAAGTTACTAGGAAGGCACCAGCACGGAAATATGGGGTGTATTTCAAATGTACCAACAGACCTGATAGCAACACAAAATACAAAAGGATTTTGTTTTTTTATGTTATTTCTTTCTCTTCTCTTCTTTTTTTTTATATTATGTAATTTATTTCCTAAATCACACATTTTAATTTCTTGTCCCGAGGTTTGACAGACTTGCAAAACCCCAAATCCCCAATATGTGATGTGAGAGACACAACTGAAGGAAGCAAAAACGGAATCAACGCATCTTTAGTCAGTGAAAACTAAGAAAAACCTCATTATAGTTTTCATATCTTGAACCATATTTAGTCTTGTTTGTCATTGTCAACAACATTTTATATAAACCTCTAATCATTGTTATATGACCAGCAACTTCCCAACAGCGCTTGTTTGCTGTCAACAATATTCCGTCACTACTTCTGTTGACAAAAGCAAGGAGGGGAAAAGAGCTCCGAAGACACTTGATCTGTCTTGAGCTGTTAACATATTAAAAATGTTACTAACCATATGGCTGTCACAAAATTGGGGTAATAATGTTTGAAAACAGAACCCAGACAATCGCAATTTTAAAAACAGCGCCCAATAGAGCAAACTTGACGGTATCAGATTAAGATAAGTTATATTCACACTCTGATGGAGATGATACAGTCAGACAGAAAGTGATAGCAGTGATAGGCTGCGCTGCTTATGCGTGTAGTGACAGTGCGTGTGTTTGCTGTGACAGCTCAGGTCAAAACGCAGCGCCAGAGGTAGCGTAAATGTAAAAGAAAACATGGAAACAGCAGCAGCCGTGGCCCGTAGGCGAAAAATACAGAGCGAACAGCAATAGATGTAGCAGTAGTGTTCACGGTCCTGTTGTAGCTTGAGAGACGAATTTCACATGTGAATCAGAAAAAACATAAGCAAGTTATGTAAATTACCCGGACTGTCTCCTGGTGACATCATAATAAACACATTAGATGAGTGAATTTACCTCCAACTTTGGGTCACACTGAATATTCTCCTCCTCTATTGCAGTATGCCTTCATCCCAACAGTTTTCAAGCTACAGCCTCTCATAAGAGTGATATCAAAGCTGAATATTTCCTTGACAAAACTAGGCGCCCAAACAGCATCTCACTCACCTGCACGCAACAGGATGACCTGGTCGTCCAGCGGCAGCTCTGAGAAATGGGGGATCCTCTTGGCCCACTCCACCAGAGTGAAGAGCTGCTTGTCAGCGGCCTGACAGATGTTGGTAACTGGGTCGTTGGGCTGAGGATTCAGGGAGGTCAATATTGATTTTGCAGTGCAGTAACTCAGCAGTAACTTGTACATCTATGTAGCTTAGTTAAAATGACTTGTTTGCACATTATTTCTCCCCAACACTACACATAATAATGAAAAGAAAAGTCTCTGACCTCCCCACTTACAGAGCTTCCACCCGAACTTCCGTCCGCATGGAGCTCTGTCTTCTGCTCCACTGCCATCTCAGCGTCCAAAATCTTTTCCACGGGCATCTCCTCATTAACTGCACTGGTGGACTCCACCTCACCTTCGCGCTCCTTGTTCCTCTGCCTCTCCTCCTGGACAGCTGCAGGACGATGGAACACAGAGGGTGAGTGAGAGCAGGACAGAGTCGACAGTGGATGATAACAATGAGAAGAGTCGGAGGGGGAAAAAAGCCATGACAAAGTGGGAAACCAGGATGCATTAACAGAGAAGACAAAGGGATTGATGGACGGAAAGAAGACAACGGAAAATTAAGACTTAAATGAAAAGATAAACTCGGAAGCAGCGTCAAACTAAGAGCATGACAACTAACAGCACAAGTTTCTTCCTAATACGGAAGTGTTAGTAACAAATAAAAATGACAGAAAAGAAGCCAACAGAACGGGAAAATCTAATTTATTGCATTGAGGATGCAAAGTTGCAGGTGCAATTCTGCAATAAATTCAGTCTCTCATCAAGCCTTTTATACTTCATATAATCAGTTAAACACACCTCTGATAAATCATTACACTTCAGTTCACTTAGACTAAACTTGTGGTCATAATGTTGCGTCAGTAGCTGTCAGTCACGGTAAAATTTGTATAGAAATCTAACCAACCTTCAAATCCTCCCACATTTACTCGCAAATTTAGATGACTTCCACTTAAACACATTTGTAGTTTCTCTTTACAGGCAACTGATATAAAAAGGCAAATAATTCAAACGTGCTAATAAGCATCTAACATCTGTCCACTCATACAAAAAGCCACATGCACTCCCCTCCTTCCCTCTTCTCCTTACATCTGTCGTTCATCTTGGCCACTACAGAAGGAGGGGGAGGGGGAGAACGAGAGGAAACAAAACAGAGGAAGAGAGCGTGAAATGCGGTATGCTCCATGGAACGTCTGGTGATGACAATTTTTAGAAACAAATTTTAAACCTGAATCACATTGTTTTTAGAAAGACATTTGAATCAGTGGTGTGTCTTCCAAGGCGAGTCCTGCGTCTGTCATTGTCTCCTCTCGTCTCCCTCTCTGTCCCAGGCCTCAACTTCTAGTATCAATATAGACTTTTTAAACAACATAGTCTTCAGCCAAAGTGTTTGAGTAATGAGCTGCAGGTCGCAGAGATGTTGTTATCAGTATCAAAAGCTGGTTGATGGTCTGGTGTTTGCTCACCTTCTCTCTTCATGCCCATTGCCAAACATTTCTGGTAGCGGCAGTACTGACAGCGGTTCCTCTGTCTCTTGTCCACCATACAGTCTTTATTGTCTCTACAGGTGTAGGTCAAGTCTTTCCGAACCGTCCTCTTGAAGAAACCTTTGCAGCCCTCGCAGCTGTAGACTCCGTAATGCTTTCCTGTTGGGGACAGGTGGGTGAGAAAAGTGCTCAAAGGGAAGGCAGGCTTCCAGTCTAGTCACCAGAGGATCTGTCGCCGCAGATGGAGCAAAGGCGTTTTTGGGAAAGCATCGGTCCTGGACTATGAGAGGAGAGTTGTTTCAATCCTAGCGGCGGTTTCACATCATCTGAGCTGCTCACGGCATGAAGTCCAGACATGGAGACGGTGGAGTTAATCTGGATGTGGAAAAAAGTTAGCATTTTTTTCAATATTTTGCAATGAAGAAGCTCTCAACAACACAATAATTATCCAGACCTGCGGGCTGCTAATGGGGCCATAGCCCACCGACGGGGTTCCAGGCAGACAAGGTGAACCCAGCGACGAGCTGATGACAGAGAAGGGGGAGCCGATACTACTGATGGGGCTGTTGACGCCAGCCGTGGTTATTGGAGGCAGTGAGGTCATGGAGGTGGCTGCTGACGCAGCCAGAGGAGGGGAGCGCTGGCCTGAGGGAGGGGAGGACACGGACGAGCTGTCCGGGCTGCGGCAATCTGAAGAAAGAAAGATGGGGAAGTTAACTTCAGCACGGTTTGTTCTTGCAGTGACGACCAGTTTGCAGGCTGTACTTAACCAGTAATGACAGAGCTGTTTATCATCTTTTAATGTACATTTTTCAGGTTTATTACCACAAATACTTTCATTTTCCTTATTTAAAATTACAATCCAAAATGTTCAATAAAGTTGCTATTATAACAAGACATACATTGTACATCTTTCAATACTTTTGCATTGCGTTTTCATATGTTGAATGAGAATATATTTTAAAACAAAACCAACCATTTCAGATCTAACCATGGAGTTTCAATGATGATGATGTCATGAGTGTATACAGTTATCTTTCGCTTAATGAAATCTCAATCTAAGAACAGCTGTGGAGATTTTGGATATTAAAAATGAAGCTGGAAAAAGTGGAACAAAATTCAATGTTGTCATATTCTGAATACATCTAGCACGGTTTACCGAGTGGTTTTGCCACAAAATAATGACATATACATGTTAATTCAGCCAAATTATTATTATTATTATTTCTACGGTTAAATGGATGCAAAGGGAATTCTTAAAACTAACATGACTTAAACAGTCTGGGAGAGTGAGCCACTGTAATAAAGCTGTCTCTCACCCGCCACCGCCCTACACTGGATCACTGATCTCAAAACTGTTTTCACGACCTCTACTGCCTCATCTTCACTCTTCTTCCTGCCTCCACCTCATTCATTTGATTTCTGTCTTGCTTCTCCTATCTCCATCTCACCCAACTTCTCCTCCACCTGCAGACCACGAATGCAGATGACAAATCTTAAAGTTTAACTGCTTAATGCAGCATGTTTTTGTAAGTGTCAGAGACACAAAATGGCAGCAGTCATTCTTTTCTTTTAAAACTTTAATATGGATGATACTACATTCAGATTTCAGTGGGTATCGCAAATAAAATTTACAACATTTTTTACCGGCATCTATTGTTTTATTAAATTGGGTGTTGAGAAAATACAGAAGTTTTTTTTCCTCCACCATCCTGTGCGTGTAGGTCACACTGCCACCTGTGACTGGGTCAGAGCCGTGATGATAATTAGCATATCTTGTTTGCTTTCTATAAAACAGACATGAGTTGACACTATCAATATGATCGGGTAAGTTTAGCGTCAGTCAAATTGCCTCAAATTACTCTTTACAAACACCACAGAAATATCTTTGCTTCACAGCCATAAATCATCATAAGACTAATGAGTACTTGCATAAATATTTTCACTCATGACTCTGATTTGAAGGAGTTGATTTCAATGCGATCAGTTTTTGAACAGATGTGAACTGATCCTTAAAGCCGACTGGATTTACAGTGGTCTAAAATAAAGCAGCAAAAATCTGGAAGCCACGCCTCTGAGAGCTCTTTATCAAAACTGAACAAACAGATTCAGCTGAAATACGTTTTCATGGGCAGTGGCTGCTGATGACAGTTGCATATGTCTCATGTTCACAGTTGATCTCTGGGCATGTGTGAAGATATCACCTATCAAACGTGTTAGGGAGTCACCCTCGGCCTACCCAGCTGGCAGAGGACTGTAAAACAGAACCAGGGCTGGGTGGAAAACATTAGTTGGTTGAATATGATCACAAAGCCTTCTCGTCAAAACTGGTTAACATGTCATTCTGACCATGCAAGACAATGTTGTCGTGTGATAGCAGCGACAGCTAACGTGAATCCAAGTGAAATAGTTCCATCTCACCTCTACTGTCTCCCATGGTAGTGGTTGGGGGTCACCGGTCCGTCTGGCAGCTGCAAGCCGACGTGCTGTCCTGACTGCAGGCCACTGTCAAAACTCGAGGCCGCGGACTGAGGCCCGGGCCGGACTCGTTTAGGGAAACCAAAAACCGGTCTGAAATTCCAATGCAAGAAACATGTTGAGAAGCTTTCGATCACATTAACGACAGTTATAGTGATGAAATGTAACACGTGTGAAATGGATAAATGAAATCACCAAATAGCCGTTTGCTAGCTTCCAAATGTCTGCGCGTTCAACAGCTACAACGTTGACAGTAAAATCCGAGCAACGGGACGGTTAGACGCAGTAGCACATGCATGAAAAAAACGAAATATATGCATAGTTTCAGCTGGCATTTTGCTTTAAGATGGTGCGCTGTTAGCAATTCCAGCTAACGAGCTAATTCAGTGTCGCCATCGCGAATGCGAAGCTGAAAACAAACCGGTCTCGTCACACTATTCTCGCCACGCTCCGGTGCCTGGCGAAGGCTGCAGAATGTGCCACATGCGAATAAAATTGGATTACGAACGTTTTGAGCGACACAGCTTCCTCCCATGAAAATATGTGGCGACTAGGCCGTGAGTGTGTCTCCCCCCGCTAAGCCTCCCTCCCTCCCCCTGCGAAACATGTCGGTGCTGCGTGGGTCGGCGCAGAGCTTTGCCGCTTTACACCGGGAACAGAAACGCAACTATATCATCTCGACGTCAGTGGCAGGTGAAGCGCTGTGTTGTCTGCCACGTCACCCGGTGTCAGACGCGTCTAGAGGTCAAGAGTTCAAGACGAGTTCACCCTGCTCGTCAGTCGCTGCAG